>NW_026570265.1:0-600000 GCF_019649055.1 Paramacrobiotus metropolitanus | reverse complement strand
ACTGTATTCATCGATGCAATGACCTTTAGCGCACCATCTATTCCAGGTGCTGTTTACCCCATTTGGATGGTGGTCTGGTATGTTATAACCACACATGCAATTATCCAATTTTACGGGCAGGTAATTCATGCTGTTTCATCTTTTTCAATATCTGTGCAGAAAATTGATACCAATAAAGATGTCAGCCCATTCCTATTAGGCAATTTAGGCTTTATGTAAGAGACCAACCATAATGTAAACTCCCTAGGCAGAAGTAGGTAAATGTTCGAGTCACGTAAAATTCATCATCGCTACTGAATACTAATAATTATTCTATTATTTCCCGGAGCTGGACTTTTTGATACGAACCAACAATTAACAGATCACATTGCGTGTCTAGCAGCTAATAACTTCATTGATATTCGCGTGCAGCTTGACCCGGGCAAAATCGATACCAGCAATAACTACTGCAACATTGCATCGCAGTTGCACATGTTAATCTACTCCTTGTATGACATTTTGACGGAGCACAGAAATTCAGCGGATATGAAATCAAACGAGACCTTCTAACACCCTGCACTATCTGTACTCTACAGTAGTCGAGCGGCCGGTGACGGATGGAGTGATATTGGCTCATATGTATATGTACATGTACATGTCCCCTTTAATAATTATAAAAATATCAATATCTACATTTCTCTGCTAAAAGTACATTACTTACCCATGAATTATAATTACGCATTAGTTATACTTACTGCATCTTAGCAGTTTACTAGGCTGCTGCTGCAACATATTATAAGCTTAATAAAGAATTGGCAAAAACTGTTCGGTTTTAACATTGGCACCATTTTCAAATTTGAGTGCCCTTTCACAAGGTCACTGTTCTGCTTTTGAAACAAATATATGCTGGCTCTATATTAGTAACCTCCTCGTTTAATTTGTATTGCTAAAACTAGATGTAGTATAAAGAACGAATACACAGTTATACACTGCAATTTCTTTGTAAGAAAATTTACATTAAATACTAAAACCTGTTTAATTTTCAAATTTCTGTATTCTTGTGGAAATATTTTAAACAGGGATTTCTTTGCAGTAGTAATCAAATTAAAAAAAATCAGTAAAATAATTAAAAGGAAAAGGCTGTTATTAAAAGGTCCAGGCTTTAATTAAACAGCTGCGCGCATAATAAGTAGTAATAATTTTTTTAAGACATGGAGTATAATATGGCTGTGTTTCCGTTTCTCCGCCTGCTGAATTGAACTCGTTTGACACTTCACACTTGCCGTTTACATATATTGACTAATAAGACTTTTTTCAACTGCGAGCTGCTCACATTTACGTAGTTGTGCAGCGAAAATATTTTTCCACGTATAAAGCTGCGTAACTGGGCTGCATGTTGTGACTGCATTTAGCAAGAAATTTTTGCAAAGTCCTTGCCGCTGTGCAGTGCAACTAATTTGTTTATCCAGAATATACCCAATATTCCGATATAATGATTAGCTTCGACCTGGGTGCTATCGCTGTACTGCGTCACAAGTACGGCAACTTCCGGATTGATGATTTTGTTTGTGACTGATAACATGCACATGAGGTACACAGTTTATGCAATGCAAATTTGCGAGACAAATGAGGTTAAAAGGAGAGGATGTGGATATTATATCGTAATCTGCACCACCGGTAGCGCGACGGCGCTTAATAACACGCGTACGGTGGTTGCTAACAAGGTAGCGGAAGCGATAAGCTAGCCGACATAATACCGGATGGAAATAAAATTATACTCAAACAGGAAAAGAACCGCATATTCACTACCATACCAAAGGAAGGACGTAATGGTCAATCTTGTGAAACGGTGTACACCGGAATCCTGTCGCGCGCGCGCCACTCGTCAAGTTAAAGCCTGAAAAAGGCACATAGGAAGGAAACAGGAATTGCGCAGTAACAAAAAGGTCCAAAAGCTGTCATAATATACAGCAGTGCACACTTACTGGCGGCTACCGGTTGGCGTCGACGCGGCAGTGGACTCGTAATATGTTCCGATACACACAAGGCCGACGACTTCCTTTTCCTGTTAAAACAACTGTCCGCTAACGGGTCCTAAACGATAACCGGCAGCAGGATGCAGAAATGTAAAACAGCCAGGAATTGGGATGGGTTCGGCCTGTGTGTGGCCGTCAAAAGAAAAGGGGAAACGGTAGCACTAGCTGATTTCCTTCCTTCACACTAAGGACGGGGTATATACGTAAATGGATATGCACGACAGGCGCTCTACACACATACAGCATACACCAGATCGCAGATGCGCCGCGTATAACGACAAACGGAATTCTCAAAGGTCATTTAGGTCTGCCATATGGCTTTCCTTTTCCGGGGGAGCAGTACGACAAATGATAGAAAGATAAATAGGTTGAGATGCGGATTTCACAATTTCCTTCAGGGCCCATCCAGCGATGATCATTCCAGGACAAATTGTTGTTTATGAAGATGGAAATATGAATCCATTAGTGAAGGCGATGCTGTCTCTGGAGCGGATCCTATTGCGGTGCAGTCACCGTCACCGACTTCCTTTTCGCCACAGGAAACTAGGTTTCGCCCGGACAGAAATAGGGACTGTACTGGAAATAGTGCATGTAAATGTTTTCCTCCACTGAACTGACTTGTTGGACTAGAAGTACTCCAAATGTTCCTACATCACAATCATGAATTATACCCATAGTCTACGCATCCCATTGCAGAACGCAGCGCACACTCGGCTGCCAATCGGTTTATCGCACACACACGAGCGTCGTATGCAGTGTCTCGATGCAGCCATCCTCCGATTGGTGCATCCACTTCTTCGTCCTTCAAGTGAAATGTGCAATCAAGTGTTCTTTTGCAAGTCGCTGCATCAAAATACTTAATGGCTCATCTGCTGAAATTTATCTGTGTGATCCAAACGATTTTATTCCCTCCATCCAGGCACAATTACAGCATCTGTAAATCAGACCGTATGAGTTATCGCAAATCACTTCATCATCGAAGTCGGAAGCGAATCTTTTAGTGATTCTGAGCTGGAAGGAGCGCTTTTCTGTGTGTCGTAGGTAATGTATCTCGAAGTAGAGTAAATGCATTAAAAATAATAGCTGTGTATCAATCAACAAGGTTTTCTAACTGTTGACTACTGTATGCGATAATTCCAGCAAGAACTTTATTTCTGATTTTACAGTAGACTACCCTGCAGGAGGGATATCAATTCCAACATATTACTCGTACAAATTAACACAACTATCTTTGTAAAGAAATACCGTCATAATTATAAGTCGTCATCATATAATTAATTTCTGAGCATTCCATTCGCTGTTTTTGCTGAATAATTACTGCATGTTTTATGTTATTGTGCTAGGCGATCTTCGTTTAATTTGTATCCATTTGTCTCCCGATTGAGTTGTAATATTATCGAATAATAAATCGAAGGGTCACCTTTCTTTAATTGTTGAGTGGTGATGATTAGAAATTAGAAATTAGTACTTAATAGTTGAACTAAACTATTAATAACACATGTACATGCACTGGTGCACATAAGCAGTAAAACTAATTTTATCTGCGATGGCATATGTCGTATTAAAGGATTCGTTTGCATGGATGAACTCTGTTATTTCGTAATCTTAAGATATTGTTACTTGTGAGCATGTACTTACTTCAAGATTTGACGATGGAATGTTCGCTTAATAGTAAATAAAATTTTGTAAGTCTCACGGGATCGAAAGATTTATTTTAGTTTATCTTTTCAAGTCACGCGTAGTTACGCTGTAACAACTTCTTGGACAAAAGCGGTATTAATGAAATGCTATTTTTCCATTAGGAACACACTTCCGCCCTTTTTCACTGCCTGGGTTGTCCCCCGCGGTGCAATCACCGTCACTAGCACGCGGCACAACGGGAACCACTCACGGATTGGCTTTGGGAGTCAAAATCAGAGTCAAACCGATAGACGCGGCGGGAAGAGAATAGGACAAATCAGCGCTCGTATAATATGTAATGTACGCTGACTGCATGGTGAATGATGGGAAACGACGTAAAACACGCATTGGATAAACAGCGTTAATTTAGTCAATGCGTTTAGATGAACTTGATGACTGCGATGAATAAAAGGACAGTACTGATTTATGAGCACGATGAAGGGGAAGAAACAGGAAACGAGAAGATGACCAGGAAATGTCGCTAGTCAATCTCTGCGCAGTGGAAACACAACCACGGCCACGCACTATGCCATGAATATTAATACAACATCTAATCAACGTAGATGGTGGTGATGGTTAAGCGTTTGTGACGATTTGATTGCATTCGGGACAACAACTGATTTCTTTTGCATCTCTGTCGTGCTTAAGAATCGTTTACTAGAACATTTATTGGAAAGCGAATTAGTGACCTTAAGGACCTTAAGGACACCAAAAACGCACCAAAACTTGTGACGCGGATTCAAATCAGTTAGTATGAGACCGGACCGCATACATGCATCGCTGTTTCAATATTATCAGCGCATGATTTCTAGACCTAAGTGAAAATAAAAACACGACCCTCCCCCGTTCTGATGAAAAACATTTATCGACTTCCATTAATAAAACAACTGCGATGCAGCTAAATCACACTACGCTAAATTAGAAATTAGTACAGTACATAATACTGATACTTAAGTATTTCGATGTACAACGCCGAAATATACCAGATAATCTACAGTAACAATTTTTAAGATGCCAAGTTGTTATTATTTGCTCCGTTGTTTTGCCAAATGGTATGGGTTCCCGGTAAAACTGACAACCTTCTGTGCAAATCTTACTGTACAATACTTTAATTTTAGATGTTCTTTTTAAAATTACAAGTTTATTCCTTTAGTTAGTGTAGAAGTACAGATAACCTGCGCAAACGTATCGATCTGTGTACTGGCTGGTGCCGAATAACATTATTACCAAAGCAAACTCGAAGTTGAGAAAGCTGATATTGGCCACATCATTGTACGTTTTCCGGCCACGGATAATACAAATCAGTAAACACTGCCTCCTAAACAGGTATTATAAGGAAGGCATCAATTGTCGCTCTGGAAGAACAAAGGAATTCATCTGATTTGTGAGCAATGCGTACAACATTCAAGAGTTAAAATGGGGTACTGCATGGGGTTAACTGAAAAAGGGTGTGATACATTTTGCTCAAATATCTATATTTAATGATGCACAAATATAAGCCAAAATAATCCCGAAGCAGAAATTCCAAAATTTCACACAACGATAAGTCAAACAACCTATGCTGTGTAGTAATATGTTGGCACGCTATGAAACAACGAATGAACGTCCGACCTAAAAGGGTAGAAGGTCATCATTTCGATTTTCCAATATGCTTACAATATAGAAGAACAACCCATCGCTAAATAAAATTACGGCATTATACCAAACAGTTATGCTGTACACACGAAAATCTTAAAGCAAAGCCAGCCTGTATAGCGTCATGATAATAACAAGATTACGTATTATAGGCTGCCCCATGAAACAGTGCCATGTAATTCTCAGCCACACCGATCGAAATATTCGCTGATGCGCAGGCTAAATGTGTCGTGGGTCATCTGTTCACGTGTCCATTCTGCGCCAATCTGATCCGGAATACCGTATTCCTGTAGGTACCACATGATTTCTTCCGGTGTCACGTTCACTCCTATGCTCGGTGGTGGGCCACGATGGACACGAGGAGGCACTGGCGGTGGGGCCGTTGGAGTAATCACCGCCTGCTACATAACAGCATAAACCAATAATTATCAAACCCAAGGTGACGAGCATTTTACCATATACGGTGCGATGTTAACTGCAATATTTTAACGTACCATTTCTCAACATCAATATAAAGTCGATTTAATGTAAACCAAACGTAATTCAGTTTTCAAAGAGAAGCGCGTTATGAACCTCAAAAAGTCCTCACGACCAGGGGCTCCACGAGACCCCTGACGACCTCGGGACATTTTTTTAGAGCAAATCTGACCTCGGGATAATTTTCAGCGCATTTTTTTGATATAGAAACCATTTTTCAAAATTTTTTTCGGAAGAAAAAATTTCTGACTGCCGGGGCCCCATACGCCCCTCAAATACCTTGGGCGGTTGCAATGGCGCCACAAAAACAGCTTTTATTTTGGCGTTTTGAACACTTTTTCTAGTTAAATCAATATCGCTGATTCTGAATATGCTATCAGAAAAATATTTTAAATCGAAGAAAATAATTTTTTTTCGATAAAAACAAAATTTTGCAAAAACTATCCAAAAATTTTAAAACTTTAAATTCGTCTTTCGTATAACTAAAACAATTTTTCTGACAACATATTCAGAACCAGCGATATCGATTTACCTAGAAAAAGTGTTCAATAGGCCAAAATAAAAGCTGTTTTTGTGGCGCCATTGCAACCGCCCATGGTATTTGAGGGGCGTATGGGGCCCCGGCAGTCAGAAATTTTTTCTTCCGAAAAAAATTTTGAAAAATGGTTTCTGTATCAAAAAAATGCGCTGAAAATTATCCCGAGGTCAGATTTGCTCTAAAAAAATGTCCCGAGGTCGTCAGGGGTCTCGTGGAGCCGCTGCTCACGACCATGGGTAACCCGTTCTCTATTCCTCTTGTAATAAACCAATAACTTTTGTCATCAGTGCAACAATACCTCTGAAACACTTTCCGGAATTACTTCATTATCAGAGGCGACCAAGTTCTGTTGCTGTTGTACTGGCTCCTGAAGGAGAGCTTGTCCCTCCGACTGAGCACGGCGCTGTTCATAGTCGCGGATAGTACGGGACAGTGTCTCCATCGACTGCATAAACCCAGTCGCAATGGACGAAGCCGCGCTTAATAACATGGTTCCAAGATCAGAATTCGGGCTACAAATGTAACAATTCTGAATGACGGTGGTAAACAGTGGTGACAGCAATCACACCACCACTTACCTGAACAGATTTTGTTCGTCCAGTGGTTGCATAGCGTTCAAATTTTCCGGTAGAGCGTCCTGGCTAGGAACCGCCTGCTGCACGCCTTCCACGGTTACAGGGACATCTCCAACATCACTTTCTCCTTGAATACGATTCGTCTCTTCCGGTTCAGCGACGTACATGGGTTTATATACAATGGTCTCCTGGACATCATTAAGCGGAATCGGTTCCGCGGCAACAGAATGGAAAGACTGTTCCATAGATGCACTATTGTTCTCCTGTTGTTGATCTTGTTCCTGAAACGCCTTTGGAGTAATTATTCCTTCACCAGCCCAAGAACGCAGATTAGCATAGTCATCCTCCTCTTCTCCGTCAGTTTCCACGTACACCACGGAGCCGGTCTCACTGTTCACCTCCACATCTTCAGTCTTCATGATTTCGAATTCGCACTGTTGTTTTTCAGCATTGACCTTCTCCTGATTGACTGCAAATCACAAATTCCACTGGCTTGAACATTCTGCAGCAGACAAACACGCATTACCTGGGTTAGCATCAAATCCCAGAAGATCAAACGACTCCGGAGGAGTCACAACCACAACACTTCCGCATTCCGAATTTGCCGGGGTGGACAGTGCATTATTAAGTCCGCTGATCCACTTTGGGACGTCGGCTCCACAAACCATACGTGGGATTGCCTCCTTGGAATCATTAGGAGAATTATCGGGACCATTTAATGCCACGATAGAACCGCTATCGAATGATCCTGATTTCTGGCTGGCAGCTTGCGGCGGCGACGTGCTGGCGATTGAAATCAGACTTTCAGTCATCTGGGAGCCAAATAAAGACAATTTTGAATCTACACTAGTCAGCATTTCATGGAAACGTTGGTCTAGAGAATCCATCAGTTCTTTTTTCATCTGTAAATAAAATGTATGGTATCTCATGCATCATTAACTTTTGATTAAGAAGACCAAGATACCTCCAGTGCCCATGGAGGACATTCGGTTCCACTGCCTGCAACACTTGCGTTGGTACTCGCACTTGTCGAGGATGACGCGGGATCCTAAATAAACGCACTGTCATTTTCACATTAGTCACAAGTTCACAGCCAGCGCATACGCAGTGTCATATTTATTAAAATATGAACCGTTACACACGAACTGAAATGACGTCACCGGACACACTGAGATAAATCTTACCATTACAGCCTTGTTGATTTCATGTTTCGCGCCCATCTAAGGATAATAACCAAACGATGGCGAATTTTTTCCTTTTCAGAATTACCCAACCACGAAATTAAAACGCCGCATTAGAGAAATCATAAGCGTACCGACAAGGTCGAGACCAGTTTCTTCAACTCCAGATTTCTGTCATCTTTGACGGCATGCAAGACAAATCGAAGAACTTCCTTGCTCTTGCGAACTGTTTCGACAACCTGTGCACAGATGGGACAGAATTACATTATTATTTGTGCATTGTCAGAATCGAACAGCTTTGAAATGAAATGAGTATCTCCATGTTAGCATTGTCACTGTGACTCACTGATTACCTTCATGGCCTCCATATAACTGCGTCGGTCCACAATAGAAATACCCTAGAAAAGAATCATTGGTTCTCACTAGTCAGTTCAGGATTTATTAAGTAAAAGAGCAGTGGATTCGACCCGTTTTGCGTTACTTATCGTCATATCAAGTCTAAACTTTAAACACGAATAGAGAATGAAATATAATAAATGATTATCACCTTGTCATGGGCACAGGCAGCTTTTGGAGGCAGTAAAACGATTTCCACAGGAACGGGCGCTAATCCGGATAACTGCAAAATTGATAACAGCTGATGGAAGCACATTCTTAGTACTGAAACTGTAAATAGTAACAAGTTTAACACAATGTCATCACGAAGAAATTCTATTCACGAAGAAATTCTATTATAATAAAATATAGATATGAAATACAGAGAAAACACAAACACAATGGCAAATCAGGCTGACCATGAGGAGCGTAGAATATATTATTATTATCACTCTACAGTACGATGTCTTTATAATATCGGATAACAGACTAAATAACTTACCACTCTTTGCCATTGTTCCCAGCCATCGTACGGGTTGAGGCTAATTACGAAATTTTGCGGACCAAAGCGCACAAATGCCATCAAATCCTTAATCGTGTCCGGAGATTCCACCGCCGAGGAAGCCATTTTATTCGTAAGAACTGGCTTCTTGCCTTGCATTACTTTCAACTAACTACAGCAACAAAATAAATAATTACAGTACGCAGAAACGCACTATAAAACCACTCCTGTTGTTCTTTTTATATTTTTAATCATGACTGAGAGCTGTACTCGTTCAGCGTGCACCGTATACGTAATTAAAATTTTAACCGAAGCCACTGCCAGCCCATAGCCGTACCTGTAGTAATGCTCAAATGCTTGGTCAAGGAATGTCTGCTGTTAATAGCCAAACCTTGTCGCCGTTAAGACAAATGACGAACGACAAAAACAACCAATAATTTCAGGATGAAAATTAAAAGCCAGCTATAGTACAGTACAAGTTCGAGCTTTCAAGGAAAACGATGGCAAATGTTGGTGGAACAGGACTGGAAACTTCTTACTACATCATTCTATGAGCCAAATGAGCGAGACAAGTGCGCTTCACTGCAGCCGTGTTGCACAGACCTTGCTTGTTCTCTCCTTGTTGTTTGAAATTTCAAAGCGCCTGGGGCGGTCTGCGCACAGTGCACACAGCGCAGCTTTATGAGTCATCATGCCGAAAGCCGAGCACGGGTGTCTCATGATCAGCTGGTGCAGAGTAGTCGCCTTAAGCCTTAGGTCTCTAGCCTTCCTTCGGTCTTGTGAAGCGACCGAAGCGAGCCAACTCAGTAAGATCTCACACTTCTTTAAAGTGTTATCCACATTCCACATTTTACTCTTTTAGTACAGTACTTTAACTTAAAATATACGTTAGTCTTTTCATTTATTTTGTTCCGGTTTACGATGAGTTTAGTGTATGAGTGATAAGTCGCTACTTCATTCGAGTTGTATTCTTAATTTTACCTTGATTTTTGCTGCTTGTGTTGCTTAAAATCATAATCTGATGTTTGCACAACTTCAAAGGAAAACGTTTAAGGATTTCTGAGTTCTCCAGTACTTGTGCTCCCAGTCGGGATTTAGAGACGGAATCTTGCTGCAGTCTGCAGAACCAGTAATACCGCGTGAAATTCCCCGTTAGAATGATAAGCGATCCTAAAGGATATCTGAAAGCGATTTTACAGAATGGCCTTGGTCGATACGTGTGCCAGCTGCAGAGGTTAACTTTCCGATTCTGCAAAGAACAGGGAGCGAGTCGTGGAATGAGGTAAGAACTGGCACCGTAGTACTTACTTATGCCGACGCGACTAAAGAATGCTATCTGGGTTTGAGGGAAACTAGAAATGCAGTCGCTGTAATATGTGATGGATCTAGGAGAGCAAGATTGTGTTTTAGTGTTACAACTTAAGGAGCGTAGAGATTCTGTAGAACACCGGTTCGTCTGGTGCACGAAATGTCGCTGAACGCCCGGACAGAACGGAAATTATTTTGGTTCGGTATGGATTGATCAGTGTTTTGATGCTTTTCAGAGATTTCATCGAGTACGACTTACTAGACTTTGCGCGGCGTAATCCGGGAATCGTAGTTTATCTGCAGCCCAAGCGACATCAATTTCCGAGATTGCACGCGGAATATCGTAAGTAAAAATTCGCTTATACAAATTTAGAAAGTGCGTGTATGGAGTGTACTGGTATCAAAATTTGTAACCGAGGATGACTGACATACCTGTGAATCATGTTGGCGTTAAAATGTGAAACAGTAAAAAAGTACTCAGTACTTATAGGATTGGCTCAGTGTTTTACCCGATACACCGTAAACGTTTTCCTTATAGTGAACGGTCGGAAAGAAGATTTGACTGCCCCGAATTACAGTCGGGAGGAAATCATGAAATGGGTGGATTACATGCGTTGCCGTTCAGGATTTGAGATTGTCAGATTTATTAAAGACCAGACAACTCACCATCCCTCCATTCAAGGCCCGTGGCATCCCTTTACTAACCAACCGACCGATTGGAATTTGCTAACGTTTCCCAACAATGAGCACTTCCGAAAACCCACCGGGACCAAGACCGCCACAGAACTTGTCTTGGAGATTGCTGAAAAAGGCGGCTTGGACAATGTTAAAGTCGCCAATCCGGACGAAGAACGAATCGAGACTTCGATGAAGGTGCCGGCTGTATAATACGGCGCCGTTTCTATCGTCTTTTTGTTGTTTACGTGCTAACTTTGTAAGTATAACGAGCAGATTGTATAATGTACAATGCAATTGAATGATTTTTGTGTCCAGTTATAAATTGGATTGATGAATGCTTTCACATTAATTACTAACTCCTGGTTACTGAGTGCTAAGTAAGCACTCAAATAAAAGTGAAAAGCTTAACTTGTAGTTTGGCTACCTTTCGCCCTCACTAAACAAAAAGAGAATTCTTGTAGAATGGTCAGCTAGTTACTGTATAAATAATATTATCTGAAGTTATTATGATTTGTAAGCATGTACAGTACGTAAGTAACAATAAATATCCCAATAGAAAATGCAGTGGACAATTGAGTTAGTTCAATGTTCACGGTACAAAAATTCGTTATTAATATAAATGTAGATATTTTGATAATAGTAAAGTACATAAGTACTGTACACGCATTTTACATGTGAATCATTGAAAAGTGAGAAACTGACTGTGAGAAACTCAAAAAGTTTTAAAATTTGTGTGGCACAATAGCTCTACAAACATTGCGCCCTGAGGCGGGTGCGGTGATCCGACATAATGCTCACCGTTTTCGTCTTATGGGTTCATGTCGATGCGAAACCTCGAAGTACCCACTACCCAGTCAGCGGGTCATTTTCATTTTGATTTACTGTAAATCATTTACAGTGATTTTCTAATTGCGAAAAAATTTGAAGTTTTTACTTTCAAGGGATACCTTAGATCTTTCCTCCTTGAACATACAATTTTGTTTTTGATTTGGGTTATTTATTCCAGCGAACCATTTAGCGTAACAGAGAATGGTTACTAAAGGCTTTAAAAGTACGTCGAGTTACATACATGTATCGGCGCGACGTTATTGGGCTCTACAATGTTTCGGATGGATTCTCAAGTTTTTGGTTTTTAGAAAAGAAGAGCAAGCGCGTCAGTTCCAAGCAGATTCGGAAGGTGGAAAAGAAGGTGAGCTCCGTGTATTTCGTCCACCAGACCAGAGTCCTGGCCGCTCCATTTTGTTTACGCACAGCCCCATTTTTCAGGTAAAAGAGCACAATAAAAAACAGAAGCGGGAAGCCAAAAAGAATCCGGATAAAAGAAAAGGTATGTTTCCTGAAAATTGTTAAGAAGTCGCTTTTGTTTACTGTATTTTCATATTGATTCCCTTTGCAAGATATTTAATGCGGACTATTTTAGTGTCCCGTCACTCCCGTGTAGTAGGGTAATGTTTTACATTACTGTACTTAATTTACATTAGTAACTAGTTAATCGTTATTCAATTTAATGGCGATTTGGTGCTCGGTTCAGAAAGTTATCCTGTTGCTTTCGGTTCTGTAGGTCGGAAGAAGGATCCAGGAGTGCCGAATACGTATCCATTTAAAGAACAGCTTCTGAGCGAACTCGCCGAAAAAAAACGAAAGGTTGGCTTTATTGCGTTAGATTATTGATTACTATAAGTGCAATAGCAGCAATACATTATACTTGTATGGTCTACAGTAGATCTGTTCACCTGTGGGCTGTGGTCGCTTATGATTTATGGAATACGCGATTGATTATACTTCGTAGAATTTTCTGTGCGCTTTGTGGTCGACAGCAGTTGTAGACATATCGAGTTCTTTGTGCTTTCTTAGGACTTTGAAAAGAAGAAGCAGCGAAAACTCGACAAAAAAGCGGATACTAAAAAGAAACGCACTTTGGATAGCGTAGTCGCTGATGCGCAGAAGCGCGGTGCGGCATTTCAGCAAAGGAAATCCCCTGACACCGTTGTAAACAGTAAAGAGCTGGATCAGCTGTACGATAATTCATTGAAAACATACTACAAGGAGGTGAAAAAGGTATAGCATACCGGACTAACAGTTTTGGAGAGACAAAGATTTCACCGGTTTTTTATATTTATTGTGTGGTAGGTAATCGAAGCTGCAGACGTGATTCTGGAGGTGTTGGATGCACGTGATCCATTGGGAACCAGATGTCAACAGCTGGAAAACACGATACTGCAGTCTGGCCAGAATAAACGTCTCGTACTTGTTCTTAACAAGTGTGGTAAGTACGTGGCTCCGAGTGCCGGTAATGAAAATGCACAATTTATTTGTACTCAAATGGACCGAAGTCGCTGTTTTTCCGTTCTCAGATCTTATTCCGAAAGCCAATCTGCTCGCTTGGCTGAAATATTTGAGACAAGAACTCCCTACGATCCCTTTCAAAGCTTCCACGCAAAATCAACGGTCACGTCTGGTACGATACGAGCATTTATGACATCTTTTCGAACAGTGAAGTTGTTGCATATGGTCGATGATAGTTTTTTTTGAAACAAAGGTTATTGAAAATGTAAATTTGTTAATACGGCATGCGCACTAATAGAGTTTTCCCGGTTAACAAAATTTAAGTTTCTGCACTTTAGCCTGCATTGAGTTTTTTAATTCTGCTGTGATTTTATTCGAAAGATGGTGGCCTATCTCACACGATTGCTTGTGATTTTGTTTTATAGAGCCAATGCCGTGTGCCTGTACATCTGGCAAAGCCGGACCTGATACAGTCATCCAAATGCTTTGGTTCCAGTATGCTGATGAAGATTCTGGGCAATTATTGCCGAAATAAAGGCATTAGTACATCAATCAGAGTTGGCATTGTTGGTAAGAAAAGGTTTCTCTGGTTGTAAATCTTCATGTAGAAAATCTGTAGGAGCGGTAACGAGAAAATTAACATAATTTTCTAGGATTGCCTAATGTCGGAAAAAGCAGTATCATCAACAGTCTCAAACGGAAACAGTCTTGCATGGTCGGAGCCACACCGGGTGTTACCAAGTAAATAACTTACTGTTTTTATACAGCATTATAAATTGTATTGACCGTGATTAGGCTTCCAAGTTGTTTTCAGTTCGTATTGATTTGTAATTCTCTTCTGTTATAATTTCAACTTTGTAATGCGTCATTTTACCACTTGTAGATCCATGCAGGAAATTCACCTGGACAAGCACATAACACTGTTGGATAGTCCTGGTGTGCTTTTTGCCAAAGAAGGGGACACTGCTCTTGTGGCTTTGCGTAATGCTGTTAAGGTGGGTAGTTTTAATGGAAGCCGCCGAAACGTGAATTTTTTTGTTTGCGAGGCTTGCATTTTGCTTTGGTTTTCCTCGTTGTCAAGAATTTCTATCGTGTCGCGCTAGGTGGATGCAATTTCCGATCCAGTGGAACCGGTTGAAATTATTTTGAAAAAGTGTTCTAAAGTGCAGCTGATGCTGCATTATAAAATCCCCGACTTTGCGGATGCTCTGCAGTTTCTGGCGTTAGTTGCTTTGAAAAGAGGATGTCTGAAAAAGGGTGGAATCCCTGATGTAACAAAAGTTGCCCGCGTGATACTGCAGGACTGGGTGGGGTAAGAGCTGCTTTTTTTTATTGATTACTGGCTAAAACGAAAAGTGAAATCATCGTGTAACAAAGTGAAATCTTGGCTACTATTTTAAAGTTGCTGATGGGGCATCTTTGGGAAAGTGAGCGATGTTTTAATCCGAATTGCCTAATTAAGTGATATTCGCTGTAAATTATTCGCAGTATTTTAAATGCATAATTTAATGTTGTTTTATAGGGGAAAGATTTCGTATCATACGCTCCCTCCAGAAAAACACACTACATCAGTGCACCTCAGTTCAGAGCTAGTAAGCACTATGAGTAAGGAGTTTGATTTGGATGGACTGGAAGATGATGAAAAAATGTTGGTCGATGAAATGCCTGAAACGAACGAAATGAGAACAACGGCAATAGAAGACCTGGATGTCAGTGACGAAGAAATGGAAAAATCCTCTGCCAAAAACGAAGGAGCCGTTCAGATAGTTGAATTCCCTAAAAGTGATAAGGGTGACTCGGATGATGAATGGATTTCGGATGACCCTGCAATGGGTTTAGAGGGCAATCAACAGTGGAGTAAACAGAAAAATAAAATTCTGAAGCGACGGCAAAAATTGAAAGTTAAAAGAGGTATTCGAGATGTAATATTATTTATATCACACTATTTCTTTCGAAGAACTCAGACAAAAAGATGGTTATACATTCGTGTTATGTCAGAATCTTGAAAATAATTTTACAGATAAAACGGCTACTGCAATGGCGAAGCAGATGGATTCTTTATTGAATTTCGCATCTATTAGCGACAACATGGATGAATAGTGGGCGATGTTGCTGTTCCACAACGACAAATCTTTATCACAGCATTTTTTATTTTTATGCTTTTCCAGGTTTAGAAAGCATTAAATTTCGCTGCTTCTTGAGTTGTCGGTAGGCTTGAACAGATTCTTGGCGAAGTTGTTCTTGCCGAGCTGATGAGATCGATTGTGTGGTTGTCTTCGAAGAAGAATTAAAGTTGTCAGGATTTGGGTGTACGCCCGACGATCCAGAAACACTTTTTAACAAAAGCAGATTCTTTTTCCCGCCCTGCAAACATATCTGTAGACTGTAGGTACCACTTGGAGCAAGCATGTGTTTCACTGTTTGAAAAATTCTCTCAACGTTCTACTGTAACTCCAGCTGGGTAGAGACAACTGCGTAGGCGTTCGTAATTAAAGTAGGATGTAACGAAAATGAATTATGAAAAAGGAGACAAATTTTGAGGTCAACTTAAGTACGGTGCGGGACTGCATGCATTATTGATAGGCCAATGAAATACTAACCCCGCGTTGAACCGAAAAACCGCCGGTTTTTAAAGTAAATACATTAAAGCACAGTGCACCATATTGATCAATAAGAAGCTTGTAGTCATAGTGCAAAGTGTAGCGATTGTTGTTAGAAAAATCTACATTTTAGAATTTAGATAAAATTATTTCAGTTTGTCGAGATGTAGTCTTTACGTACAAGCCCAGCTCGAAATTTTTAGACCGCTTTAAGCGCGACGCAGTGAACAGCGCACAGTAAGGCTAGATTTTATCTACTCTTCACTGAATGCACTGGCGTAGAGCACCATGTATGGCTCAAGCCCACGTTTCTCAAATATCCCGCTTACGGCGGTCTAAAAATTTCGAGCCGGGCTTGTATCTACAAGTCCGAAGCAGGTGGGAAACGATCGCTACTTATCGGTCGGGACAACATTTGACTTATTTATTCCTGATGCACAGGAAGCGCACGGGCTGCGCACCTAACTAAAGAGGTAATAAACAGTTTTACGATCTAAAAAATTCAACGCAAATGCGTCTGTGGCGCCGGCACCACATACGACACAAACCTTTTTTCGCTCGGGAGCTTTATGTGGCGCTGCTTTGATGTCAGGAGGAGCATCGACCACTTCACCAAATGTGAACGTATCTGCAAACATGACGAAATCTTGTTAAGAATTCAGATTAACATCCCCGGTGCTATGAAATGGTTACGTGCCTAAAGTACATTTTAAAGGCACTGTCGTAAAATTACAGTTATGTACATTTTAAAAATATAAAATTAGAAAAACAAGTGCTAGTGTGTAGCGTGCAGGTTCAAAGTCTGGAGGTATCCTTTCGGGATTATTGCTTCGGTACAAGTACGTTTACAACTTGTAACTGCGGCTATTACTCTGTACAATGTACTGTAGTTAAAATTAGTATTTGTAATTTGTTAAACCAATTTATCCTTGCTTAACTGCAGCAGTAATAAGCTTTCGGTGTCAGACTCGTCAATGGTTTTCTTACCTGCCATTTCAGCAAATTCATCCACATCTTCAGCCATTTTTTCCTCCACTTTTCTCTGAAGTTTAAGTTTTCGCTTCTGAGATTTTCTGCAAACCATACGAAAGCCCATTACGTTTTATGAGACCAGATGTAAGCTCCCGAGTCCCGACTGTTTGATTAGCACTGAACCGGAAACGGCTTCAACCTGGTTGAACCAGCAAGAAAAAACGGTTTTATAAAGACCGGTAGGACAACATAAATAATAAAATACAGTAGCACATAATACTACATAATATTCGTTCGTTGTGTATGCTGTCCCTTGCTATCAGCTTTATAGGACGTAGGTAAAAAATCGGACTTACGAGACTTTTGGTGCCGGTACTTCACTCGTCACGGGATCCTTCTTTTTAGCAATTGTCAATTTATTTTTCCCTTTTTTATCGAAATGTACGTCGAACTGCATTTCGAGTTCAGCTTTCGTTATCGCGTCGCTCGCAGCTTTATCCATTCTCCGATAGAAATTCGTGAGGGTTTCGTATTTTCCCTGTTTGAAATCGGGGCGCTGATGCATTAATAATCCTTTGGCCTTCCGTTTCTGTGGTTTTTGCTTATTAGAATCAGCTGTTCCCCGCACAATGTCCCGTAGTCTTCTGGGAACTTCTTGAACACCAGCGCCTAGCGAGGGAGGCTTATTGGCATTTTTATCAGCCCTAAAATCAAATTCTGTTCAGTGCTCCACCAAGTACAATATATTACTTCAACAACAAATCAACAGCTTCGAAGTGAGAGGAAAATCCGAAAATACCCCTCCTGACTTCTGAACTGACAACAACCAACAATAAACGTGAATACTCTTCAAGTTCAAGTAAGAGTCTTACTTGAACATAATCTGTCTCCTTGGTCCGCTGTAGAAGGGATCGATAGCCTAAACGGAAAGTAATAAAAGCCGGAGGAATGATTAAAAATACTTCCACTAATTTGTACATGTACATCTTACGGCTCCTACCTTAATCTTCTTGTGCTTGGAAGATTTCTGCGTCCGATGGTGCCGCATTTTTTGTTAGTTAGAGCCACCGCTTCAACGTAGCAGTGTATAAGTTAATAAGTATAAGTAAGAGAAGTCTTAGAAGGCAATGACGTGAAAAATAATAATTATCACAACGACGGCGACTGACCGATGCAAAACATGAAAAATTATTAGCAAGTTCTGCAAGTGATTTCCGTTTCGTCCACTCTCATCACTGCATCACAGTGGTTTTCCTGATAACCAGCCTACCTGGAGTGGCCATCACATTGATACAACTGAGTTGTATCAATGTGGTGGCCACCGGTACCACATTGATACAACTACGGTAGAAGCTTCGAGCAACTGCTCCACTATACATCGTAAGCTATACAGTTAAGTATTGTTATTTTAAAATGATTTTCTGAACCTCTAATAAGTCTAGTGAATGATCTAATCGATTTGCTTTTACAACCAGAGCTTCCAGTGGTCCGTTCCCTAATTTCTTTCATGCTAACCAGGGACAAACATGCCTTTCCTGTCAGCAGCGGTACAGCGCACAGTTGGGATTCTTGGACTATCGGTTGCTTGCCGCTGCTCCACTAACTTCGCATTGCATCTAGTTCTGCATGGAATCCCTAGCAGATTATCCGGAAATTTGGTAGAAGAAAGAACAAATGAAATTGTGGAAGAAAAATCGGGCACTGATAAGTCTGCATCCCGTAATCCAACAGTGTCATCTGGAATTATACCTGGAAAAGGGAAACCACCAGAAGCTCCAGTCAGCTGTTGCATGAGTGGCTGTGCTAATTGTGTGTACTTGACTTACGCAGAAGAGCTTCTAAGATATTATGAAGACGGCGGGGAAAAAGCTCTCGAGGCTATTGATAAAGAAGTGGAGGATGAGAATCTCAAGGCTTTCCTAAAACTGGAAATTCGATCTCGATTAAGGCACATCCAGGAATAGTGGTTTAAAAATTAAGAAGGACAGGATGACCATCATGACATCCTGCTCTGCCATAAAAACTGCATGGTATATATATTAAATATTACAGTCATAATTGGACTGCTGTCCTGTAATTTTATTTTAAAGCACTTTTCTTCGACCTTCGGACTTCGGTTTTACTTGTCCAGTATCGTTTGGAAATTCTAAATCAATTGACCGCCACCGATGTGTGATAATGTGATTGCTGGCTTCATGCCCGCTGATATTGTGTGAGTAAGATTATACTATATATATTTTTTATTATTACACTGAATAAAGCTAATTTAGTTTTCAAAGGCGCAGTCAGTTTTAGCTGAGCGTGTCATTTCGTGACTGCATTTTGTAGACTAACCATCACAAATAACTGTGTTTTGATTGTTCCTTTCGAATTCTTGATTCCGGTTTAAAACCACGATAAAATACCATGCAAATGGTATTAACGATTTCGCGGACCGCTGTCGTTATTCGCTACATTCTGATCAATCAATTGGCAACTGTAGCAATTACTGTAAGTCTGTAACTGAAATGGTTGACGACAAAACTGATCTAATTGTAAAGCAAATGCCAAGGCCCAAATCGGTCAAAAGAAATGAAGTTAATAGGAAAAAATAAAAATTCACAAGGCGCAGTAGTGTTGTCGGAACACCAGCAGACGGCAGTTGCGTGTTACAAAACATGTGCTCACTGCCCATGTTTACGGGCAGTCTCTAGTGTGGCCGCTCCAGCTTTTTTGTCATTTTAAAAAAGTTGAGAATAATTAGACTTAGATAATTAGAGGCTTCTCAGTTCTCACTTTCGATCCTGTTCAAGTCTGGCATAAAATATCTTTTTGATACCAGTACAGGATATTCAATCAGTCGGGAATTCGAAATCGGAAATTGATGTTTGGTGTTCACGGTTCCGTTTAAATTTTCAGGAATCTGAGGTGTGATCTAGTTGCGCATACTTCGGGATTAAGATGATCCGTGGCATGGGCATGAAAATCCAGGATGCGTTTCAAGGGCAGTTTCGAAAAAAGAATGCTAAGGCTGCGAAGGGACCTGAGCCTGAAATTAAGTCGCGGGAACGCAAAGCAGCAGTGCCTCTGGAAACTCGGATAACATACCTATCCAGTCGACAACTGGAAGAAGCAGCCCTTGCTGAACGCTATCTCTTGGAGAACTTGGATCATGGAAATGATTTCAAGAATTTGTTCTTCCTCCAGCACCAGTTCCTCATTGTTGAGCTGGAGGAACCATCATTCTGTGATTTGTGTGGATTGTTGATCTGGGGAATCTATCGTCTTTCACTAAAGTGCAGAAGTAAGATTTATTGGCTTTGTGCATATTACAGTGATTAGACTCTGATTAGAGACTACAACAAGTTGTTAACTTGTTTAACTGTTTAATGGAAAAATATTCATTACGATCAATTTAGTGCCAAATTTTAATAGTTCGATCTTGCTATGATAAGTTATTATTGTTACAATTCACTGTTGTCCAGTGAATTATTAGTCGTGGCTTGATAATGTAATAACCTGTCACCGTCAACAAAGTTTGTCGAACTAAAACTAGACGAAATCGTCCATTTATAACGATGTGGCATCAGTACGGAACATCAGCAGTGTTAATTTAACCCACTGACGCCCATTGGTGTTGGGGCGCAGCAGGGTCTTCAAGATGTTTTTCTTAATGCACAACAGCAATTAATCGATATCTAATAGCGTAATTAGCGTTACGAGACCTTGCAGAAGCAATAAAAAAATTAATCAAGTGGGAACCTCAAGTCCTTCAAGAACCACGAGTTCCCGAAAGTTGCTAATTTCAAACTTTCTTACATCCGAAAGGTCCTGCTAATTAACTAATTAGTCAATGAGTCAATTAATCTGAGATAATTCATCGTCAGTAATGTACTATCAGTAATGCTTTAGTAGGAAATAACAAGCATCGGTTCTGAAAGTTAAAGAGTGGATGGCCACAGTGGTGTTGCGTGCAGACACCATTGGGCATGTATGGTCCTGAAGTGCGGGCGGGAGCAATTTCGACACTTCTATACTTTAGTAAATCGGATAAGGTATTTTGTTGGTTCGGACTTCTGACATGCTTCACGTGGTTCTGCTTGCCGGAACTCTTCCAAAACGATTTAGTTTGGCGGCACCATGGGCGGTCGGTTATGGCCCTCAAACGAACTAATCGGTGGTCGTTTCTAGACAAGGAAACCTACAAGATAATCAAGCGTAGCAGCTATGTTTCGTAATCTGCTTTAGTGCATTACCACTAATCGGCATGACAATCCTGCAGTAGGCCATTTGCTCTTGCGATATGCAGTTTACACCAACCGGACCTTACAGCTGTGTAGGCGTGCAGGAAACAAAATATGTCAGCGTCCTGTAACCGTGGATGATAACAACTCCGATAAACACACAGCCGGTAGTTAGTAGTGACCTTTGCGCCAGGTGTTTTAATAACTTCCTGCTGATGCTGCGTTCATGATGGCGGCTGCTGCTCCCAGAACTGCTGATCTGAGCTTCCGCGCACCACTACCGCACGTGCTATTGGACTGTCCGATGTCCGATGCAAACGCAGGGGCAACGTCCATGAAAAGTGCAAGCATGCACCAGGCATGCAGTGTAAAGGCAGCTCAGCGTGGTATAAAGACTTACGTGATATGGTATACGAAACGTAACGGCTATGTTGAGAACAGGATTGATGAAAATCGCTGTAATTGTTGTGCCTAGTTGTCCACCATACATCATGCAAAAACCGTTTCTTTTGTTTTACAGTTTTTGCTGACCAGGGGTCAGTTTACTGACCACTGCACTACCCGTGTTTTAAAGTCCTCTTTATGGACTATACGATGAATGTTTTTGTTTGGGTCAGTTGTTGATCGCTGAATTAATATAGAATTAAACATTTTCACGATTAGGACCGTCCACGCCCAATGGTGTTGCAAAACACCCACTTCACCGCCGCTTACCTGTGGTCAGTACAAGCTCACAAAAAATTCCTTTACTTAATTGAATTTTTTCATCGGGAAATCCAAGTTTTCACAAAGAAACTCCCACTCCTTCGGGTAGTGGGCGTTGGAGGGTTAATCGTAAGTCATGGTAACACAAAATTGCTATTTTAGCACATATCTATATTAGACTGATAATTGCCGTATGTATGCAATTTTATTAACCAACAAACATTTATTCAGTAATAACGAAATACGCTACCCTTTCCTGATTGGATTAGCTTAGTTCGATCTAAATTACAATAATTTTTTCAACTGCTGCTGCTCTTTCAAATTTGCTATGCTTTCGCTGAGTCCCAGTTTTCGATGGGTAACCTCTAGGCTGTAGCTGATATATAATATTATGGCAAAAGAGTTAGTAATTCAAAAAATGTATTTGAGAATAGTATGATGTTATCTTGACCTGTCAATTTTGCTGCAGTGTAATTGCCTGACTCATCATAAGTTGAAATGTTTACTGTTTTCCAAAACTTTTGAAAGTTGCGCAACGTTAACTGTACCGCGCATTTTATTTCAACCGGCAGCGAGGGTTTCTTTGTTCCGTAACGCCGCAAGTAATGTTTTCATTTTTCTGCAGTGAACTAGGGTTACAATCATTATGGGAAAATAAGTTGTTCCGGTTTAGAACGTTAAACTGGCAGGTGTTAAACTACCCGTTACTACCGTGTAAGTAAAAATACTGCTGCACTACAGAGTACACTAACATTTTGGATGTTGCAGATTGTAGCCTCACATGTCATCCGCAGTGCAAACAATTTTTACGCCTGGTATGTCCGAAACCGAGACCGCATCGTCCAGTGCCATCGCACAAGGAAATCTCGTTATCTTCGGAAGTTGACCAGCTTAGCGAAGATGAGTCTGGCGAATTGCCACAGGATCCCTCATTACATAACGTTGCCAGTAACAATATCCCTGAGCGGCCGTTGGAAAAGAAAGTCGCGGAGTTCAATAAATCATTTCCGTTTGCCTTGTTACATCTGGTAGGAGCATTATTGTCGTGTATGCCATCATGAATGTAGCATTGTGTGCGCAAGAAGTTTGCCGAACGTAATCGGTATTGTTGTCGCAATAGTAAAATCGTTACTTGTTCAGGAAATGGATGGTTCGTTTAATGGATTTGTAAGAATTATGCTCCGGTTGAAACGTCCCATAACGGTATCGAATGTTGGACCCTTCCCGGGAGCCAGGTGAGTTTGGTGGTATATAATTTTTTGTATTTTAGTGTTACGCGGGGTTTGTTAAATTTTTAGGGTACGTTGTACATTTACGGTATTATGTACGTAATTAATAGTAAGGATTAATATGTTGTAGTAGCATTGCGGTATATAATGTTTATAATTTTTGGATTGAAGCATTGGATAAACGCAACGCTGCGTCTTTCGGCTGAAAAAGTGTCGGAAGTTGGGAACATTGCATCGCTTGTAATTTTAAATTTAACATGATGCAAGGTTTGTTACAGAGTGACTTCCTTTTATCTGCCTCGGAATTCGGAAAAATTAATCCATGTGAGCAGCCTTGACAGAACCCCAGATGTTATGTCTGCTATACTAACCAAGTTTCGGATAAGAGATGATCCCAGGAAGTTTGGTTTACATCTGGAAGGTGCGGTTCCAGTGTTGCTGCAGTTACGGTTTACAGGTACAGACTTTGCTCTTTACAGGCCGCGATGGATGCCGACGGCTTGCAAAAGACGATATTCCTTTGGAGATGGTTTTGGATGCCAATGAGAGCTGTTCCGAGTGTTGTCGTTTAATTTTGGAAGAAACCGATACTCGAAATGTGCTGGTAAATATTAACCACGTCGATTTAAACAAGGTTTGTTCAGTTTCTGAATTTTCATTAGTGGGATGCATTTACGCTACCGGAGCTAGAAAATTTCAAAACAATATTGGACCGCGAGGAGGAGGAATGGCTGAAGCAGACGCAGCACAACTATATGCTATATCGTGCCAAATTGCAGGCCGAGATAGCCTCTCGTGACGCTGAATCTAAATTATCAAGTGAAAATGTCCCAACTGAGTGACATGCGTGTATTTCCGGACTTTAGTCACCTTACTTAGTTCATTCTTGCTGTTTTGGAGCCAGTGTGATGGGTTTTTTCAAAGATCTTGTGTATAGAGCAGTATAAGAAAGCGTTTACTTATCACACACCAAATGTCAAAATGAAATTTGTGCGTTTGAAAGACACCAGATGGGGTTGTTCAAAAATCGATCAACCTATTGACACACTTTGCAACACCCTTTTGGTCCGCTGTGAATTGGAAGGAATACGATGGTTATGTAAAGCTTTAATGGAACGCAGAATTAAAAGGATTCGGCCAAAAGAAGGAGTCCTTCCACAGTGAATAGTCGTGAGGTGCTGCATATCTGTAGCTGTATAACTCATTGGGACTTGATGAACTTGTCCGCTGTGGCAATGGTAGTCAGGCTAATGGCTGTGGTGTTAGTTTGCCTACGAATAATTGCTTAATGCCCCCTGTAAATTCAAGCGGAAATTGGAGGAAATTACCTGGCGCGGGTAAAGTCGCGATAGGTCAACCACTCCACTAAAACGAACGTGAATGCGCCGGCTACACCGAAAGCAGCGACTATGGCCAGTTGGGGCGGAAGGGTCAATTCCGATGAATAAAAGAATCCTATGGCGGCAGTGAAAGACTGCAGAACAGCAAAACTTTGAGAACCCAGATTCGGTATAATACGGTAATGCAAAATTTTTTCGCAGTACCTGCATGAACTTGAAAAGGGCAAAAGCTGGAGCGCTGTCCGCAGCATACATATTTCCAAGTAGTGCGTAAATCTGCAATTGTTAGCTATTTCAAATGTGCAGGCTTATGCTATGCAGTATGCTGTAAGACAGATCAGATGCGAAAATAACATTAAAACCACTGTTGACACTCGCAGCTGTTGTTCTACCTAGCATCCAGTGTTTTTTTTAAATGGATGCACACACTGTATAGGTTATTTCGGCGTTATGTGCGGTATTGTTTTAATTAATGATAAAATCTTTTTCGGTAGCTTCGAATCGAAGATTTCTCTACCAGGATTTAAACCTGATTCTCATTAAACTATTTCTATCGTGATTTCTCATTAAACTACCAGGATCTGAACAGCAATAAAGCTGAAACAATAAAATTAATGGGGCACACAAATAGAGTAAATAGGAATAGTATTTTAATACAGTGTACGGTATTTATTTAATATACTGTAAGCAATAACATAATTTTTAGACTGGTGGTTATAGAACTGACGTACGATGTACCTGAATATTAATTGACGCGTCACCTGCAAAGCAATTTTGTTGGTGAACAGCAATTAAGGAATTTCAGCAGCACAGCTCGATGCAGTTATTCGTAATTTTTACCTTATGTTAATCATTAAAATTCTGTAATTTTTAATGGTTGCATTTTTACAAACATTCATGTGCGCAAACATGAATGAGGGGCTTGACTTTATCAACAAAATTAAAACTGCTTAATGCAGACATGATCTTTTGCTTACCGAAACCCAGCATGAAAGCGCAACTTAAAGCCACTGCTTTGCTGCAACAAAAAAAGGTTTTATGACCGGTATATGGTATGGTACTGCAATACATGTACTCCTACAATATACGTTATAGGTATAAGGTTAACGATTTCGAAAAATCACTCAGCTGCAGAAAAATCATAAGTTTCCTGATACCGAACATAAACAATTCCTATTACATTTTACAATCGTAAAAGATCGTGGTATATAATAAGAGTAGTTCAGTAACAATGCTGTAGAATAGAGCGTACATGGTAATAAACACCCTAAAACAACTTCAACAATTTGCGATATGTTTGAAAACCGCACTGGAGTGTGGTAATATGGTATTATGTACGGCAAAAGTTTTTTTTGTGAACGGGTCATTGTTATCATACACGATCCGTACGAGTATTGTACATATACAATTGTTCCTGGCCATGAAGAAATAATGTACAATACCTTGGTTCTATATATGTGGCTTCACTGGAAACTCTCAATGGCGACATTGCAGGAAAGTACAAAAATATCAGGAGGTAACTGACCAGCTGCATTAATACTCCAATTGATACGATGAGTGAGCGACCTAAGCGATGAATTCGCGAACCGAGGAATCCAAACAATGCCCCCGCTGCAATGTCGGTAATGTAATCGAATATGGTAACTTATGCACTGCAATGTATGCGCATCCTGCGGAAATGCCGCTGTTAAATTGTTAATGCCACCAGCTGACTGTTATTAATTTACCGACAATTTCTCCGATTCCTATGATTGTGCCATTCAGTCCTAATAGGTAGTTCTTTTCCGTTCCGAATTGTCCCGTTTGATGTACAGCTGTTCCGTAAACGCCACTGTAGAAGGTCAACATGAAGCCTAAAACACATTACTGCAGTTACAATGGTCAAGCAGCCAAAAAGATTATATCTATGTAATTATCCTTTATTACTGAGGTAGAGAATTTCACGATCAGTTTTTTTTAAACCGCCAAACATATTTAACAGAACGCGAAAATGCCGAAACGATTAACGATACCAAAAAAAATCAGAGAAAAATCAATGTAAAGGTTAGCGCATGCTATTATGTACATGTACATATTACATATATACGACCAGATATGCATAGCCGATATATGGTAATGTATCGGTTATATCTATAGACGTATACGTAAAATTAAGGTTTAGGACTATCCTATCTGTACATAGAAGATAAAGTGTCCCAGTTCGCATTTGCACAAGCACCGTTCGTGCAGATGATTGCATAGTAAATAAAAACATATTTTATCGTATGAAGTGCATACGGCATACCGGTATAAGCAAATGTCACTGCCAAAAGTAACATATTTCGAGTAATCAAAAGTTTGAATGATGCCACGATTTCCAGTATCCATGCCCACTTCCTCCAATCCCTGGCAGATCTCGTCGACGTTTGAGTAACACTAAAAGCACAATCAAGCTATTACAGTTGGTGAATTTGCAGCCTGCGGAAAATTATGCAATATTCAACACAGCGGAATCCTTCAACATTTTTGCAGCTGATCACCACCGGCGCAATATGATATCCTCTCGTTCGGCCGATGTCGTGCGTGTTTCACACGTATTTCAGTAATTTGGATACCGTAATTATCGAATGCAGTGCGATAACCGGTGTATGTCTTTATACTTGCATAATCCGAACTTTGGCAGTTCAGATGTTTATTGAAGAAGCAAAATGCATTAACGAGATTAATGTGCACGAATGTTTATACCTGGCGGCTGATTTACCACGATCACGAGCACCAGGATAACGGAGCATCAGAATCATCACAACTCCCACAATCGCCACCACCAGTAGTACGATAAACAGAATGAAACGCGTTTGGTGTGAAATCTCGCTTCCCTGTCCAAGTTGAATGGTTGCAAAAATATTTCCCCACAGATTGCTGAAAAGTTTTTAAACATATAGATTACCAATGCAACGATCATAATTTTTTAATCATCCGTCTAAGTTTCTTACAACAGATAGTAAGGAGAATGTAAATATGAATAAGATTTACCTTAACTGTAGAATTGCCCAAAACATTCCTGCATTTCTAGACATGGTTTTATCGGTTGAATTTATGGTAAGAAACACGCCCTGTGATGTCCAGATAATTGCTGCACCAAGACCCAACAAGACAGATGCGGCGTAAAGGGTTCCATACAAAGGTCGCAGAAATACGGCCATAAAAAGACAATATGGAACTGGAAAAATTCAATGCAACCTTTTGTTACGCTGAGCGAACAATACCGGCACAAAAAAACCTAAAACTGCACGGTTTAAGTGGAACAGAATTGATAAAGCTTCTTACTTCCTCCCAGTATCATTCCGTATTTAGGCCCAGTGTATGCAATCTAAAACAAGAAATCAGCGTATTTTGAAATTGTGATTTTTAACGCAGTGATTGAGTAGATACGTACTTATGGCAAGTGCTCGTTTTCATAACAACATTTGCATGATTGCCTCAATGCCTTACCATTGAAGGAGCGATCCAGTTAGATACGGCCATAGTAGCTATAAAAGATAACGGTAGCAAATTACAAAAAAATTGCGAAACTTGGAGTTATAAATCTAAAATGGACATTTTCACACCAGAACTCACTATAAATAGCAGCAGCACTGTAGTAACCTTCTTTGCCGGTACCGTTGAAGTATTCATCATGCACATCATTTAAAACAGAGTTCTGCAAAAATTCATACAGTTAATAAAATTAATACGGGTATAATTAAATGTTGATCTGTCACAATTTATAATCAACGAAGTTAGTCAATATATATATGCCGACCGCCTCTCTATATGCAATAAAAATTTAAAGTACCTTTTTTACAGCTTCGAAACGAAATATGTCATCATATCTAAAACTTTAATTATTTATCATTTATATAAACAAAAGCTATAAAATCTTATGCCAACTGCAATAGTAGCATGCATGAAAACTCCAATAATATTGCACTAACAATTAACATTATTAGTAACATAATTATGCGCTAAACACTTACACATGCTCATAATTAGGTGTAAAATATGGAGAAAATCAGCAAAATTACCTGCAACATGCCACATGTGTGAAACGCGGAGAAAAGGATCATGAAGGAAATACTAATTGCCAAAACATTCCAAAACTGATAATCTCGCAACATGGGAATATGGTCATCTTCAAGCCTTTTCTCTTGTGATTCCGCATCATGCATATGAGTATCCTTTTGTTTGACCACGACACTATGGTTAATATCCTGGTCATGGTGGTTTTCAACCGCGTCACTGTAAGGAGGCGGAGGAGCTTCTTCCTTCATTCCTCTTTATTTATGAAAGCAAAAACTCTACTCGTGTATCAAAAGACATAAGCAAAACAGTTAGTCGTTCACAGAAGTACACGAATATTGAATAATTACCTAGGCAGACGATTCAGAAAAGTCTGTTGTAGTATAAACACCTAAATATCTGCAGCACAATGTTATTCTTCACGATCACTCGTTAAAGCACGACTGCAAGTCGGTACAAAAAAAATTTATATCTATTGCCGATTGTCTATTTCGTGATCATTCCGATATAGCTGGAAGCTTTGTTACTAGCGCTGGGTGTTGCCGGTATATATTGTTGTATTGGCGCGCGTTACAGTTTCCTTTCCAATTTCCATGTACCATCACCTGTATAGCATCTATAGATGTAACCATAAGCGAGGACACATAGAGTATATTGTATTGTACAGCGGTAAATCGTCACATTTGGCACGTTGAATAGAACGGAAAATTTGATTGCCATTTTACGCATTACGAAACAAGACAATCATGTTAATAATTAATTTCCATCGATATGCACGTAAGGAATCGAGTCATTCCGGCTCAACTTCAACGCTGAAAGTTAATTTATAAATAACTTATTTCCTAATTAGTACAATATTAAGTAGGTACAGCAGTATAAATAAGTACTAACTGTAAATCTAAATCTTACGGTACAGCTGCAACACATGAGACTTCCGGCGGATGGGAGAGTGGACAACAAAACTTACTGATACTTTTGTACTGGTTACAACAAATAAGAGTATAAGTATCACATTATAATTATTATAATGTAAAACTCTCAACTTATAACAAATATGTCCGAAGTAATGCCGTCATATCCGCTTATTCCTTATGGTCAAAGAATGCGCTCGGAGGTGTCAAAGGTGTTAGAGCTTTGTTGTTAATTTGTTATTAATCGGTTACTTACTGCTCTGACGTAAACAAGCAGATAGTTCCAAGAGATATATGGTTTTACAAATTTTGCCAACGAAATGCAAAAAAAACTGCAATGGGACGCACTTTTATGTTTACCTGTTATCACGATACTGTACGCAGAGTTTTGAGGACTACATACAGTATTTGTATAATAAAATGTCTTGCAAAACCAGAAATTCTGTGCAAGTTTCTGTCCTGGCAATATATGAACCATTTTTCACACGAAAATATTTACCTAATAAAATTATGTAAGCTGTAACTTTATGTTAGCTAATGCGTAGGTATTTGAAATAGACATTATATTATATACTCAATTTTGAAGTAAATGTATATTGTTTTCGCTGTCCAAGCGCTGCAGTGATTTACAGAAATCAGTTTAGATTTCAGTTGCGCCTCTCGCTAACTACCTTCGATATTATATATAATTAGAGGAAAAGCTTATATATATGTATTTATTTCCGACAGCTTTACTTTTACGTTTGGAATTTTCTCAGCGGAGTTTCAAACATTTTTTTGGTTGTCTATAGATATAAGAAAGTCAATAAAGTAAGTAATTATTTATATATGGTTTACAGATTTAGTTTACGTACATAAGTACAGCACAAATTATTTCTACGAGTATAAGTGCCCGTACAAATTACAATAATTATGTAATAGCATATTGCAGTGTCAGTGGACAGTGGTCATCCATTATCGTAAAGATAGATGCAGTCTGCAGCCAACAGATTGCAGTCTGCAGCCAACAGATTCTGTATTAAAACGTACAAATTATTACTCCGTATGTACTGTGTAGCTACATAGTATCTAGTACCTACTACATGTACCGACGGACATGTGATGAATTTTTTATCATTTTTATGCTTTATTCTGATTCACAAAACGAAACAGATTCTAAAAAAATGCTATAAATTTTTTACAATACCGTGGTACATAGCGTGCGATTTGATTGGCTACCAAGGACGGTGTGATCGTACAAACTTGGTACAATACGTAGTACGTGCGCTTGAAAGCACAACACAGGAATTTCCTAACCGTAAGATGCAGTAGGCCGAGCTATCGCAAGCCTGTCTGTGGCGCCGTAAAAATTTTGCGTAGGCGTGTGTAATTTTGTTTACAACTTTTGGTTAATACTTAATACTGCGAACCACTTCCGAGTTCGAATGTTGCAGTTCGTTGTGAAACTGCTTGTTACAAGGTTACTGTCAAGTTATTAGCAGAAAACTAATAAGGCCGCAACGCAGTGCACTTTTACGATTTACTGTTGCATTTCTCTCTTATCGATCTAATAACATTAACGTTCCTAAACATGGCCAGATTTGTGATGAAGGACTTGCAGGCGGTCTTCCGTGGTCTCCAGCAGGTCGCTCGAAGCAGCGCAGAGCATCAGCTTACAGAAACAGCTCTTCGATGGCATACTCTTAGCCTGCGCCCACTGCTGCAGGAATGCGTTAATAAAGCCCAAAGATCTCGGGTAGGCGTCCAGAATGGTAGTTTAACGCAGTACACTACTGGCTTCGTTGTTGGCAGTGCAGTCACTTCTTAAGTTTAATTGCCTCACTGTTTGTTTACGTTTTTTCCCCGCATCAGCTGACGGTATTGGATAATCAGTGTCATCTCCGTGCACTAGTAATTTGCGGGAAGCGACGAATGACGTATATCGCCGATCTGTTTATTGTGTACGGTGGAGACATTAATTCTTGATTTGTAGACGTCTGGTATTTCGTTACGGGAATTTCCCGCCCGCGTGGGAGCCGTGATGCAGGGAATCCAGGAGCAGGTGAAGATCTTGGCGGGAATGCCTTCCCAAGCTTTAGTCACACCGGAAGGCTTCGTTTTCTACACGGATAAACTCGACAAAGACACTCACAAAGAATATCCGGCCGTGGCCGATGAAGCCCATTCCGCCAAAGTCCATGGTTTGAAGCCGGAAAGCGGAGAAGCCTGTGAAGCGGCGAAACGGGCCAAAGAATTTGTGAGTTAACTGTGGTTATGAGTACGTATTGTTTTGCGCCTGTGGTTTTTTGACGATGGATTGAACGACTAGATGAACCCACCAATGTCGCCATTGGATCCCGAAGATAAGAACGAAGTGGTACGCACTCCGGAGATGTCTGGATCCTCGGCTGCCGATGATCACAATGCCGATGAATCGGATAAAGCGGCTCAGAGACTGGGAAAATTCGTGAGTCATTTCATTCCCGAGCATGCGCCGCGGGTGCCGTTTTTTTTAGTTTCCGCGGTTGTGCAGCTTCGAGAATCTACCGGCTGTGTAATCACGGTTACGGTTTCAAGTTCAACCTGCATTTGATTTCTTATCTGGAAATTTTCTGTTTCGGGATATGGTTTAATTCTAAATATGGAAAACGTGATTAGTCGTTAACTTTGGTGGCATGTCTGCGTATAGTGAACGATTTGAAGTGAGATAATTCTGAACTTAAACCAGTTTAGTTTTCCGATAATTGCCTCTAGTTAGATGAAAAACAGCCCAGCGGCATTTTATTTGGCACGGCATTTAAGCCGGCTGATGAGTCATTTTCGTAATCGAAAATTGATTAGATAGGTTACTTGCAGGATAATTTTGGGTACATCAAATCAAAAATTTGTCATTTTTATTTTTCAGTATGATTGAATGTTGTTTGATAGATTCTAGAATTAATGATTGGTTCTCTTGCACTACAGATGAACGAAGAGATATCCCCGGACAGCAAACCATTTAAGCCGTATGCAAAAGATTCAGCAAAGACCACAGTGTCTTTCACGGATGCCACGAGTGAAAATTTTCGCGTACAAGAAAGCTTGAAAAAGGTTCAAAAAGTTACCCCTGGCGTAGCCGTCGCCTTTGACAGCTAGAAACCAGGAAAAAATTATAATCTGTCTGTCTGTAATCCAATGCAGCCATGGACATCTTCCGCCGCATCTGCATCACTTTTCTCTGCTGATAAAACTTTGAAATCTGCCGATATACACCCGGCATCGCCCATGGAACATAATCTGAAACAGACGGTAAATAACGCTTTGTGTGCACAACCCTTTCCGGTCGCGCTTCACCGTTTTGGATTTGTAAAGTCGAACAGTTGCCATTTTGATGTTTTTCATGTTTTTTTCTAGTTATTATTTGAAAAGCACAAAGTGCAGTTTTTGGATTATTAGATGCAAGTGCCTCCATTTGCTGCATTAGAACCCTTACATGCTCTTGACTCCTGCATTACCAAATACGATTGTTGCTGTTTTGGCTTTTGAAATGGCTTTCATATTCATGTTTATACAGTATATGCAGAGTTATTATGTATGTAATAAAATGCAAAGATTTTATGCTCGCCTGCGGTGTTGCAGTGTAATTAAAATTATGTATCCTCGCTTCCTTCCGCTTAATCCCTAACGGTGAGGACGGGCCGGAAAGAAAGCACTGAACGAATGCATACTTTATGATTTGTTTTGCTGTTATGTACGAACTACGAGGTATATTACTAAAACTTGGATGAAATCGTAGACTCAATGGACAACCCAGTATTACACTTTGCATAATAATGCAAACTTATTCGTCCGTTAAGTATAAATAGATTTGCGCAAATTATCGAAAAAGTGTGTATCAACTTCAAGAAGTGAGAGTCAAATGAAAAAGCGTACGGGGTATAAGAACTTGTTTTTACCGTGTGATTTCACGTGATATGCTGAAATAATAATTAATATTACACAGAGAAAAATTAATTTGAGAATGGTTTGAATGTAAGCCGATACTTATAGTATTACATATTATTATGCCATGCTTGCTTTAAAAAGCTGTTTTATGATTTTTGTAGTTGGGTCCTAAATCACGAGAACGACGTGTGCCGGCTTCGCGTGCAGCTCGACTCGCGTCCTTCGGCGGATTAGCGGCTGGACTGGGAATGGGAGCCATCGCTGAAGTGGCCAGGCGCACACTTGGTGTCAGCCAGAAAGGCAGGACTTGTCGGCAGAATTTATTGCTAACTTTTAACCTGACAGTTTTTTTTATCTGTAGAGGATGCCAGCGGCAGCGGCGTCCTGGATCGCAGTGCTTTCTTGACCGACGCCAATGCTGAGCGGATTGTTAACACGCTGTGCCGGGTGCGTGGCGCAGCACTAAAGCTCGGGCAAATGTTGAGCATGCAAGGTAATGTGCATTCTTGGTTTTTTACATATTGCTGAGCAGAGATAGCGAAATTTAATTGGTCTTGCTTTACATACTCGTATTTACAGATACCGCTTTAATCAATCCACAAGTGCAGCAAATTTTCGAACGTGTGCGTCAGAGTGCGGATTTTATGCCAAAGCGACAAATGGAGGTGCGTTACTTTTTGACCTAGAAAAACATATGGGCATACGATCGTTTCCACGTGTTAGGATGTTCTGGAAAGCGAATTGGGTTCGACATGGAGAGAAACATTTGCGGAATTCCACGATACGCCGTTCGCTGCGGCATCCATCGGTCAAGTGCATTTCGGGAAATTGATTGATGGGCGTGAAGTGGCTGTGAAAATCCAGTATCCGGGTGTGGCCGAAGGAATTAACAGCGACATCAACAATTTAATGGGGATCTTAAATATGTGGAATATATTTCCTAAGGGTTTGTACATGGACAATCTGATGCGAGTAGCGCGAGTTGAAATGGCCTGGGAATGCGACTACATTCGGGAAGCGGAATACATGAAACGTTTCCGGTTAGATGCTGAATATAAAAAAAATTGCTGAAGTTTTTGGATTGCCGCTAACTAAATTTTACGTATACCCTGCATTTTCAAAAATTAACTGCACAAAAATGTGGTCACGACCTTTTCCCGTAATAATGGGGTCGTTGCAGAAACGTGCTAAAGGATGATCCAATATTCATTGTTCCGGCAGTTATCGACCACTTATGCAGTAGAAAAATTTTGACAACGGAATTTATCTACGGAGAGCCTCTTGATAAAGCGTTACATTACGATCAGGATACGCGGAATATGGTATCGTGTGTGTGTTGTTACACATAATCATAACTATAATGCAAATATCTGCATTACTGTTTATGTATGCGTCAGTCAGTTTATTTTGACAGATCGCCAAAAGCTTCCTAAGACTTTGCTTTGAGGAACTTTTCATTCATCGACTGATGCAGACCGATCCTAACTGGGCCAATTTCTTTTACAATCACGACAATAAAAAGGTGACCGAAACATTTGTTGTACATGTTATATCAGCAACTGTCTGACTATGTATGTGTTTTTTTTTAATTTTACAGATGTATCTGCTGGATTTTGGAGCTGCTAGGACATTTGAGAAAGAATTCATTGATGTCTATATTGAAGTCATTCGAGGTGCCACGGTTGGCGACCGTGATTTGGTGCTGAAAAATTCTCAGAAGCTTGGTTTTCTGACGGGATTGGAAACGAAGGTAAGGAAAGGGTTTTTCTTGTTTTATTTTAATTTGAGGTGATGAATTCAACCGGCTGTTTTGGAGAAAAATGTTTTTGAAGTGTTTCGCTCGAAAGTTTTTACGGCAAATAATACAGAAACATATCTTTATTAGAAATAAAAGTGATGTGGAAATTTTGCGAGGGTAGGTTTGATTTAATTGCTTGAACAAAATAATCGGGACACTTCCTTCGCAGATGTTAGAAGCAGCACATGTGGACGCGGTTATGATATTGGGAGAACCATTCCGTAATGATGAGCCCTACGATTTTGGTCAGCAGGATATCACAAAACGCATTCATAATATTCTTCCCGTTTTTGCCGAGCACCGCCTCACGCCGCCTCCTGACGAGAGCTATTCGCTTCATCGCAAAATCGCCGGGGCGTTTCTCCTCTGCACGAATATGAGAGCCAAAATTACATGTCGTGACGTTTTTGACAAAATTTATCAAGAACACAAGAATCTCGTGTAATGTGCAGTGATTATAACCGTACCACTGTTCTTTCTTTTTTGTTGTTAACTGTTTTATGGCTGATACTTGTAAGTATAGCTTTGCTGTATACCCATACCGATGAGTGAGGTGTGTTTGATTTTTTATGGTACTAACTTTTTTTAAAAATGAAACTATATACGACGTGAACTGGTGAAATGTACAAAGTAATGGCTGATTAATAATAAAGAAATCAAATGGCATCCTGAGCAAACTCCAGGTTCGAAGGTCACTTTGATTTGCAGTTAGAGGGTACAGTATCCAGTCTACTATCCACTTTTCCGATGACCCGCAAGGCAATGACATTTACTTCACGACTGCCGACGTGCACATCTGGTTTAACCCGCAAGTCCCATCCCCGCGGTAAACAAGATAGTATCCCTAAAAAATATTTTTCACATCTGTAACAGGGTCATGATTTTAGTACGTCATGCAAATAATAATTCAATAAACACAATCCACACAGGGCAAAATCCAGCTAACGCGGCGTAATTTTTATAAATTTATTACCTTAACACCCCAGTGCGGACCCCAACTGCAACACAGATTCAGTTAAGTACTTAACAGAGATCCAGTACTAGAAAATCAGTCGAATGGACAAGCAATCATACTGAAGAGAAGTCGCTCATAGTTGTGTTAGAAAATGTGCTAACCTGTTTTTCACTATCCAGTAAGGATTTTTCCCATCTGCCAAAATTAAAATAGAACCAAATCAGGTTAGCAAAATAAATTTGTTGTCAGCTAGCAAATTCAAAATTGTAGTGTCGTCCATTGCCAGTACGTGCAGATAAACTCTGTATTTCGAATTATCACAAAAAAGACTTCGCAATCAGCTTGATTATGACCACCTTTTCCGTATCCGACGATAAGTACTCCGTGATCAAGGTTTTTTGGACTGCAAACGACTCTGTAATACAGTGCAATAAATAAGTGACAACAAGCGGCATTCAGTACAGACCACTACGAGTAGCTCGGGAAGGGTTATTTAATACGTGTGAAACTGCAGTTCGGCACAGTACTGCATGCACGTACTTCCATGGATGCGATATTCCCCCCATGTACAACTGAAAGAAACAAAAAATGGCAATTGTTTTATTCTACGCCTACTCGAAACTCCATGCTAACAAATTAACAACATTTTACCATCATTGCATTGGCATTGATTCCGATAGATATCGGGCCGTTATCCACTAGCCATTGCGCCATTTCTACAATAATAACAAAATTTGGCTAGATTGCATGGTAAGGTAAGCAAGATGTCCGTACATCATAAGTAGTACAAACAGGCTAAAAAGGTCACCTACCAGTTTCGTCCTGGCTGATTTCCACGGAATCGTTGATGTACACACTGCAACCATAATAATTAAAATGAATTGTTTCAGGTGATTTCCAGTTTTTACAAGCTATACACACATTAGACTCACATAACTTTTTCCTTCTTGAACGTGCATTTATCGTTTCTTCCGTCGTAGGGATAATCGGCTTCGTTCTCCAAGCCGCCAATATCGATGATCGCTTTATACGCATTGCTGGGGAGTCCTGAAAAATAGAACTGCTGTAAGATTTTTTCGGGGTTGGGACTAAACGGCGATTACAGCTTACCTCCTCCACAGCCTTGGTCCACTTTATCACAGTCCACTAGTTCTGCAAAGCAACACGAATTATAACAGAACACATCGAATTGTTGGTAAACATTGATAGACACACATGATATCAGCTCGTTATTTACATACATTTGATTTTGCTGATAGTACATAAGTAATAACCAGTTTGTTCCAAATCTTATACACAAGGTTTATTTAAAAAAAGGCAAGTAGGAACACACATGCAAACTTTCCTCTGTGATGATCTACGGTAATTTCCCATATTCTGCATTATAACGGAGATTTTTCATCGATAATATTATTTCGGTCGTGTATAATGCTTGCTCACCTTGTTCCGATAATGAAATTAATTTGCCCTTTTTGATCGCCCACTGTCCTTCTATATTTCCGGTTGTACTAAACGCCCAGCACGATCCACACTGACCCTGATGATATATCAAAAAGAGAGCAATTTACAAAAAACAGATTTCAAGCACACGCCTGGGAGAAGATTTTATAATACTGTTAGTAAGTTTGTGTACGTAACTGAATCGTCAATCAAGAAAATTATTTGAGCTCTGTTGGATTGCCCACCTGGTCTTTTACAGGAGTTACTGCGCTTTTGTTCCGCCAGTCAAAGGCTTCCGGAAGAGCGTTGGCATTGTCCGGTATTTGTGCAGCTCGAAGATTTTTGTTCCAGTTTGGCAAAGGTTTTAATCCCGTGTACAGGCTTCGGAATTCTTCCACTGTACAAAATTAAAACATGAAAAACACCGGGTCCCGTCGTACGCTCAAATCGGCTCTGGACGAAATTTTGTAATTGACCTTGCGTTTTTAAAATTTATAAAATGTATATATCTTATAGTTCCAGCTCCGAAATCATTCATAATTATTGCGGAGAGATCATACCTGTTAAATCGCTGAACTTTGTTGGGCCGTAAGTGCCGGTTCCCTAACAATAATGTGCAAAGTGAACAACAAGTAGCGAAATTTTACCGGACTGCCCCAGTGGTTAATTTACGTTTACCTGTTCAGTGATTTGATACAAATACGCACGTTTCATATTTGTCTGGAACAACTTGAACCTCCGATCATGCTCTGCAAACCCAACTCACTGGATATTTTGTGCAACATTTTTTATTACGCATTAATTATCTTACAATACTGTATAAAAACTAATGACGCCTAGTTTGGAGTTTGACAAATGCTGTAAGATCGGTACAATAAGCAAGTATCACAGCAGTACGTACTGTAAATATATATAAAAATTACTTATCAATTATTATCATTACCAGAAGCAAAAAAATATACAATACTGGCAAAAGGTAACGTTTTCAAAAAAAGCTGGGGATTTATCATTCTGGAACTGATAATTATGGACATGCCTTCTTGAGTAGCATAAGTCTTTCCAAAACGCAGTTTGAAGCATTTAAAGTTCTCATGCGATGGTGTCCGAAAACCCGTCAGTGGCAAGTCTTGAAGTTGCTGTACGGGTACAAAAACAGTTGTATTTATATCTTGGCAGTCAGAAATCAGCGGTTTTCTAAAGAATTTAATTACGGCAACGATAATTCGACGATGTAACATTGGATAATTTTTCGATACAGTGTTAAAAAATCTGTTGCTGCTGTATGCGGCATTGAGGGTTACATGTTTTTCTCTAACCTGTGTTCTTTGGGTTGTTATATTAAATTATGTATTTGCATGACTTACCTGCAGGTCAGCCCAGTCGACATGATCAAAATCATTCGAGCTCGTTCCTAAAATTTGTCCGAAGTGCGCCGGCTTACAAGCGACGCTGTCATCCTTAATGTGTGTTCCAGGTGTGATTGTAGCGGTACATTCTTGTACCTAACGAGAAAAATAACGCCTTATGTTAATAGTAAGTACTGAAATCAAACTGTACCAAATTAGTAACCTATTTTTGGTAATTAGTCTAATTACGCGTACTTCTGTTAATTATGTTTTTACGTAAAATTAAAGCTATCTTAAGTTGTACCTAAAAGGATGAAAAAACATAAGAACAGTATGCACAGACGTAAGCCTACGTTCGTGTATGTTTGTTTTATGTTGATTACTTACTTTTCCTTGCTGTCGATAAGGACAGCCGATGAGGGTATGAGGCGGTTTCCCATTATTTCTGCACTTAGTTTCCACTTGGTAAAAGGTCAACCGTTCGTTCCCATCGTTTTGTTTGTGAGAGTGCTTCACTTGGACTACCATGGACTTAAACAAGGAATTCGTTCGTGCATTGAGCTGATGAACCACCTGGTGAGCAAGATCTTCGCTGGTTTCCGGTGGACTAGCGCCATTCGCCTCTCGCAGAATTTTGGTTGGTGGATCAAACAAATCATACTCTTCACATGGCAGTTTTTTGGGATCGCGAAGTAAAACAGCCCATGATACACTGATCAGAACTGTCAAAATCGCTGTCTGAACAGCTTTCATCGCGACAATTTATTGTAAAAAACGTGAGCTCGTCACACGGAAATAAACAAAAATAGTCAGCGCATAGTTTCTGCACTTGGAAACACGTGAAAATTCGTGCGGCAAATGCAGCATGGCAATGACCAAGCAGTGTAAGACTAAGCACAGTCGATGCCACTTAATCAAACAAGGCTACTTCTATGCGAGTTGACATCATGTGATGAAAGCAAACAGCTTGCAGATGCTAGATATGCGGATAGCAATCGCAATCAGTTCATCTTCTAAGATTTTACCCAAGCTACACAATTGATTTAATGCAGATTTAGTTATGTTTATTGATCCTTCCATTTTGCTAACCCTAAAGCTTTGCATAACATTTTCAGAGGCAGTGAAATTAACAAACTGTAAATGTCAAACATGCGATACAAAACACTAAAAACAACAAAACAAATTCATTCATTTAACAGCAATATTTATGATGGAAATGTCATCGTATGGTTTATCGGTTTTGGGATGTGTTTTGGCCAGGCTGATCTTCTGTACAACTTCCATGCCCCGGGTTACTCGCCCGAACACTGTATGTTTGTTATCCAGCCACGGTGCCGGCACGACCGTGACGAAAAACTGAGATCCATTTGTTCCGGGTCCGGCATTGGCCATACTGAGCGTATAAGGTCTATCGTGCTTCAACGTCGGATGGAATTCATCCTCAAACTCACCGCCCCAAATGGATTCCCCGCCCGTGCCGTCGCCTTTCGGATCACCCGTCTGAATCATAAAGCTCTTAATTACGCGATGGAAGATGTGCCCATTAAAGTAGCCATTTTTGGAGTGAACACAGAAATTCTCCACCGTCTTCGGACATTCGTTGGGGAACAGCTGAACATGTACATCGCCCAAGGTAGTATGGATAACGGCACTGTTTGACACTCGTTTTTCTGTGCGACTTTCCGTGGCGGTAAGGATTTCCTCCTTACTAGGTTTCTCGTTAAATACATCGCGATCACTCTCTTCGGTTGCGGTTTCTAGCGGCACTCGCTTTGAGAAAAGGAAAAAGCGGTTTTTCTTGAACGCGGTGCAGAACAGCGTGGGATCCGATTCTGCGATGTCCATTATGGGATTATCACTGGCTTGCGCCTCTATTGTCGTGGCCGCTTTCATCGTGCGAATTTTCCCTTGGAACAATGCCAGGCTTAGGAATCGAAGACCCTCCGATTTTCCCAACACTCGGGATATTCTGTTCGTAACCAAATTAACAACCTTCGTGCCGAGCAGTGTCGCATACAGAACGAAATTTCCGCTGTCGTCAAATAATATGTTCGCGTAATTGAACGCTTCCGATTTTTCCAGTTCTCTTTCTACAGCAATGCGTCGCTCTCGTTCCACAATGGACATCTTCGATGTCACGTCCAGAGAGCTTGTGAAGCTTTTTATGGATTCATCCAACACTTTGTAAAACTTTCCTGTCAAAAATCGGAAAACGCGAACTTTCCGGTCGGTGGCAATTGTAGCCATCAGTTTCCCGTCTTTGGAGAAATCAATTCCTGTTGGCACAGATTTACTCGACGCAAAATCAAATAAATCCGTGTCGCTCTTGAATTCAAACTTGAGCAGATCTTGTGGAAATTTATAGTCGCCCGATGCACCGCGCCAGTATTCCAGAATACCGGTTTTATCCACCGACACAACCGTCTCAAAAACAGCATTGAACCGCATGATCACGACGGGAGAGCGATGGAGGGTGTCCAGCACTTTCAGTGGTTCATTCACGCCGCGTCCGTCGTAAATGAGTATCCGCGGCGAATCCTTATCCGCTACGGCGACAGTGGATACAGGTTCGCCCGGAGCGTGGATCCATTCGCACGTCAGCGGAGTGTAGCCCAGCTTCATCATGTTGATCATGTCGAAATTTATCACGTCGAAGACTTTCATGCTCTTGTCTGAACTGATAGTGGCCAGGAGAGTTCCTGTCGTGTTTACGCTGATAAACTGTATGTTTCCCATATGGGCTCGGAAATGCTTTACAAATTCAATTCCACGCTCCATTTTCTGTAAAACAGCCGTAGGTTTAATAAATTTCTCTTGATTTTCGAACTCCGCAAAGTACAATCGCTTCCATAACCAAAAAATGGAAATCCAGAAAGACGAAAAAAATTAAGCATAGAAAACGAGCATCATAATCAGAGTAAATATGCACTATAATGAAATGCCATATACTGACACTTGCAAGTATAACATATGCTGATATGGGTACTAAACTGATATGAAGACAAAAAATGATGAATGTAAAATTGAAATCATTAAATGAAACACAAACACTCAAAAGGTTTTGGAAAGAATCCAAAGCAATAACTTTTCAACAGTAGGTCGCACTTTTGTTACAAATTTGATATGCAAGCTCCAAAACAACATTTTCATGCTCCTGTACTATTTTATTCGTACCTTCCAAAATTTCAAATGGCCATCAGTACTAGCAGTTATAAGGAATTCGGTTTTCGTCATGCGGACAAACGCCACAGGGTCCTTGTGCATGTAACTCCGCTCATACGCATCCGAACTGGGCAAGGCGTCCAAAAAGACATTTTCAAAGGGTAGCGTCTTTTTTTTCTTGATAGGCTCCGCAGCTTCTGATGGCAATGGGCCGATCCATTCGTCGTCATTATCTTCCGATCGGACAGGACTACGTCCGCGCTTTTGTGCGACGTCCTTACTCATTCCGAAATTTTCAGTTCCCCAACCAAATTCTAACATAAAACCCGCTGCACAATAATGGCCACTGGCCCACTTGTAACTTATCACTTGCGCTTAGGAAATACGAAGACAAATAAGGAAAAAAATTTAAGTTGCGGAATAAAAACAAATTTTGTTGTTAACGGATATGAGTACGAAGCAGCGTAGGTACATCAGAAAGCCATGCTACAAGTGAGCGTGCAAAACGGCTGTGCAGTGTGCAAGTACAGTAAATTTGCGCAACGAGTGCGCCACAAGCGGTCCCATTTCCGGCGGTGCTTGTGACCAGGTTTATTCTTTTCACATATCATTCTTTTTATACGGCATTATTCCTGTTGTATCTGTCATCCAAAAGTTAAAATTTTTAGTTCCAAGTTGAGAAAACGCGTCTTTCATCTGACACCGCAAGACGAGACAACACACCAATTACCAGAATTATAAATTACAGGAGCACATCACTCACTTCACAGATCAAAAATAATGTACTATGCAATCAAAATTAAAACAGCACTTGTACTATCACAAAAAGTATCAACTTTTCGAAGTGGTGGCAAGAAGACTCGTGGTTGTCGCCCCCACTTGAGCAGCCAAATCGCCATTGCTGTGGACTTCCACTGGACGGCGATTATTCATTTCGCCCACAATCTCTACTGCACCCGGGGCTTCTGCTGGGCACAATCTTGTCACATCCCTCCATGTCATATTTCGTCCAAATAGTTCCCCATCTTCTAGGCTTTGTGGTAGATCTGTTCCTAACGTTTCCGGTAGAAATAGCGCAGAAAAACCCGCTATCACGGATATTCCTCCAAAAATAATAACCGGATAAGCTAGATAATTGTCACCGAGGTAATTCACTAATGGAAAGACACAGGCAACCGCATTGGATATGTTTTGTGTCAGTGACGCGCCTTGGCTCCGAACAACAGTTGGAAATAACTCCTATAAAAAGAAACATAATTTTTACTTCTGGAACATACATAATTTTTACTTCTGGAACATTAATAAATATGTAAATAACTAGCAGCAAAAGACAGCTTCAAACCAAGAAGAACATTTAAACATAAATCATAAAGAAGCAATGTCACACAAAACAATATGAAAACAACAAGAATAACAGGCAATCACACACCTGCTCGTAGATTTCGCCAAACGTGAAGGAGGCACTAATGCATAGTTTTCCAATAAGACCTAATAATAGTAATATTTGCGAATTTTCATCGGGCACAAACGCTGATCCTAACAAAGCGGCGCCGCCACAGAGTAAGCATGCTACAGTAGGTAAACGCCGTCCAAATCGGTCAGCCACAAGATAAACAAAAATATACGCGGGAATTTCAACTAACACGTAAAGTGTATAGCTCAGGAACGGATTACTGCCCAATGAGGGACTGTAATAACTTAACCCCAAATAAACAGATAAATTGGCACAATTGATGAAAGACAATAAGATCGTTTTCTTTCTGAGATTAGGGGAGCAAACAAGATCGAAGTACGAATAGGTTTTGGCTTTTGTTATGTTATCCCAATCCTTATTGCCGCGCATAACATTCTCCATTTTTAACGGTTCAAATCGTGTCCCATTACATCTGGCGACTTTAAATAAAAAACTCTGCACTTCAGCTATCCGTTTTCTTGTTAAGAGCCATCGTGGTGATTCCGGCATAAAGCACCAATAAATAAACACATAGGATAACGGCACGCAAGTTGCCAATGCGAATTCTCTCCAGTTCTGTATCCAATATGCAATCCCAACAACAATAATAGCTCCCAGATTATAAGAAATGGAAGCTGCAGCCGCAAACGATGCTCGATACTTTGGAGTGATAATTTCCATTGCCAAGGTAAACGGAATTGACCAGGATGCAGGGTACGTGGCCCCGACAACGAATCGGCAAAAGCAAAACATGGCAAAATTGTGGGAAAAACCGGTAGTAATACCACCGCAAAGTTGAGTACAAATGCAGATAAAATATGCCAATTTCCGACCCCATCTGTCAGCAATAAAACCGAATATAGGGGTCCCTATTGCTGCTCCCATCATAAGACAGATCTACGAAAGAATTGTTTTTCAGAGCAAACCGATACAACTTCCAACGATTCAAGGTTCAGATTTTACCAATGCAATTGTAGGGTAATGTTGTTTATCACAGACTAGGCTCCACTCGGCAACAATACTGTTTTGATAAAAACTTTTATCGTATTCCCATCCATTTTGGCAAGGGACCACAGGCACATCAGCTTGAATGCTTTCCGTTGAATTTCGCGGTAAACTCATTAGAAATTCTGCAGACGCATTGTACATAGTGCACTGACTGTGCATATTCCTGTCCGCATGCTTAGGCAAGTAGGTAAACCGCTCAGTAGCATTAGAGACACTGGTAGCCAAATCTGGGATGTTACACCAAAAATCCTTATACTTCGCGGCCAAAAAAACCTAATGAAACAATTGCATACTGCTGAAAAAATTAATGTACCAACTGGTTCTATCAAGTACCTGATTGAAACCATGGAACGATCCCGGAATAACGGCAGGAAGGAAAACGAAAACTAAAAAAGCAAGCCATGTCACATTTCAAGGAGAATAAATCGCAAATCATCGGGATTAATATTTACTTACGTATCATCATTTTCTGGTATTTCCCAAACGGATTTACCGTCTCCAGAACTGCATCGAAATCTCCGGCTGACTCCTCTAAAATAAACATGAAGCCAAAATCTTTCGATAATTTTAAAAACAATGCGAACAGTTCGATCGCTGTAAATTTTTTATTGCGAATTCTGCACTGCGGATTAAATTCAAGAAACAACTGATAGCTAACAGCCTACCAATTAGCAGCAAAACCAGCGGCAGGCCGGAATTAGACAGAAATTTCAGATTTTTTTTTAACCGTAAAGAAATGGCAAGTGTTTACAAACTTTGTGACTCATTTTAGCGGTACCGCAGGAAACGGCCTGCAGCTAGTCGTCATGAAAATTTGCAGACAAACAGGAGGTGTGAGCTTTACTCACTTCTTATTTATACGAAACCGGTGAAACAATTGCGATTTATCATCGGTTTTTCTTCAAAAAACAAGCTATAATTAATGTATCACAATTATAGTAAACAGGCACCGTACGCAATGGAAAAAAAGCCAGTAAGGTTTCGCAAACACTACTTCCGATTCAAAATTCACGTTTTCTCCAGTCTTACCATCGTCCTCCTGTTCATGCCGATCGTTGGCCCGAGATTTCAAAGTGCTGTGCGAGGACATTCTTCCCTTTCACCAGAGATGAAATGGAACAGGGGCAATTAATACTGGGTTTTTTTACACTCGCTGAAGATCACTTGCCACAGTTCTTTGAACACGAACTCTTTGTAACACAAAAGAAATAACCTGTATTCAGGAATTTTCGCCGTCCCTTGTGCCTCGGATGAGTAGGCTGTCATTGCACTGACTGCCCGGAATAAAAGACAACAGTGCAGAAGGGATTTTATCGCGTGCCATGATTATAAGGCAGGTTATCATTCATGATAATAACATAATGGCAATCCAAATTAGGACTTCGACTTCTAAAGATCAAACAAAGGTATCTCGGGCTCCTCGATAAACTCGCAAGTGAAAGTGTGGCGGTCGTATCGTAGCCGTTTGGCATACACCAAATCCGAATTATTATTCCGAAATACTCTTCAGTGGTTAACCGTTAACGGTTAACCAAGTCAACATGGGATAGTGTACGAATGCTGAAAACTTCAACATCTCTTCAACACTAAGAACAGCCAGAATTTTGTCCGAAAATGATCACCACCGATTTAAAAAATTATGAAGTACTTTTAAACACAATCAATAAAATTACCACATTATATTGCAATTATAAAGTTGACAAATTTCATAAAATCAGTGACTTACTCACAAGAAGTCAAACGACCGAAAAACAGACTTTACTTACGTCAGTGCTCACTTGTAGTCGCTTTATACCGTAATTTTTACGTATCATGAGTAGTGTGAGAGTAGACGACGCATAGGATGTGATTCCCTGTTCTGTTTCTCCTCATCGGCATATCCGATCGAGTTGAGTGTTTTTTTTCGATTATGATATCATTCTGATTTTCTCCTGATTTTTTCCCTGACTTTTACGATTTTCCTGCGCATTACCATTCGCGCAGATTTGTGCCTTCCGATGATGTTTTTGTATACGAATAAAACCGCAGTTTTATTCCCGTTTGTCTTTTCCGTCTGATCTTCCCATTACGGGACCGTTATACACGCCACCACGTGTAACATGGGGGAACGCAAGCCTCTAGTTGTTACCACGTTGCTTGAGCCTACCAGCTCGCAACGAGGAATAATCTAGGAACCATTATACGAAGCACTCAATCTTCCGCATCTTCCCTTCCGATTTTATCCTGGAACCGATATTTAATTTTGCCATTTGCCATTTATTTCCTCCAACGGAAAGAAACCACCGAGTCAAAACCGCGAAGGTTTCCGAAGTTTTTCCCTACATTCACGTAGCGTCTACCGCGGACTCGAGAAGAGGCGGAGCCAGTGACCGACCAATCGGATTTGAGAATTACCCCGCTCGAAGTGTTTCGAACCAATCACATTCACGATTCATCGGCGTTCAGAAACCATGTCATCGAAGCCAACGCGTAACAAGAAGGAACCCGTCCGCTACGGTTTCGAACCTGCACCGATCAGCCATCCGCGTCCGTCGTCTATCATGTCCATGGCCGATAAAGAACCACAGTCTTTTCGCCGTCAAGATCAGCACGCACGGAACACACCGGGCCAGCAAGTAAGTGCAGTCTCCAGTCCTAGGATGAACCCCGAAGCTATTGTTACCATGGCCGACATTCACGCCGAACCTCCGCGAGCGCATTCTCAACAATCCCGCCGATCATCCGACTCTTCAATCGTGTCCATACAGAGCGGCAAATCATTGGCCACAGTCCGAAATTTCCTTTCATCCGCCATCAAAGCCGCGGGCAGCGCCATTTCTGCGGTGTTGCCAACCGCCCAGAGCCGTTCGTCCATCACGAAGGAAGAACGTGTTTTCCAGGACCAGTCCGCGTACATTGCCCAGCTCCAGGCCCAGAATGCGAAGCTGGCCGCCGAGAACTCCCGTCTGTCCGATAGCCGCAGTAACTCACCGATGGCAGAAACAGTAGTTTCCCGACAGTCTCCGGAATACCGCGCCAACCGCCCCGAGCGGTCACCAACAGCTAACCAGCATCTGATGGTGCTGGATCCGGATCAACTTGCGGACACCTTGGCCAAGGCTTTTGAGAAGGAACGACGCAAGAAGTCGCCGCAGACGCCGAGTCCAACACCGCCGTTGCGCCATGCTGCCGCTGAAACGCGTCCAGTCTACATCACCGAAGCACCGCATCAGCCCATACCGAAGTCTAACCTAAAGTTTGTGAAGCCGCCGACGTTCGATGACTCCGACATGGACATTCAGCACTGGTTCGTGCTGTTCGAACGCGCTGCCAAGGCAAATCAGTGGACCGATACTGCGAAGCTGGCAGCAATACCATCCCATTTTGGAGGTCAAGCGTTGAAGGTGTTCATGCGCATCGATGCCCAGAAGCCGGACCGAACGTACACCGAGTTGAAGAAAGTCCTGATCGACCGTTTCCATGACCAGGACCGTGCATGGAAAGCCCGTTTGGCTCTACAGGAACGCCAGTACACCAGTTCAGAGACGCCGGACCAGTACATCGAGGCCATTCAAGTGTTGACCTTTGCCGTCAATCCGGACATGTCGGAGTTGGAAGTGGTCGGGTTCCTGACCAACGGCCTGGCCGGCCAACCCGAACTGTACCGCAGCATCGTGAGCTTTGCACCGGCCACCATCCACGATTTCCAGACCCGCATGCGCCGAGCCGTGGCCATTGACGAAACGCAGAGTCGGCGATCAAAACCCAGTTCGGAATCGAAGCCAGAGAAGCAGCCATGGAAACCGAAACCGTCGTTTTCGGCCCGCACCAGCGAACCGGTGCCGACACCGGCAGAGAAGCCCAAGCCGGCCGAGCAGCCCACATCGTCGTGCCCACCGCAGCCACCAAAGCCAGCCCGTACCAGCGATCAAGACCGACGTCCGTATCAGCAAAAACCACCGAAGTGCTGGTTCTGCGGTGTTCCGGGTCATCACAGCGATCGCTGCCCAACCAAACCAGCGGATTTTGGACCTGTTACGGAGAAAGTGTACCTGAAGAGTGACCAGCCAAAAAACCACTAGCGGCGACGCCAGTGGGTCACGTCAACGCCGTATCTCCTAACGATCCCACACCGGAACCACCACCTTCCGACCTAAACTTCGAAGTCCCAATGATGTCTCATGAAGCGTTTGTGCATGATGGCAAGCCGAAGATTTCCACGATGTTACGCCAGTCTGTCACCATCAACGGAGTGTCACGCCCAGTTGTTCTCGACACTGCCGCCAGTACTTCCATCATGCCAGCCTCCTTTTGTACCGATCTGCACGCTATACCGAAACCTCTTCCCGAACCTCACCAGTCGTTTAGTGTGACCGGTTGCAACGGAGATACCCGGACAGTTGGGACCACATGTGCCGACATATCTGTCAATCTCTTCGGTGAAACGTACCGCACACTATTTTCCTCCGGGACGACAATGCGATGCCCGAAATCATTTTGGGCATGGACTTTATGGAGGAAAACCGTTTCAAATTCGCTGTCAGGACCGTACCATTGTCCCGGAACAAGCTGCACTCCCAACCGACTACCAAGCTGACCTGCGAGAACGCTCATCCAGCTATCGCACTGCGACTGACCAACAGGATTATTCTGCTGCCTACAGAACCCGAATCCGCCCAAAGGTCGCCAGCCGCACACGATGTGCTAAGCCCCTGCAGCGTCCAAGCAGTCTCGATCCCGGTGGTCCTTGCCGAGGAAGTCACAGTGCCAGCCATGTCCGGACTCGCGATCCGATTAGCATTCCCTTCAACCACCGCCAATGATGGTGACTACGTGTTCATTCCTTCCCGCACGCCATTTGAGCCGTCCGGCCACCCGCAGCACAACGACGCGCTCTCCCGCGGTGATATCCTTCTCGAACACGCCATTGTAACCGTCCACAATGGAACCGCGTACACGTTCGCAAAGAACTACTGGGACCGTGACATAACCCTCCGTGGATCCACACCGCTTGGAACTTTGGAGTTGTACACGGAAAACCCTGACGCACCGGTCCTTTCATTCAGTGTGGACAGCAACCCAGCGGCGGCAGACTCTGCCTACGAGCCCGTTTCTCCGGCCTTGGAGGAACAACTCCGCTCCATGATCATCAATCCACGGCTGACGACCAGCCAGCGCGACCGATTGTTCGCAGTACTACGTCGCCGCTGCCGAGCTTTTCCGTCACCGGGCCGACCCGTTTGTTGCACCACTGCCACCGAACACACCATTGAAACCGGCGACTCACCGCCAGTCCACCAACAGCCGTACCGCACCTCGTGGACGAACCGTGCCTTCATCCGCGAAAAGGTCGCCGAAATGAAAAGGGATGGAATCATTGCCGACTCCACCTCACCGTATGCCGCACCGGTTGTCCTCGTCGACAAATTCGAGAACGAGAAGATGACCAAACGCTTCTGCGTCAACTACAAAGGGCTGAACGCCCAGACAGTTAAAGACGCGTACCCGATGCCCCGGATTGCCGACGCGATCGACGCCATTGGAGCAGCCGCCTGGTTCGTCACGCTCGACTGCATGTCCGGATATTGGCAAGTTCCGGTTGCCAAAAAAGACCGCCACAAGACCGCCTTCTGCACCCAGGACGGACTGTACGAGTTCGTCCGGATGCCCTTTGGGCTCTGCAACGCTGGAGCCACATTCCAGAGGATGATGAACACGGTGCTCGCCGGCGAACTGTGGATAACCTGCATCGTCTACATCGACGACATCCTCATCTTCGCCGCGACGTTTGAAGACCTGTGCGCCCGCCTCGACCGCATCTTAGAACTCCTAGAAAAGTATAACCTCACCGTGAAGCCTTCCAAATGCCGGTTTGCTTTCCAGGAAGTCGAGTTTCTCGGCCACATCCTGTCTCCAGACGGTGTTCGACCAAACCCGAAAAGATTTCCGCGATTGCCCAGTTTCCAGTACCAAAATGTCTGAAAGACGTCCAGCGATTCGTTGGAATGGGAACGTTTTACCGGACGTTTATCCCGAATTTCTCCACAATTGCCGAACCGTTAACCCGTCTCACCAAGAAAGGGCTTAAGTTCCAGTGGGGAGAAGACCAGCAGACTGCGTTCGAATGTCTGAAAACGGCTCTCAGCTCAGCGCCAGTGCTGGCCCATTTCGACCGGGATGGACCACGTCCGCAGCTGGTGACAGACGCGTCCAAGGACGGCGTTGGAGCCATCCTTAAACAGGACGGCCACATCATCGGAGCCGTAAGCCGAAAGACCAACCACTACGAGCGGAACTATGAAATTACTGCTCTGGAGTGCCTCGCCGTAATCTACGGAGTCGACCAATTCAAACATCTCCTTGAAGACGTCCAGTTCGACATTGTAACCGACCACAAAGCCCTGGAGACCATGCTTTCGTCCAGCCGTACCGGTACCGGTAACGCCAGAGTCAACCGATGGGCCTTCATGCTGTCCAAGTATCAGTACAAGGTGATATACCGCAAAGGAAACCAGCACACGGACGCCGACGCCATCAGCCGATCACCACTGGATGAAGCACCGGAGTCAGACCCGTACGATGTACCAAACTACGCTGATACTTATATGTTGGAACCGTTGTTTGCCGATGTCTTTACCTTAGTCGCTGAAATTCCCACTGTAGGAGCGGCCGTCGCCGAAGTCAGAGCCGACGCCGTCCTAGCCGGGAAACGACCGTCGACGAAGCCGAATTCACCCGAAGTGCCTTCGCCGCCGCGCAGCGTGACGATCAAACACTGGGCAAGGTTGTCCAGTTGTTGTCCGATCCACCGGCCAAACTGTCCCGTGAACAGTTACGCCTGACCGAACACTACTCGCTGATTGATGGTTTGCTGTATCGCCGCACTTTCCGCCGTGGAACAGTTCGATCCCGATTGGCCATTCCTAGAGTAGCGGCCGACCGTATTTTACACCAAGCGCATGACGTTCCTCGCGCCGGGCACGTTGGATTCGACCGTACTTGGAACACCGTGTCCAGCCGCTTCTACTGGCCAACTATGCTGTCGGAAGTACGTGACTACGTTCGCACGTGTCCCCGTTGCCAGCTGAGAAATCCAAACAAAAACGCCGCCACCGGTTTTTTGGATCATGTTCCCGTTGAAAGTGTCCAATCCGCCGGATCCATTGACCTTTTGGGACCGTTTCCCGAATCGTACGACGGTTTCACGTATGCCGCCGTATACACCGACCTGTTTTCCAAGTTCACGATCGCGAAGCCGCTGTACAGCAACACAGCCAAAGAGGTCATCCGATTTCTCGAAGAAAGTGTAATTTTACCGTACGGGCCGCCGAAGATGCTGATGTGTGATCCTGGTACCCACTTTACCGCTGCCGCACTCCGGGATGCTACCGAACTAATTGGAGTGAAACGCCACTTTACGACCACACATCACCACCAGTCGCATGGCAATGTCGAAGCCCGAATGCCTTTCCTGTCCGCTGCACTTGCGAAATATGTCACCGATAACCAACGAGATTGGTCCAGTTATGTGACTGCCGCCGTGTTTTCGTACAACACTACCGTACATTCCACCACGAAGATGACGCCGTTTTTTCTTATGTTCGGTCGAGAAGCTCGTCTACCGGTTGACGCCCTTGTCGAAGGCATTGCACCAGCCAAGTTCTCCACCTACTCCGAACATGTGCAGCGTTTCGCGGATAGAATGGCCCACATCTACGAAGAGACCAAAATACGAATTTCCGCCATGCACGAGAAGTCCAGCGACCGTCACGACCGGAAATGTAATCCCGCAACGTACCGCGAAAACGACTTGGTTTTGTTGGAATCTTGGCACAAGCCACCGGTGCTGTCGAAAAAACTGCTTGCAAAGTACCATGGACCGTACCGAATAACCGCCGTGTTGAAAGATAACTCATACTCGATTGTCCACGTTCAGACCAACGAACGAATGCAAAAGGTCAGTGGAGCCAGTCTGAAGCCATTTTACGAGAGAAAGAAGCCGCGGCTGTGGTATGGCCAACCGCCCCAAGAGTATGATATCGACTGCCCGTTTCCCACCATTAAAGAACCGGATTACGGTATTCCGAATGCGTTACCGGTAATATCAGAACAAGTCGCACCGATATCACCTCCACAGTGTGATGACGACCACGGGATACCACCACCGTTACCATTGGCCGATATCTTACCGTTTGGATTTAGCGAAATTCCTGCAGCGGAAATCCACCAGCAGATTCCAAGTGATCACGCCGTACGAAAGCGCCGCCAGCGAAAACCGAAAAAGATGTCCATTATTTCGGGAACCATTCCATCTCTGGAAAGCCCCGAAATCAACGTTGATCAGCAAGTTCAAAACGTTACAGTTAATTCCGTATTTCCTTTGATTTTATCCACATCCACCACATCCAGTGAAAACCCTTTGAAAAGTGCCATCCCGACACTACCGATCCTTTGTTTGGCTATGAAAGCCGATTTCCCGCCGTACGGATGCCGCACATCAAAGGCGCCGCCCAGTGGAATTCCTCAACCCAATGCCGCGCCAATCGCATGCGAGCACAGAGAGGCTAACCAGTATAAAACACTCAATGCACATTGCATTTACCGTCCAGTGATGCAGTCAGCAGTTAGTAGTCCAGCAGTTAACAAGAGTGTGTATTCCGAATTGCCACCGGACATTTCCCGAACTTTACCGTATCCTCACCTGATTACGCCGATATCAGCCAATCCGCTGATCATGGATCGCCAACCAAAGCGTTTTGCACCCGATTATGGCGGCGAAGAAGGCGAATACAACCTTTCTTACGGACAGCCATCCCGCAGTGATCACCAGGCAGCGGCCGCCAGAAATGCATCCCGCTGGGAGTTTCTTCGTCCGACTACCGCCTACGGGGATATTGACGGTGACATCATGCCGTCCTTCTCGCCCACGCGCCACCAACCGATCCTTGCCCCAACCCCACCTGCAGGCTCTTCGCGGACCTGTTTCTGTTGTGGACAGACAGGGCATGTGGAGGCCAAATGTCCCAAGAATCCGGTAGTGCAATTAGCGGCAGAACTGTCGGAGCTCAAGCGCAAGGTTAGTGTCAAAGCGCGCCCGTGTGCCTCGAGCGCTGACAACGAAACATTTGCCCGCCGCCTTACCGACATCCACGGCCTTATGGAACAGTACCATGCCGACGTCATGCAGGCCATACAGCCCAAGACGCCAGCGGAAGGATACCGTTTTGGCCTCGGCGACCAGGTGGTGCTGAACATGTCCGACGTGTACTCCAAACCCCGCCCGGGACGCCGGTTCATCGTTATCGACCGCGGATTTACAGGCAGTCCAGATGAGCAGCCCACCTACACCTTGGCGGACATCATGGGCGTCGGGAAGAAAATTACAGTGTCTGAAGACCGCCTCACACCATACGCCGATTTCTGGAGGCTCCCGGAGTCCGTCCGGGAAAGCGCAACACCATGGGGATGGGTGACATCGTGGAAGTCGTCCATCAGGAGGGCTATTTCCAGGTGGTCTCCATCAACGACGGGCCACCTTTAGCTGAATGTGAGTATGCACGGGTTCAGCGTGTGCGTCTCAGATGGGTTTGTTCATACCGTGACCTCCCATCAGCCGTTTGCCATACACCAACAGAGTGCCCGCGTCCGTCACGCAGCATCAACGGTCCGCCGTGTTGCCCCCGGACATGCGCCAACTAAAGGGCGGAAGCGCGCCAGACGACCGGCCGAGATGCCGCCTCCGGAGGAACCTGAGATGGGACACGCAGATGTGCCCCGCGGTTCCGGACATGAAAGCTCCCGGAGATTTTGTGAGAAAGAGCGCGGACACCGCCCCACGAAGAGGACATCATCTCGGGTAATTTTGCATTTATTTCCGGCATTTCTCCAGTTAACCACTTTTTGCCGCATTTGATTCTTGCATATATGCTTATTTTTCGCTTAATGTGTTACAGTACTATAATAATCGTGTACCGCATAATGGTACTTGTGTTTTTCTTGTTCTCTCTTTTTTGAACGGGGTTCCGTGCAGTCAGAGCCGACTGCTCCCCGCATCTCCACCATGTGAGAGTAGACGACGCATAGGATGTGATTCCCTGTTCTGTTTCTCCTCATCGGCATATCCGATCGAGTTGAGTGTTTTTTTTCGATTATGATATCATTCTGATTTTCTCCTGATTTTTTCCCTGACTTTTACGATTTTCCTGCGCATTACCATTCGCGCAGATTTGTGCCTTCCGATGATGTTTTTGTATACGAATAAAACCGCAGTTTTATTCCCGTTTGTCTTTTCCGTCTGATCTTCCCATTACGGGACCGTTATACACGCCACCACGTGTAACAGTAGTAAAAGAAAAGAGAAACCGTCAAAGCTCCCTGTGAGAAAACCCTATAACTGTAGTACAGGAGATGGCTACCATGCAGGTTCCCAATATTCCACACACATTTCTCCACACAAAAATTTTGGGCACCCAGTGCACCGTAGACTCTATGGTATAAGAAAAAACCGCCCTAGAAAGCGGCTACCCAATCCTGCTCACTACCAACCAACCAATCCGAATTGCGCAAAGTGATCAGTAATCCAGATTATTAATTATTCTAGTGCTTTAATTCTAGCGTGTATTACCTGTGACTATCAATTAAAAAAATTCGAAATTAACATTTTTATGGATAAGAACCTGATATTTCCTTAGCAGAGATAAAATATCAGCCACAACTGCTATCACATTTTCCAATCGCCTACAAGTTAAAAAGCGACGAGAAGGAATACGCATATTAATTCAAAAAATTATGATTTTTTTAATAGCATAATTTGTTTGTAGAGTGATATACATAGGTAATGATATACATATACATAGGTGATGATAAACTGCATAACATTAGATTTTTGATTACTCGATGAGAAACAATTAAATACTCCGTTCCATGTATCCTGATAAATTTTATTTTGGTGTGCAGGAAAATGACGACAGTATTTTATGCGACTACGAAAGCAGCATATGTACTCTATGTCACAAAAAGCAAAGTTTTCACTTCAGGCCATACATCGAGGTGTACTGCAGGCTGTACCTCAAGCAATACTGCAGGCTAACATTAGGCTGTACTACAGGCATTCCCACTGACTAAACGTACTGCACTACAGGAACAGTAACACTAAAGGTTGAACTACAGGGAGTACACTATGTTGCACTATGGGTTGTACTACAGGCAATACATTAAACAAACGAGCAAATAAAAGGAGCACATCGGACTATGGTCGTAATGCACAAGATATCAGCAAAGCATCCTGAATGTTTTTATTCACATTAAAAATAATGCACAGCGTTAAAATAAAATTCGGTAAACCGAAAGCCCGGATACATATTTGGTTCATAAAATTTAAGACTTTAAAAATTTAAGCAGTGCATCATATTGATTAATGTTTGTCGTTGGTTAATGATACTGGTTTGTAAGTTTGTTTGAAGTGATACATCTTAATTTTTAAGGTACATCTATTCCCGAAATACCAAATACTCTATTAACATTTTTCGCAAAAAAATCAATACTAAACACTACAGGTTGTATTCTTCTCTCCATTTACGACTTTGTTCTAGCAATTACTTCTTTTAAGCGGTTACTACTTGCAACATTTAACACAATTAGAATGAAATCAAAATAACAAATATTTTTCTGGATAAAAACTTAATATGTCATTAACTAAGATCAAATATCAGCCAAAATTTTTTCGCATTTCCCTATAACCGACAAGCAAAAAAGCGAAGATAAGCAATATGCATTTAACTGAAAAAAGTTTGAATTTTTTTGCTGGGATACGTGAATGATTAGTCGGAAAACCTTAGATTTTAATTGTTTCTAGATAAATAAACTTACAAACCGATATCATAAACAGCCAACAAACATTAATCAATTTGATGTTCTGCTTAAATTTTTAATTCTGTGAATCAAACATGTATCCAGGCTTTCGGTTTACCGAATTTTAGTTTTACGCTTTGCATTATTTCTGAATGTGAATAAACCAAATTAAAAAAATATTCTGGATGCTTAGCTGATATCTTCTGCTTCATGGCAATAGTCCGGCGTGCTCGTTTCTTTGCTCGTTTGCCTGATGTACTGCCTGTAGTACAACCTGTAGTGCAGCCCACGGTACAACTTGGTGTACTGCCCGTAGTTTAACCTTTAGTAGTGTAACCTGTAGTACAGTACGTTTAGTAAGTTGGAATGCCTGTAGTACATCCTAATGTTTAGCTTGGAGTACTGCTTAATGTACAGCCTGCAGTACACCTCAATGTATAGCCTGTAGTAAAAACTTTGCTTTTTGTGACATAGAATACATATGCTGCTTTCGTTCCTGCACAGCATAATAAAATTTATCAGGATAAATGAGACAAAATGTTTAATTGTTTCACGCCAAGTAATCGAAAATTTGATATTCTGCATACTATCATAACCTATGTTACCTATGCATATCACTCTACAAAAATATTATGATACAAAAACATTCATAATCTTTGCAACGAATATTCCTTTTCGCCGCTTTTTAGCTTGTCAGCTAACGGAAAATTTGAAAGCAGTTGTGGCTGATATCTTATCTGAGCTAATAAGGATCAGGTTGTTATCCAGGAAAAAAAGTTTTATTTCGAATGAATTTTCATTGATAGTCACAGGTAATAAATACTAGAATTAAAGCAACTAGAGCGATTGATAATCTAGGGTACTGACCACTGTGCGCAATTCGGATTGGATAGTTGGTATTGAGCCGGATTGGTAGTCGTTTTCTGGGGCGGTTTTTCGTATACCATAGAGTCTACGGTGCACTGGGTGCCCAAAATTTTTGTGTCATTTCTCCAACACATGGCCTCTGGGTGTAAAAGTCTTGTAGGATCTTACATTTGAAAATCAAAGCGTCCTTTTTTCAAAATTTCCAGTGAAAGTTTTGTTTTTGTTTCTTGAATCAGAATCCGAAAGAAGAGGCATAATTAGCAATTGTTGTTGTCAAGCTGAGCGAGATTGTAAAAATTCTTGTTTCGGTAAGTGAACTTGATTTGTTTGTCACATCATCGCTTGCTGAAAGCAAAAAAGTTTGGGGCCCGTCCGTCCTAACCCGCTGATCTTCTTCACTGCAAGAATTAGTATAGATATTAATTATAAATAAACTAATACAAATTTATAAAATTTTTCTTAGGGAATCCTATTCCTCTGTCAAGTAAGTCTTGTTCCACCTTGTTTCGTATATACTAAATCTGTCTGCACGTGAGCTATAGTAGATATCATAATGTCAGGTCTTTTGTAGGAGCAGCACGGGTACTGTGCAAGTTGTGCTAAAAATGTACATAGATAGTAGATGTTAATCAAAAAACAGAATGTAATACTGTGTGCATCAATTTGAAATTGTGCTTACTTCGGAGGCCTGATAACGAATGTGTTGTTGATTAGCGTAATTACACAGGTCAGTTGTTCCTACGTCCGAAAGATGCTGAATTTCGTCGTGCGCTCTGCGCACATTCTGAAGGCAGGACAGTTGATCACGGCACAGTCCGCCCGTAACATTCATCCTCGATGGGGGCATGTCATCCCGATGCCGCCTAAAGTTCAAATTCCTTTTGCTGAAAAGATGGCATTGGGGGCATTTATGTGCTGTGGAATGATATCCATTCCCGTCTACGTCTTCTATAATTTGGAGTACTATAAGCGCGGTGGACAGGTGCTTCCTCCGCCGGAACCAGTGCAGGCGCCCGAGCCGGATATGGTGTATGAAACTGAGAAGACATTGGCGGAACAAGAGTTGGTCGCAAGAGGAAAAGCATAGAGTCATTGAGCGTTCTAATTTTGCCGGCATTGAACCGGAGTGTGCATTTTATCCTGAGTTTTAGCATGTCTATGTCACTGGATTGCGAATTTGTGGTGGAAGGACATGTGTGCTGTTCAGTTCACCGGTAGTATTCTAACCTTTGTGTACAGCTCGACTTGCTAGCACTATACTAAAAAACCAGAATCCTGAATTCAGAAATTTCGCGGCTTTTCCTCGCTGTTGAGTGTTTGATAGAATCTGCATTTGCAGTAATACTGTATTTTTTTGCGTATTTCTGCATTTGTTTTTTGGCATTGCGCTCGTCAAGTTTTGAGTACTGTACTTGTTACTCACCTAAATAGGAATATACAGATTGAAATAATCCATACAATGTGTTCTCTTTCCAATATCCAAACAATTTCCGACACTATAAAAATTTGTTAATTTTGTATATAATTTTATGAATTTGGTATCGCCTCGTTGCTGTTATATTAGTTCAAAATTCAAATGTAGAGCGGGTAACCCATTTCCGGCCCAGTTGGCATTTTAGAGTGGGATTTCGAAAGAGTTCATATTCGTATTTTCGGACAATAGAACAGTCCTTTTGCTGTTACTTTGCAGTTTAACAGAGAATCTACTGAAGTTGTAAATCATAGGTGTTTATGCAATTTTAGATAGCAGACGCTTTGCCATTATTGTATGGCCACTGCACTACAGCAATGTAAGGTGCACACTTTGGCGTAAGCGTATACTATGTGTGCAGTACTATGTTATTGTGCAGCAGTGGCGTTTTAAGCAATTTTATTGCTGATTTTACTGGCATTGCACCATTTGTGGACCCTCCGGTTGTCGAGCGACAACGTAACAGAAGCACGCGTGCGGTGGCCCATGCCACAGGCTGTTTTAACGTAAATCTTTGAAAATTCATAACTTTGTTCAATCCTGCATTAAATTTTTATGTATAGTCTTAAAAAATGCAGAATAATACATAGTATTAGGCAAAATAAATGTTTTCTGTTTCTTCTTTAGGGTAATGCAGTATGAGCCTCTGCGGTTAACATAGCCGCCTATGGAAATCCTCCATAGGCGGCTATGCTACTAACAGCACAATCCTGAAAGAAAAATTAAAAGCATTTCTTTTGCCTGATACTGTAATTATTCTGCATTTTTCCAGACTATGCATAAAAAATTTAATGGAGAATGAAAAGAATACAAAGAAAACAACCTGTGAACACACTTTTCGCTCAAATAAATAATCAACAATTAATAAATCAATAAAATTGCTCCACTGCTACATTAAATATTGCACTCATACTATAGGCATAAATGACCGACATATTCCGAAAGATCGCTGTGCTTTGCTTTGTGTGCATTGGCCTGACTTATGGATGCGATTGCTTACTGCAAACTGTTTTACACACGGGAGGATATTTTAGAATTTTGGAAATCGGAATTTGATTTCAAGTATAGTTTGCACTTTTTTCTAGGGAACTGTATTTGTGCATACGGTTGCTGCCTCTTCTGTTCGGTATTCTCTGCGTATGGTATTTCCCGTTTCAGATAAGATGATGCCATCGATCTAAAATCAGCAATTCAATTGGGATTTGCTGGTCTTCTGTGTTTTGGTGGCGCATCGAGAACCAAATCCGTAACTATAGCTGGCGTTCTTTGACTTCGTCATTGTCTTTTGTTTGGACATACCTGCTCGTCCAGAAAATGTCAATGACAAGCGAAGAGGTTAATCTTCTGATCTATCAGTATTTGATCGAATCTGGATTTACGCACACAGCTTTTAATTTTGTGCATGAGAGCCGCGCGAGCCAAACCAGTATTAATACCCAGTATATGTCCCCGGGAGCTCTGATTAAAATCATTCAGAAAGGAATACAGTTTGTTGAATGCGAAATCGCGGTGGCGACGAATACGAATGCTGCTACCTTTGAAGAGGATCAGTTATCGCTGATAGAAGCCGTATCTCCCGTGTTGGTTGCCAACCGCCAGAAGCGCTTACAAGAACAGTCCCAATCAAGACCACAGCATCCCAACAATTCGTCCGAGCGTTCTGAGGGCCGTCGTGGCAGTGAGGAGCCTCCCCATCGAACGCCTAAAGAAGGGCGCACCATGGTTATGGGAGAAGAAGCGGGACAGAGTGCAGCCACGGTGGCGGCGACGGAAAAGAGCAAGGAAGAAATGGAGACAACCATTTCTCCTACGCGGGCTAAATTTCTCCGCGGCCATGAATCGGAAGTATTTATCTGCGCATGGAATCCTAAGATGGATTTATTAGCGTCGGGATCCGGTGACAGTACAGCGCGTATTTGGGATTTGGTGAATCCAAATGATCCTGCGAAAAGCGTCACGCTGTGGCACGCTGAGCGGAAACCTAATGCGCAGCAAATTGAAACACAGAAAGGTGTTCATGACGTGACTTCGTTAGACTGGAATAAGGAAGGCCAGTGTTTATGTACAGGTGCGTGTGAATCCTTACTGAGCAGAACGCATTTGCATGGACCGAGAAGAAAGGCGGTGAAATATGATATGCAACTAATATTTTTTTAAAAATATTTCGCAAATTTTGTGTATTGCATTGTGCAAGTGGTTTGATATCATTGCAGGATCGTATGATGGTTTTGCGAGGATATGGACTAACAACGGAGAACTGAAAAGCACATTAGGTGCCCATAAGGGGCCCATATTTGCTTTAAAATGGAATAAAACCGGATCGCACATTTTGAGCGCGGGTGTTGATAAAACCACCATTATTTGGAATGCAGCGGAAGGCAAAAAGGAGCAGCAGTTCGCCTTCCATAATGCTCCGGCGCTGGATGTCGATTGGAAAGACGATAAGACGTTCGCATCGTGTTCTACGGACCAGTGCATCTATGTTTGTCGACTCAACAACGACAAGCCACTAAAAGCATTCCGTGGCCATGTCAACGAAGTAAACGCTATTAAATGGGATCCTCAGGTACATGTATATTGAAAAGTGCCTTGGTACGACATATGTACGCTAAATGTACCTAAGCACTACCTACCTATTAACGCAGTGCCATGTGTAGAAACAAGATAGACACGCTACAACTTTCGCCATTGCAGGGTCGCTTATTGGCATCTTGCAGCGATGACCAGACCCTGAAACTGTGGAGTATGGATAGTGCTAACGCAATTCATGATCTGCAAGCCCACAGAAAGGAGATTTATACTATTAAGTGGAGTCCATCCGGACCTGGAACGGAGAATCCCAACTGCAACGTTATGCTAGCTAGCGCATCGTTCGATACGGTACGTGATAAATTTTGTGCTACCATAGATCGATTGAGTGAGCCAGCTGTTTGAAATCTCCTGTAACACGATTAATGTGTTATTCTCGAAATGAATGCGGAATTTCTAATAAAATTAATGCCGATGTGCTTACTGGAACGCCTATCCATGGGCAACATTTGTCGATAAATACTTTTCAGAATCTGTACAATTATTTTTACGTTCTAGACTATTCGCATCTGGGACGTGGAGCAGGGTATTTGCATCCATACGCTAAGCAGACATTCCGATCCTGTTTATAGCGTTGCATTCAGTCCCGATGCGCGCTTGCTGGCTTCGGGATCTTTCGATAAGCATATTTATGTTTGGTCGACGCAAACCGGTGCACTGGTTCAGCAGTATACTAGTACGGGTGGAATCTTCGAAGTATGTTGGAATCATCGGGGCGACAAGTTGGCTGCCAGTGGATCGGACGGTTCGGTTGTTGTCCTTGATATGCGGAAGATGTAACGCGACAGTAATTTGCCCTTACAGCAACTTGGTTATTATGTCTCTAGGTCGAAGCCTTAGTTTCTCCCCAATTTTTATACTTTATTCTTTTATATGTGGATTTTCGTATACCATTGTGCATTTGCTGTCTGGGGGTTAAGGGTTGTATTATCGGTGTAGATGTTAAGTTAGTTATAAGTCTATAATTTTGCGTTTTGAGTTGTTGACTGTTTCAGTCTTTTTTCCATTTTTATTTCGTTTGTCCGGCAGCAAATTGTGCAGACCCGTTTGGCATTTGGCTGGCAGATACGGTACAAGTCAGTGTAAACGCAGCATTGTGTTGCCACCTTTTAAATGTTTTTCTTTAATATAAATGCATACATGGTATTTGCGTGAAAGGTTGAAAAGTCAGCATGATCGAAAAAGAACGCTTGAAATGAGCTACGTATAGCATAAAATGGTTTGAGTGGATTGGAAGTGCGGTTTCTGTTAGCTGTATACTGCTTAAATTTTTGAAATCTAATCACAGTTGTAAAGAGGTAACAACACTGATAAGAAAATCCGTATAATCTTGACAGTTTAATCAAGAAAACGTATGCGTGTAAAATCAGAACGTTGAAATCCAGGCTACATTCGACAGATTTTTGGAACTTAGTTTTAGTGAAAAATCTAATTTTTCCCATATTTACATGGATTAAAAAAGTTCAGGAATCATTGTATAATCATAATTCATAAGCATTAAGCACAGTGCTTGCAAGAGGCCCAACAATTTTGGGAATGTGTACGGGACGTAATATGATCATGTTCAGCAGCGCTTTAAAATTTGTATTAATTGTACAAAAAAACTTGGCGTTTATTATGTTTATTTTCAGAATAAATGTAAATGTGTAGTGTGCCAGTTAAATTCTGCGCTTGTCCACCATATTACTCCATTCATCCGAGTATCGTAGGTATGACTGCATTGAACATTAATTTTAGGATTGCAACACACCGCACGAGTTTTGCGTGAATGCAGTTTTCATTTTACCACAAGTACTGTACTTACATGAACTGGCGCGGGATTATGAAATCTGAGCCACGTGCTTCTTACCATTAACTTACATCGTAAAAAGTTGCAATTCCGGCTTCCACATTCATAACCTTTGTGTCGCTTTTCACGTTGTGAGTAAAGGCATCGTAACCATACTTTGCCGGTTTGTAGTACAGTGTGGTAAAGTCTCGTATTAAAAGTGTTATCAAAGCTAATGGCTACCAGTATGAACATATTTGGAAGAAAGATTGTGCGCAGTAAAATTAATAAAATTTAAGAAGGCAGCAGTATCAACTTGGCTTTACCACGCTGTATGTACCGGTTATAAGTCCGGCTAGTTCATTCGTTGTAAGTTTACGCAATTCTGCAAACCACTCGCACATCAATTTTCCACTAGCCAAAGTGAATACGTACTCCTGCGCCATAAATCAGTAGCAAAAAATTCAAATTTTACGACAATGTACAGTACCAACATAAGTACTTCGTTGTTGTCAAAATGAACGCAGTTTCAAATGAGTTTACAAATGTTAGTGAAGTTTTGATCGAGAGTATGCCAAGCGAGTGTGCTACAGATAATTAAACGTCGTCAGATTCCATAACCGGGTTGGCTTATCAGCAAATTCGTGGTTTGTTTACCAATATCAAACTTTTGTTAGATGGATTATTAATCGCTCCGTTCAGTTACGTCTCTCGGGTCGATGGATGGAAATTTGTAGCTATTTGGTAAACCGGAGTTATTGGAGTGTGCTTCACCTTCATTATATAAAAATGACGCCATGTCTTCCCATACAATGCAGTTGATCCTATTATGATCGATATATATATCGGCTACCGTGCAAAGTACTCTATTGACAAAGGTGTTTAATGATTTATCCCTGAATTTCTACCGGATTCTACGACGTTCCCATAACTGGGTGAGCATCAAAAACTTCTGAACAATAACTGCTAGTTTTAACTCGCTGTTAGTTTTGAAAACTCTTGGTCATCCGTGAATTTCCACCAAAGCAACAGGTTTTATTTTAGCGATTCTGTGCCGACTTTCCTTTTGCACACGTTGATTATTTGTAACAGTTCAGAAGTTCAGCGGCTGTCTACAGCACTATAGCATGCGCCTCCGAAAAATGTTTTTCTGATTTCTGTTATTTGTAAACATTCTTTGTTCTAAAAAGTTCATTCGGACATCAGTTGGAATTTGAAGTCTGTAACCCTAGCTGTAGCGGAAGTGCGAAATTTGGGATTTTATATTGCTTCGATTTTTGTTGAGAAAATGTTTGTGTTTACGAGTGTTAAAGTCTGCAGCTTGGTATTGGCTACAGTCTATATTTATAGATACAGCCGGCCATGAAAAGATAAAACTGCAAAATTTTATTTCATATTTTTGCTTTTAAATTTTTTTTCGGAGTTTTTCTCTGTTAGATTTGGCAGTTTATGCCTTATTGGTTATAAAAAGCCCAACTATTGTTACTGATTTCGAATTCAGAATGAGCTTAGAACAAAGAAGGTTTACAAATAACACAAATCAGAAAAACATTCTTCAGAGGCGCATGCTATGCTGCTGTGGATAGCCGCTAAACAATATATGAAAATTAATATTATTCTCACGAATGTTTTTATGTATTTTTATCGATATATAGTGCTACAAGTGGTAACGATGGCGCACGACAACCCCGGGTACATCCTCATTCTGGACATTGGGTCGACCTTTATCAAATGCGCTGCATTCAGCATTGTGGAAAGTGATGCCAATACAATGGGAGAAAAGGTCAAAGAAAAAAGTTTAGCTTTCGTTGGAATCTCGCGCCAACCGACACCCACTGTCCATAATCCCCAGCTGAAATCCTTCGAGATTGACCCAGAAATCTTGTTCTCCCGCATATTGGCCGTCATTGAGCAGTGTCTGGCCGATTACTACATTGACTGCGGCACCGTGGCCTGCATGGGCATCACGTCGCAGCGCGGCACCTTCCTGACATGTGATGCAATTTCCTGTCAACCCTATCAGCCCTTCATATCATGGAAAGATGGGCGCGCTGTCAATATCGCGCAGACGTGGTCACATTCCTTCGTCAGCCGCTGTGTGCGTTTACTGGGCAAAGGCATCACCACCGTCGTCGACTGGAACCGCGCCATCATCATGTCGGCCATCTACTTCCGTCCCAATCATATCCTTCCCCGACTCGGCTGGTCCATTCGCAACGTGCCGGGACTGAAGCAGGCCATTAAAGACAAGGAAGCCCGACTGACACTGCTGGACTCGTGGGTGCTGCGCAAGTTCACCAATGGAAAATCCTTTAAAGTCGACTACTCAATGATCAGCTGTACCGGACTGTTCAATCCAGCCACGAAACGCTACAGTCGGCCGCTCTTATGGGTGTTTAATATTCCCCGGACCGTTCTACCGGAAGTGGTTCCGACAGTTTCAAAACAGTTCGGTCATATTGACGAGAATTATTTTGGGTTTAAAAGACCGATCTCGTGCATGGTAGCTGACCAGCAAGCCGCGGCATTTGGGCATTTTTTGGTGCAGCCGGGCGATGCCAAATTAACCATCGGCACTGGATGCTTCCTTAATGTCAACTCTGGAGGAAAATTGGTTTTTGATCTGCCCAACAATATCTATACGATCATCGGCTGGACTTTAGACCATGTGCAATCGTCAGTCTATCTGACGGAAACACAGGTTGACGAATTCAGTCGCATTGTCACGCAGTGTTTCGAGAAAGATCTGGGATTGGAGCAGTGCCGAGAATTTCCCGCCGCCATCGGTAGTTTGCCGTACTTCCTCGATCGGCCCTGGGTTTTTGTATCTGCAGAGGGAAATGTTGTACCGGAAGATGACATTCCTTTGGAAGTTCAAAGATACCTCGTCTTGGAGGCATTAGCATTTAAAATCGTCTTTCGGATAGTCTTGGTAAATCGCTTGGTGCATGTAAAATATCCCTTGCGAGTGGACGGTGGTTTGTCATCGCTTTCCTTGATGCTCAAAATTGTTGCCACTTTGGTTAACGGTTCACTGGAACGTTCGACGATGACTGAAATGACCAGCTTTGGAGCAGCACTTTTAGCCGGAATGGGAGCTGGCTTTTGGGATTTGCGCGATGTTGAGAGAATGACCGCAGCTGTTCCGAAAGAAAGCATAGTTCCCGAAGAACAGTGGAGAACGGCTCTAGCACAACGGCAGGCACTATCCCAAAAATTGTCTCTTGATTTTGTTTAATATGCAGAAAAAATTATTAGCATTTTTTTGTACTGTGAGATGAGTTTTGCTCAAACACAATTAAATTTGTTGTTACATAGTTTTATTGTGTGGATTTAATTTGTACTACAAATACTGATGTTGATGGTGTGGCAGAGAAATTAGTCAGCCAAACATGAAGTATTAAACTGCTTTTGACGAATTTACCACTTGTACAGCAAAAAATCTATGCAAGCACTGAAAATTATGGTCAAACAGAAATATTTTCATAATTATACAGGGTATACAAAGAGGGCATAATTTTTATTTGCACGATCGAGCGTGAGTTTCCTAGAAATTAATTTAATCTGTAAGGGCGGTCATGGCGCTTTTCACGACCAGTTTAATTTTTCGTTGTACGCACTGATGTTTAGGAACGATAGATTGGGTTTACTCGTAGTGGGTTAAAATAATAATTTAAATAATCGAGCGGGCGAGCGAAGCGAGCCCGCGATTTTTCTTAATAATTATTATTAATTAATTATCGTAGTGGGTTAAAATAATAGTTAATTACTTATGAGTACGTGATCAATAACCACAGTAAGTACGTACTTATTAATTTTAATAATTAGGAGCCATAGGGCCGGCATAGGCCCATACTAACCATAAGCACCAAGTACTACCTAGTACTCGTACAAGTACTATGGCTTCTCATGGTACAGGCAAGGGTACAGGGTATTGCTGTATGTTAACATGTCGGCGCGCGCATCCGCTTCACTTTTCAGTTTTCACAACCGTCGCCGATTTATAGCGTAAAATTTGGAGAAATACTTATCCGATCCTTCAGGAGGATTATTCGCAACTGACTTAATGCGCGAATCCAGATTGCAGTGAGAAATTAGCTAGTAGCTGAACGTACTTTATTTCCTGCTGCCGGTTTTGAAAGCAGTTGAGTAGGTGTTCTAGTGAGTTGTGCCAAACAAGAAACAAGCGGGATAACTTGGTCAACATTGCGCCCAAGTGACCGAGAATGTTCGAGGTCACCGATTCCAATGAAGATCTTCAATCGATCATAATAGAAAGCAGGGAGAAATCTGCAGGAGCATCCAATAAATTCACGAAGCCTCTGTCCGATATTTCATCATGGAAAGTCGGCCTTTTAACGGAGCTGGAAGTGTTGGTAAGGCGAACAGCTTGGCCGATATGTCCCTCGATTTTGTTCTCGCTGCGGACAGTTATGATACGTTCTTATCTGTTTTCACAGGACAAGGAGACCGTTTCCGTTAACGCAAAAGTGGAGCTGCTGGAAAAGAAGCTGATGGCTCTGAATCATGAGAAGGAGGAACTTCGCAACAACATCACCGACGAAATGACCAAGCGACTCGGCTCAATGGAGAGGTGAAAGCAGAGAATTGAAACACCGCTTATTATTTATTTATTATTATTATTTTTTCTTTCATTTGTATACGAATATACCAAAACTCCTATCTTGACAGACTGCGTGATCTGCGCGAAGCCATTACTGCGATCACAAGACGAGAGGATGAGCTCGGAAGAGTGTACTCCGACAGTAAGGAAACCGCCCTGCATATTTTCCATTGACTACGCCAGTTGATGCCATGCAGTAGCTTTAAAGCTGCGGCGCCATTTTTTATAGATTTATCGTTCCGCGAAATGGGAAAAGATTTTCAGAAGGAGTTTAGTGAGGACCTAAAGGTACGTTTACGTATCCAGGATCGGAACTTTCTTTTCTGAATATAGATTTTGCTTGTTGTATAAAGATCTGAATTAAATTTCAAGATTTGCCGATCAGGAAACATCACGAGAGACTAAAATTGTGCGCATCTGTTTTGTAGAAACTGGGCAATAACCTTGCTTCGTTTGGCGATGAACACCAGAAGAAGCTTCAGATTTTACAAGAACAGAGTAAGAATATTCGAGCCAATAAATTTGGTGATAACTTGTTGTAACTATAATTACCCAGATACACTTTTTCAGTGTCTTCCTTGGATGCGCAAGAATTAGACAAACGTAAAATCTTGAATGATCTGGATTCCGAGGTGATCTCATGCTGTCCAAATTTGCCTTTTTTTTCGAACGACATTATAAATTCCGTAGAGGTTATGTTTCCGGCTTTATAATAAATCATTCCGTTATTTTAGAAACATGGATTAGCTGCACGCGCTGATAAATTGACGGAAGACATCAGAAAGAAGGAGGTTCAGCTCCAAAATGATAAGCGTGTGCACGCTACCCTATGTGCTGAACGAGGTAATCCATGTTTGTAGTTTCGATGACCTTATGTTGTTTAACAATTATACACTAAATGTGGTCGAAAATCTCTCATGCAGATTCCATCAACACTGAAATCCGGAACGTGAGCGATGAAATTGTTCTGCGAGATAAAGAAAAAGAAGATGTTCTTGGCCAAATAAACAGTTATAAAGTAAGCGCATCAAAGTAAAGAAAACCTTTCCTGCTGTTTCTCGTAGTAATCTAACACTGATGCGACACGTAGGACGAGTTATCTGCTGATAACTATGCCCTTACTGGTGTGGAAAAAGAGCTCGAAGAAGTATCAGCAAAACTGGAATCCGTCATTGAGCTGCAGGAAAACGACACAACAAGTCATAATGAAACGCTCAAGGTTCTGGATGATGAAATTTCTGCAAAAGAGGCAACCGTGGGTCAGCTGCAGCAAAGGTCGGTCTCGAATAACGTTTGGCTGTGTATCAGCGTCTGTGCATTTATTAAGTTCGATTCAGAGCGAGAAAAAACAATTTTAACACCACAACCTTTCTCCCGTATAGCAGCATAGGAACTGAAGTCTAAATAGGTACTCGAATTTTTATTTTAGGATCTCGGAAATGGAAAGGGAATGTATGGATTACACAACTCATGAATCCGTACTTCAAAAGCAGAAGGGTTAGTAAATGTTGTCTTTTGGTTGCATACAAGACTCAGTAACATTCAGGATGTCTGTTTCTTGGACGATAATCAACGTTCAGCTCCAATCAGCTGTCCGAGAATGTCTATAAAAATTAATGCTTTCTGCTATTAGCCAATATTAATCAATCTACTATTGCAATGTGTTTAACACAATTTTTGATCTAATGCTTGCAGAAGATCAAATCAGTGATCTGTTAGTCGTTGAAACAAAGCTTGCAGCCGCCAATATCGAACAGGTTAGAGGCTGTTTTCAGTGTTTTGGTAGTTACGCTGCCGGAAAGACGATCACCATTACCAGGTGCAATGCTTGCATTACAAATGATCTGGTTTTTAAACAGAACGAGCTGACAGCAAAGTTGCTGGAAGCAGAATCAGCTTTAGTGGGAGCTGCGAAGGATTCAAAAGATCACGAAACTAAATGGGAGAATGAGCTGACTAGCCTTCAGGTTGCATTTTGAAAGCACATGTGAATATTTGGAAGCACATATGAATATTAATTTACCTGACTTCGTTGCGCTTTTCGTCTTCTCAATAGGATGAGCTAAAAGATCTGGGCGATATGCGGTCAAAGCTTGAAACAGAGATCGTAGATTTGCAAAAGGAAGAAGTGATGTTAAATGCCGCTTTGAAAGTGGAACAAGAAAGGCTTTTGGCGTTACCGATGAAGCGACCACTGCCACCGCCGCCGGCAGTGGTGAACAAACCAGCACCGAACAAGCGAGATCGTCCAGAATCTGGCCAAAATGTTCGAAACTTCAGCCAGCCTAGTGGAGATTCTGTAAGGAGCAGTTCTTATGCTACATCAAGATACAGCAATGTTGTTTACTATTTACCGTATCTTTTTACCAGTCGGATGAGGATTCCAATGTCAGCCTGCATCTGCCTATGCGAAGATCTGGAATGGAATCGGCTCCTGCTCGTCACATTGATCATAGCGTCAGCGTAAGATTCACGCCTTTGAATTTTTGATAACTAATGCATTTTAGTAAATGAAGTCTTTTAAAGCGGTACAATGTATGTGTTTTTAGCAACCAAAGCAAAAATTCCGGAAGTCAAAGCCACACGGAAGCGATAAAAGCGAAATGTTGGCCAGTCTGGATGATTTCTGATCTTCGTAGCCTATCCCCTTGCCTTTCGTGGAGCAGGAAACATTGTGCTGTGGAATACCTGTTTGTTGAACGACGAACTTTCTGTTATGGTAGAATCTTTTTTGCACCCGGAATTTGGAATTTTTTTTCCGCGGAAAACTAGCGTGTAGTGATTATTGTGGAATCCTTACGAATAAGTGACTTTTGTTTTTTTTCCCTTTTTTCTTTCATTTTCAGTTTATGTTTCTTCCTTCTGTTTTGCCGGTTCGGGGTAACTTACAGTGCTGTTTACTAATAATGATAACTATTGTAAATTGACCAAAATAAAGCATTTTCGATACTGTAAGGTCATGGTTGCCCTGCGCTTACTTTCCGACATTTTCCGACTTCCTTTTTGTCTCGTCATATTGATGACATTTGCGGTGCTTTTGCGCCGAACGGGATATTAACGGGATCATGCACTCAACTGCCCGATTTCCGGCTGGTTAATTGCGCAAGGAATTATCTGCCATTATGCGTAATCTGTTAATAATTTTCTTTCTCCTGGATTCCGGTGTGGTGATAGCGTTATCCCGCCAGTACCAATTTGAGGTCACGCATTTCAACATCGGGGATCAATAAATAGCCGGATTCATCTCTAGCAAGCATGCATATACAGTATTTATACGGGATGAACAGAGAAATGCTCTAAAGCTAACAATAAGTATTTTTCACAGAAATTTTTCTTTTCTTTCACTTGGCTGATTTAATCACTTAATGGCCGAAGTTAGCAAACGCTGATATAAGAATGTAATGGAGAACCGGCAGCTGTGACGCACGGAGCCGATCTTCTTCCCAAGTATGGAATACCTGCTGAAAATTCTTCTTGGTGTTTATGTTTTGTGCCGGCTTAAGCCGTTTTTCGCTACCTCCTTGGTGTCGGCTTTTACTTCATACGGCACCATTTTTCCGCCGTTGGATCCCAGTATCGTCCCCGAACTGACTGCCAATGCCACGATTATTACCATTTGCGAATTATGGGAAAACGACAGTATTCCTGTCACCCCGGGAATCGAAGTGGCGCTGCGCCGTATGCGACCCCATTTCGCCCGGCGCAATGTGGGCTTCGAGGTGCTTCGCTATCCGATCCCGCCGGGCTGTGGCGACGAAACGGTGCTGCAGAGTTCCCCGGGCCTGGTGGCGCTACATCTGAATCGCTCCAAACATGGCTGTTCACTGGTTATCGGGCCTAGTTGTACAGATGCCATGTACAATATTCGTGGACTAGCCATGAACTGGAACATAGCAGGTAAATGTTTTAAACGCAGTCCACTACGATCTGTAGAACTATGTATGCACTATGTATGTATGTGCTGCCTTTTAGCGCATACTGTCATATTTAGATAGTACCAACCGTGTCCTTAAAATACTAATAATTAAAATTTTGCGCACCTACTAACTTCGATATAAATATCGTATAATTGCGGTGTACTTTACATGCTAAAATTAATGTTTTAACTGAGCATTATCTTGATAATTACTGCATCATATAGTTTATTCAGGCAGCCAATTAACATAACAAGCAAGCGCGCGCCGATAGACACTAATAAAAAAACTGAGGTTTTATCATGCATTATATCATGTGCGGTAGCATAACACGGATACGCTATGTACTACTGAATACACATTCTGTTAATTACCGCCATAATATTACAAAATACACAGTATTTTGTAATATTATGGCGGTAATTCACGGAATAGTGGCCCCTGGTCAGATTTTTGAGATTTCGTATTTCAACGAATAATTTATTTACATCGAAAATTTTGGTGGATTTATTCACTTATCCGACTACAGATTACAGAACAAGCTGAATATTTTTCATTCCGCAGTAATGACTTCGGGTGCGAGCGGAATTAAATTTGAGGATAAAAATCGTACCAAAGTCCTGACACGCTTCGGCTACACCCAGGAGGACGTTTCGCTGTTCCTGATTAGGATACTGGATTATTTCAAGTGGTCCAATATTGTTATGGTGCGGTGAAAGTAATTAGGAGAAATCGGCTGCTAATAAGCCGCACATGCACAGAGCATGGAAAAATCCTATGGGTTACCCAAGTAAACGTATGTGCATTTTAAATTAAAAAGCGATTGTATAACAAAACATGGATGGAGTATGCACGAAAGCTATGCCTGACCGCCGAATGGAGTGTCAATTACGCGTTGTGACTAATTACAGTAATTTTTAGATCTATGATTACGATTCCTATGCAAAGGATTTTCAATCGTCTTTCCAGCAAATATTGCAGAGTTACCGAGTTGATTTGTACCAAAAGACAGATATGATCCAGATGATGTCTTCGTTGCGCACACTAACGCAGGATGGTTGGATAGACGAAACCTTGAGGAAAGCAAGCGAACGCGCCCGAGGTAAACGTTTGTTTTACGAGGCGGCTGATACAATCCGAAAGCTATTGTATCATCTGAATTCACTTATTATCATGCCGCCCACCTTACAATTCCCTTTGACGAAGGTCATTTAAATACCTACGTAAGATTGCGACATATGGTTTCTGTAAACCTTACAATAATAATTGTTAGCTTTTCATTGATATGGTACATATCGACAATTAGTCCAAAAGAATACCTTTTCCGAGTATAAGTATATCGATTTGAAACCGGGAGACCCATCACCGATGGCCATTTCCAAACATTCCTCATAAATAATTAGTAAAAAAATTCCGATAACGACGTTTAGCCTAATTAATGGTGTTTGTTTCAGTGATCATAATAGCAGCCATGGTAAGTTGGTAATTATACTTAGATAAAGTGGAGCGCAGCTTTGTAAGTTCCAATTTCCCTAAGTAATTTGTGTGAACTGCATTCTAGCCACCCATCGTGTATCAAGTTTTGGTAAGTCTGTATGAGTTATTGTACTGGTTTTATAAGTACTCTGTTACTCTGCATATGTCTCATCATTACGAAGAGGAAGAGTTTAGCCGAACAAAAACAAATAAAAATGTGTGAATTATTTTCCGTTTATTATGTTTCACGTAAAAAAACGTTAAACGTTCCACGTAAATATTACTGAAAAATCTGACATGCGTGAGAATCTTGTTTCTGGGCTTATTACAATTTTCAGCAAGCTGCCAAAAGACTTGGAATGTTATCGCCGGAGTATGTAAGTAATCTCACTGATTAAAAACATGCACGAAAAGGTCACTAGCGCGTCAGTAACTATCCAATTCCATTTCTACGGGCTTACTCGAGCTTTCTGCATAATGCGCATTACAAATAAAATTTCTACAAAATATAGCTGCATAAATATATTTTTTTGTTTTATTTAGGTCTATATTACAACAAATTTGATCGAGGCTCGATCCCACGGGTTTTCCGATCTGTCCTTTTTTGATGACAAGTTAGCCGCCGACCCGGTAACTGGAACTGGCATATGTTTTATTTATTACCTCCATAGTACCAAGCGTATACACCCGTTAATTATACTTGTATGTTTGTAGTCTGTAGAGTGTTGCTATTGTAATTTGCAGTTACAAAATATACGAAGCAAACACAGCCGACATGATAACAATGTTTAATGATTTTGGGAATGTTTAATGATCTTGCAGAACTCGCGAGAAATTTTAGACAGCCTTCTAGTTATACGAATGAAGATGCCGGCAGACAATCCCGCTGGTAAGCATGAATATGATGAATTTGCTGGCACCATCAAGGATATGTCACAACAAAAATTTGGCTACTCTTATGGTCCAAATGAACAAGTACGTATTCAGTAAACAACCTAACGACACCTGCTGCTTTTTGCATGTACATTTGTTTAAAAGTCTATAAACCAGTATAAATGTGGTAAATACTTCTAAAGCACCTGTTGGTTCTAAAGGTCACTCATCTGGTTCTTGGAATATGGGATGCAGTAATGTTTTACGGAGTGGTAAGTTGAACTGCTAACGGTCGTGGTTAGTATTCATGAAGCGAGATAGGCCAGGTATTTCGTTATGGAATACAGGCACTAAATCGGACCATGGCTTTGGGTGAGAATATCAACGATGGTCGGCTCATATCGTCGCGTATTTGGGGACACAGTTTTTATGGAGTTGCCATTGAGTGTACCATTAGTATTTATGGTGACCGAAATTTTCCATATTACTTACTGGATTTTGACCCCAACGAAACATCATTCAAGGTATCAAGTTGCAAGAGAATTTAAAATTGCTGTTGCACTCATGCATCGTCTGTAGTATGCGTACGGAGCTTGCCTCGTTGCTAGCTACAAAAGAATTAACGATCAAATCGCATTATCGCAGACTGTTTTTTTTTGCAAATTTTAACACACTTTATTTTTTGACAGCCCACCATTGAGCTGGATACTGAACAGTTGAAACTTGTCAAATTACGAAATGTGCATTGGCCGGGCGGCAGTGCCGAACCTCCTGCTAACGTGCCGAAGTGCGGATTTACCGGCCGCGATCCCGACTGTCAAAGTCACGAAAGTGTGTAAAACTGTTATTAGTTTTTCCACAGTAGATTACATTAATTAATTATATGAATACACTGATTCCGTTGCAGTAATACCCATCTACGGAATTATACTGCTCGTCATTTTTGGAGTTGCCATTATACTAGTTGGCCTTGGATTTGGAATCTATCGGTGAGTTTAAAATAAAAGGATTCACTTGTACTCAAACACTGCAAACATCGTTTTAATTGAGTTTCCAAATTTAGCTTGAAAGTGGTGCGGCTTAATGAAGATTCCTGGAAGGTCAAAAGCGCTGATATCGTAATGGTGGGAATGCAACTCATTTCAAAAGACGGCAAATTACAAATATTAAAGGTCAAAGTTCTTGAAAATCAATCTTTGCAGCGCGATCGCCATCCCGATAGCAGTTCAATAAAGGGCGTGACCAAGGAAGACCTGCGCACAAATCCGTCCAGTCACAAAGGGGATTCTCGCGCCAGCGCCATTTCGTACATTTCGACGGCGTTCTACAAAGAGTCGGTTGTCGCGTTTAAGAAGCTGGAAGTGCCCACTGTACATATTTCCCCGCAAACCTTATTTGAACTGCGCACCGTAAGCTATTCAATGATTCACTGTAATCCAGTATTAGTTATTTTTAATAGCCTTTTTGGTGTGCTTTCTGGATGTGACGCGTGTACACTACTTTCAGATGAAACAGATGATGAACGAGCATTTCGCCAGGTTTATCGGTTTATGCCCGGAAAGTGGCAACTCTTTCATTCTTATGGAACACTGCCCACGAGGAAGTCTCACCGACCTGATTGATAACGAGTCAATAAATCTGGACTGGTCTTTCAAATTTTCCCTTTTGAATGATATAGTTAATGTAAGTCAGAATCACCAATTATATAAGTTCTTGTATAGTACATGATTATTCACGAATAAAATTATAATCTACGGCCGTTAAGAAACACGTTCCGTTTATTGCTCGTTTTATTTCTGCTCGGATGAAAATAATTATTAATTTCCCTAATTTTAGGGCATCGTTTTCGTGCATAACACAGACATTGGATCACATGGTCGCTTGACCTCAAACAACTGTCTGGTAGATGGCAGATTCGTGGTTAAGATTGGTGATCTGGGATTAGCGCCGTTGCGACCTTCCTTTCTTGCGTCCACAAGTCAAATCCCGCCTCATGAAAAACACGATCATACTGCGGCAGTATACCGGTCTCTGTTGTGGCGAGCGCCCGAACTGTTGCGCATGCCGATGCCATTGAACGGGACGCCGAAAGGGGACATTTACAGTTTTGGTATACTACTGCAGCAGATAGTGCAGCGAGTTGGGCCCTATGAGCGCACCGATACGGAGTACGGAGTAGTGGATGTTAAAGGTCAGGAAAATACTGCAAGAAATAAAATTTTGCACATTTGTGAGATGGAAAATAAATAAGTTCGTAAGGAAGTAAGTAAGTGAATAAGTAAGTAGGCAGATCTAGCAAGTGCACACATAGTGTAGTACACTTTTAGACAGTCTTAAATTTAAGACTACCTAAAAGTGCATCTGATTTATGGTGACATCATGATCAAGAGTAAAGTACAGACAGTACTTACTTGTTACATTCGTAATTTTAAGTATGTGTATATTTTTCTATTTTACCGTAAACTCTCTAGCGCAAATTCGCGGTTTCTGATATGCTTCAATTGCTTTTTTTATATAAGATATAAGGTCGTTTTCCAAATTTTAATATGCGATAGCAACATGCTGTTTTTGGACTACTGGGTACTGGGTAGGGCTTTGATTGTTTCAGTGTGTTTACGTAATGTGAAAGTGTTTGAATTACTATTAATAAATTGCCCATTTGCGGATCCTTTTAGCAAAGACATTTTTACTTCCTGAAGACCGGAAAGCATCATTCGTTTAGATTCAATATGCCCGTCACAACACGGTGTCGTCGAAGCGGAAGTTGCTAAAAGCGTTAACTCCTGTTAGAAATTACTTTCTAATTTGGATAGCTTCTAGTGTACTGCAGACTGAATACTTCTTAAATGCACCTGCGTGACGGAAACAATGTTCGCTGCTATTATATAAATACTTACCAGACCGCTCTTGACGTCACCGCTAAAACGCGGATCTCAAATTGCTTATTCGTATTCAAGTAATAGGTAAAAAATTAAAGATAAGTTTTTAATAAGTATGTTTTAATGCACCAGTGGATTATTTCTGCCGAAGTGCGCAACACTTACAAGTTAGCAAAATTTACTTTGCGGGTGGTACGTATGTCTACATAGTGATACATAAGTACATAACAAACAACGAAGTAGCGATAATATATTTTTAAAGATACGGTATACGCAGAGCACGATATTGCGGTTTAGTTGCAGGGCATATTCGTTCACATAAATTTGGCCTTATGTCGTTCCCTTGAAAGATATGCTCTTCAAATTAGTAAAATCAAGATTTTTGTACGGCTAACAGCAGTGCCAGTATAATCGACCGAGCATCATGCTCGGTCTCTTTGCCAGCCTGAGACTTTTGCTTAAAAAAATGGATGAAAAATAAAACAGTCCCAGCTGTAGCAAAAATATTTTGACGTTCGCTTACCAAAGCATACAGCCAGGCATTTTTCTTAGTGCATGAAAGTAATAAATTATTATGCGGTAAAGTATACATAAAAAATTTTTTACACACAGTCATTAATGTGATAAACATCTTATAATTAGTAAATTGTTCGCAGATATCGTGGATCGCGTCCGAGAAGGCGAAGTTCCGCCATTCAGACCGCGCGTTCCATTCGACGCCTGTCCACCCGAGCTGTATTCCATAATGACACGCTCCTGGTCTGAATCGTCCGAAGACCGTTTCGACAACGCCCGGCTTCGTGTCCACCTGAAGCAGGTGCCGGGGAACAAAAGCGGCAATCTGATGGATAATCTGCTCCAGCGAATGGAGCGTTACGCCAAAGATCTGGAAGCCATCGTCAACGAGCGCACAGCGGCGTTTATGGACGAGAAGAAGCGCTCTGAGGAACTCCTTTATCAGATGTTACCACAGTAATACAGGCATTAATAGATTCAACCCATCTACCGTTAGTTGTGCATTCGCTTGATAAGAATTTAGAAGTGTCTGTATACTTTAGAGCGGTGGCAAATAAACTCAAACAGGGACTATTCGTGGAACCGGAAGCCTTCCCAATGGTGACCATTTATTTTAGTGACATAGTGGGATTTACAACACTATCGGCCTCCAGTAAGTCAAATGTAAAAGGTCACGTGTATCACAACCGATAATTTAATAATTATTTATATAAAAATTAGGTACGCCAATGCAGATTGTCGACCTTCTCAATGACCTGTATTCATTATTTGATGGCATTATTGAAGCGTACGATGTGTACAAGGTAAACTTACCAGATCAAGTTTGTTACTGCAAAATCCTTTGAAATTTGATATTGCCGTTTCAGGTGGAAACTATCGGAGACGCTTATGTGGTACGTAAATCAGTTACTTATAATGGCGTATAAATTTACAATTTCTGTATATTGATAATTTCGAAGCAAGTATAGTTTTCAGCAGAATCGGTTCGTGATAATATTTTTACAGCTTTTGCCTTTAATTTGATGACTAAGACATGTCATGAGTTCGACGTATATTTCCTTTATAATTTGCAGGTGGTCAGCGGAATACCACAGCGTATTGAAAAGCGACATGCCGCAGAAATTGCCCGGATGTCCATCCATATCGTAAAATCCATTAAAGTGTTTAAAATACGTCATAAGCCGGAAGAGAAACTAACCTTACGAGTCGGAGTTCATTCTGGACCGTGCGCAGCGGGTAATAGTTGTATACTCTGTCAACACGAAATTGGAAAATTGCATCATATTGAAATTACATGATATTCCCGCTCGCATAATGGAATACTGGAGGATCGCTTAACGAAAATGCTATACTATCGTTCTGCTACCCGGTTTTACCGAAGATGTTTACAACAGACCTGTACACTCACTGATAATACAGAACTCTATGAACTTCGTCTTCAATTTTATTCATTTCCTAAACGGTTGAATTTGTGAACATACAGGTGTGGTGGGACTGAAAATGCCGCGATATTGCATGTAAGTATGGTTGCAAACTGCATGGAGATTATTTTTAATCTGGAATAAAAATCTTTAATCTTTTGTAATTGTTTGCTAGATTTGGCGACAGTGTGAACATTGCTTCTCGACTGGAATCAACTAGTCAAGGTGAGCTGTAATGTTTGATACAAAACGAGTCGGTAGCGACAGCTTCCGCCTCCGATAACTAGCGGTAAATTGGTGTTGTTGATGCGTGCTTGTCTTAATATCGTAGTGCATCTCAAGCATGTCCTGTTCTTTTGCGTACTGGTGACGGTTTCCTTAATAATAATTGTTATTTATTATCATAAAGCAATGAAGATCCACATCAGCAAGACAACCAAAGAACTGCTGGATGAGCATAAGGAGTTTTTAACTGAATACCGCGGAGAAGTGGATCTTAAAGGCCGTGGCGTTATGAAAACGTACTGGTTGCATTCAACCATGGACAATGAATGAGATCCCTTCGGTTTACAAAAATCCACTGCTGCTCCGGCAGTGTGCACGTTCCTTCCAAGTTCCAGACAATACCAATGTTAATCTTCCAATTCTTCGGATAGTATAACTGACCCCTATATCATGCCACAGCCGTAGACCTCAGTTTTCGATATCGGACTATAGCTATAATAATATAAGTTACGTGTCGACAGGGATAGGTATCAGCATAACTTATATTATAAAATCATTAGTCGATCTTGCTATCCCCAATTCACACCATACAAAGATTAGATTTAAGTCGAAATTATAATAATAGAGTTTAGCTTAAATATTATTTACAGAAGTAGCCATACGGTCCATACCGGTATCTAGCGGTGGCAAAGAATACAGTATATATAAATTATAATTAGTGCATGCACTGTAAATGATTTGCTTGCACTATGTGATTCGTCTTTGAATGTCTTGAGAAAAAACAGGGACACTGTGGTTTATTGTTTATTAGTTAAGTGCTTTTTTGGGCCTGAATGTAGTAGATTATTTGTTCACTTTATTGTGTAAATCTGCAGCTGTTAATAAAAGTAGCAATTCTGGATCATTTCTGGTGAAAGTTTGGCGTTTCTAGTCGCCGGAATTCAAGTGTCCAAAGTCAACTACGGTCTACAGGTTACACCATACTGCGGCATTTATTATTTCCGCCCTTTGCTACGTCGGCACACGACTTTTCCAACGCATATTATTTAAAAACCAGCAATAAAAACAAATAGCAGAGGAAAGGAACGGCAAAAGGAGCATAAATAATAAGAAAACAACAAAACAAGTGAGACTACATGTACATGTAAACTTTCAAGAAACAAGAGAGGGAAATCACTCCTCCTCCGAATCATCGTTCTCAGCCATACTGTTTGGCCCCAGGTTTGGCACGACGTTCCACTTGTGATACACCATCCCCGAATGTAACGCGATAGAGAACGTTGGCATTATTGAACATACCCTCCTTGAGGGAGACGATGATAAACTGTAAAAGCCAATGTCACCTTGACCAAGCAAAAACCACAACGTACACGTACGCGTGACTGTCAAATCTGCAGCCATAATTAATTATCCAACCTGAGATTGTTTGAAATACTTCCGGATCATCCGACCAACATTATGAGTGTGGCTCAAATCCAGAGCGGCATCGATCTCATCCAGAATATAGATTGGAGCGGGATTCATTTTGAGCATCGCCAAAATCAACGACAAAGCTACCAGTGATCTAAAAGCAGGCGGTTCAGAAGCAAATTTAGAAGGATGTTTACATCCATCAACAAACGTCAAACATACAAAACCATACAAATACAATTAATGTACTTCTTCATAATTATAATTTAAATGTTAAGTACTTCCAAACTGTCCCACTGACCACCTACTAGCCGATGTCAGCCGGGCATGTCAACGTACCTCTGTCCACCACTCAGTTCCGATAAGGATTCCTTCCACATATTACCCAAAGCCACACGAATTCGTAACGATTCAATAAGGTTGTTGTCTTCATCCACCTCTCGTTCAAGTTTGCAGTCCGCATTCGGTAAAAGAGTCTTAAAGATCGCTCCGAAGTGCTATATGATTGCAAATAACGTTTAATTCATATGCAGTAACAAAACAGAAGCAAATACTGCCAAGCAGCGAGCAAATAACACAACTGTACAATACCTTGTTCACTTCATGTACAGCCAATTCAATAAGATGCTGTTTTTTCAGATCTAACTGCTCAATGATTTCCTCCAGACGTTTTTTATCTGCCTTGCACAAATCGTTCTTCTTCAACAACTCCTCATACTGCAAAACATTCAAAAAAGGTTTCAGTACAAACATAAAAACCAATTTTAAACGGTTAAACTGTAAATCGCTTCACAGTTCACACACTGTACAGTAAGTATTGGCTTGCGAGCGACCCCAGAACAGTAACAACAACAGCAGAGTTAGAAAACGGTATTTCACCGTATTTGCTGCTACAAAACCGTACCTGGCGCTCAATCTGATCGTAATCTAGATGCTGCTCCGTTCCTCCTTGTCGCTGAAGTTCCGTTTTCCTTTTCTTAATGCCCTCGATTTCCGCAGCCAATTCAGCGGGATCCTCATTTTCAATTCCAGCATAAGCTGATTCTGCGGTACCGAGTTTATCATACTCGTCAGCCAACCAGGGGAACTGCTTGAACATTTCCTCGTTCAACTACAACCAACAATTTCCTATAAACGAGACGCACTGAAACTGAACAAATAAAATTTGGGAATACCAAAGTTTCGATTTTCTTCAAGTCTTCTTTACAAGAAGCACTAAGCTTCTTCGTCTTTTCCAGATTGGCTTTTTCTCGCGCTGATGGCTTTTTCCAATTCGCGCCTGTCTTTCTGAGCATTCTGAAGATCTTTACTCTTCTTGTTCAACCTGTGCATAAACCGGCAAACTCTTAGTATGAATATCTCACCATATTCAAATTGTTAAAAATAAGTTTTACTGTAAATCGTAGTCGAAAACAGGCGACAGTACGACTACAAAGTATGGCTAATTTGAATGAAAAAACGTGATCGAATGCAGAGCACTATTACCTAAACAAACGGAAACATTTTCTTTCGAAAGGATATATCAGATGGCACCAAACCAGCAGCCATCAGTAAATACCGAATTGTGTCGTCCGAGACACCAAAACACTTACTCATTGCGCATCTGCGTATAAGCAGCTTGATCGCGACTATAAATTTCATTGGCATTGACGAGAGTGGTCTGTTTTCCGTCAATTACGCCTTCATAAGTTTTGATTGCCGCTTGCCGATTCACAATTTCAGCTTCCAAATCCAGAATGGATTTTCTGATATCATCAACAGATGCCTGCTTTTCTGCCTCCTTTTCCGTGGTTTTCGCCATTTCGGCCTCGTGTTTGCGAACGTTTTCTCGACATCTGGCTTCGTGTTTCTCAGCGTCCCGTTTTTCTTTTTCGCCCAGCATTCTTGTCGTTTAATTTCGCTCTCAGATCATTCACTTTAGCACGTAACTCTTCACTGCGCCTGTCGCCTTGATCCAATTCGGTCTGCAGTTTCTCTAAACGTCACCAGCCATAAGTTGTTGGAACAATTTAAATTTAAAAGACCGGACAACCAAAAAGCTCTCAACAAACCGTCTATACGTATATGCGGTAAAAGAAATAAAGAATACGAAAATTTGGGATTCGGTGTCCCACCTGCATCTTCCCGCATGCGGTCGGCTTCACGCAAATTACGTAATTCACTGTTCTGATCACATTTGTGATTCAAAGCGTTCCATTCGTTGCGCTTCTCATGGAGCTTCGTTTCCAGCTCTCTTCGTCTACACATACGTTGTTTGAAATAAAAGCAGCTAAGAAATTCAGGAAGCGCTTAGCAGTTAGCATTACTTTCCGTCCTGCTGATCCAATTCCTTAGTCTGCTGATCAATCTCCCTCAACTGTCTCTGAATTTCGTCAAGCCTTTCTCTCAGTTCCGTATATTTGGCGATGTGGTTAAGTGGCAGTCTGTCCAACGCCGTCCGCGTTCCACCGGACATAATCCCGTCTGGATTCACCGTATCACCATCCAATGTCACACAATGTTTACCCAAGGATGGATCAAAAGCGACCTTATTGGCAGTGTCGAGATCGCTGCACACAACGTACGAACCTAAAAAATTCTTATTTGTCAAGGGAACCAACTGGTAGCGACTAGCAAGCAATAACAACCAGATGCAAATCAATTAAAGCTACACCGAACAAGCTAAACCAATCACAACAGAAAGCAGATATAAGAACATCACGCGGTAATTATTAATTATGTTTGACATTGTCTAAGCTTTTCGTGTTTATTATCAGTATTGCGGTTCGTAGCTTACCCATAGCATATTGCATGACGCTCTGGAATTTTTGGTCGTATTCCACCAACTGTAGAGCAGTCCAGACTTTATGAGCACCCACTTTTTTCCGAATACGTTCCATTTCGGCATCACTAATGGACGGACCGCGCATTCTGTTTAGCGGCAGAATGGTCACCCGACGACGGATCTGTCCTTCAGTCAGCAAAGACTTAGCAGTAATATCATCTTCAACCGCAAAATTAAACTTCCTTCCACCTGTGGCTGCCTACATTTCAACCAAATAAAATATTAACAAAATCGCAACGCTAAAGAAATTATCAAAGCAGGAAAAGTTTCCAAACAAAAGTGCGAACCACGAAAGCACGAGCCATGATCAGCACAAGGTACTTCATTAACTCACATCAATGGCTGCTAAAAATCTGGTCTTGTCGGACACCTTGAACAACGTAGCCACAGCTCCATAATACTTTCTCTCATCAAAATTTCGAGGTCGCTGATACTGCAGATGAAAGCTTCGCATCTCTCCGTCCAAGTTACCCATCTGCTGTTCCACAGTAGCCTTTTCCCCCAGTAAACGCCGTTGATTCTCGCGCAACGCCGCCATCTGCTCGCGATCAACTTGGGGCGAAGCTTCCAGCTGGGCTTCTAGGAGCTTCACTTGTTCATCCAGACCTTTCAGCTGATCCATGAGCGCTGCATGTTCCCGCTGTAGTCGTTGCCGATTTTGATTGGTTCCGACCAGCTGCCTCTTCAAATTCTCCAATGTGCCTTTCTTAATGTTCATATTCCGCTCTAGCTCATTCAGTTCTCGCTCTGCCGCCTGACACTGATTTTTCCATCCAAACTCTGCATTCTCTTCCCCACCAACTCCTGTAACAATAACGGCTAGGGCTTGCTGGGCCCGTTGAACTTCCCTTTCCAATTCCGCTTTCCGCGCGATATCCTTTGCGTAACTCTCTTTAGCTGTGTTAAGATCTGCCTCAGCCGCCGCTAATCCCGCCTGCTTATTGCTAATCTCGCGTTTATTTTCGGCAATGGCATTAAGTTCCTCAGTAATCAAATTCTGGTTGGATTCAATAGCAGACTGAAGCTCCACAACTTTTCTGCGAGCCTGATTGGAGCGTTCTTCTAATCGATTCAGGTCCTCGTTATGATTTTGATCGCTCTCCATCTGCTGAATTTCTTCTGACATAGCCACCAATTTTCCTTCATCAGTTTTAATCTTCTCGTCCAGTTCCTTTTCCGATGCTTTACATTCATTTCTCTTATTTCGGGCTCTGGTAGCTTGTTCCTGAAAGATAATCCAAATCAGCTCAATTTTTCGAAATAGAAAAGCTTATGTAAATTACATCAAACATTTTTTCCATTCAGGCAAAAAGAACTGAACATTTAGTGAAACTGATTTACTTTCAATTTCCAGGTGTCAGCGGCAGCCTTGCGAAGCTCCTTCTTATCAATTTCTCGATTTATGCGGTTGTATTCCAGATTGTTTTGCCGAGTGACATCCAGCCGCTTCATTTTAGGATTGATCGTATTCTGGATGACATCGTCCACTTCTGCAATTCTTTTCTGCTTACCGTTGACCATCTTCAGAGTGTTGTCCCGTTTGGTCATGTAAACCATCGTGCCAGCGGCCTCCTCCACCATTTTCCTATAAACGCGGTTGTAAATGAAAACAAACACATGCTACTAGCAATTTTAAGTGTTAGCCCCCTCTGCACAGCAAATTGTACATCTCCACGTAGTAAAAAATGATTTTCCAAAGCAAGTTTGAACAGGTTTCATCATACGGCCGTTTACAAAAACACTCTCATCACAAATCCTTACCAAATCTCCTCGGGCTTCATGCTGAGCACTTTGACGATGCGTCCTTGCATGATCAAGAAATGCGGATTCTGAATATTCAACTGCACCGAGCGGAACATATCCTGCACTTGCGTCAAGGTGGCATTGGCTCCGTTAATGGTGTATTTGCTCTTTCCCTGCGCTCCAAGCTGGATTTTTCGTTCCACTGTGATTTCCTTGAATTTTGGAATAGGTGAGCGGAGTCTGGCGCTGATCTGAATTGTCGAAGACGATGGCAACGGATGCAAAGGAAATCCCGCCAGCTCCCTTTTTGTACACCAGTTCTTGCAAATTCCCCACACGAAACTACTCAAAATGCACTCCGTCAGCCAATTAGGAAAGCGACCACTGTAACCGATCTTAAATATACCTGAGTAGGGGCATTTTGGCCGAGAAGGAAGCATATGGCATCTAATATGTTTGATTTTCCACAACCGTTTAGACCTAAAATCACAGCCCAACGGCATAAAAGGGATTCGCATTTCGCAGTTAAACACGAAATCAGTACATCTAGGCCCCTAGGGCTATTACCGTTATGCATTACCCTAACGGCAAAACGGACGAATCTATATTTGAAGTAGTGCTAAAAAAACGTAACAGAACTAAAACGATACGACCAAAGTATGTTGCTCAAATCAGTTACGACTACGAGGTACATCGATCTTATACGAACCCGTGATTGCATTGAAATGAGGATCAAAACCAGCGATCTTTGTCTTCGCTCCATACGATTTGAAGCCATGCAGAGTTATTTCCTTAATGTGCATTTTAGCAGGGAACACACTCTTTCAACAAGCGAGAAAGAAATCAATCTTCATACAAATAGGAACATCCAGTGAGTCGGCCATCCATCGTATGAGGCAGAAAACAAAAAAAAACCCAGGAACTAAACCTTTTAAAACACCATACGCGGGACTGGGAGCCTGCCGTGCTTCCAAACACTTCAGACTACTTATCACTTTCGTTAAAAACTAGGAATGATATTGTGATACCAGCGTAAATCAAAATGCTAGAGTGCTAGACTGCTGGAAAAGATAATTTCTTCAGAATTCTGCCTCACTTTCGGAAAAACTAAAAGTGCAATAAAAGTCACAACGGACTTGCCCGCCGTAAAGTTGTAACCACTAAACGCATATTCGTTGAGTTCATCGTTCTCAAGTCAGTGTCCGAAGCCGAACAGCTGAAGCGAAAAGCGATTTGGCCTGCTGCTCAATGATAACCGACTCAAGTATTTTACACTTTTGAAGCTTTGCAAGCCGCGGCCGGATCCACTATGTACAAATAATTTTTTTGCTTTTCGCCTTATTATTTTTCAAAATTCTGCATATCAGCAGTTATTTAGGCGTGTCTTTTTCGTATGTTCCTGTGGGAAGCGAAGATCACTTAACTGCACGCACTTGTTGTCGGGATGGCCGAGCAGGAGACTGAATTTGCGGATATGATAGCAGCTCACGCACCACAGCTGCGAAATTCCGGAGTACATCCGATATTTTGGACAACGCTATTCCGGAAACTGCGAGATGAAGTAAACTCAGCCGCTAGGCTCGTCACTGTGCGATTCAGCAGCTGACCGCTGGCATTGGTTTTTCCTTCTAGGTGTGGGACCTTGCAAGCACGGTTGTTCTGAATCGTGTGATTGCAGTGGATCCGGAGACAGAAAAAGAGACCAACCCTTCGTCTCCTCGTGTCTATCTGGCGGAAAATGCGCTGCCATTGCACCCGGATAGGCCGGAGCAGTAAGTTGGACGTTACTGCCACGGTGTAATTTTTGGTGCTATAGAATTTGCTGTTTTCTAGTATTTATCTTATTGATCACGCTTGGACTTTCGATTTAACTTCGGCGCGAAATATGCTGGTAGCCTACCCGAGCCTGCTGAATCGCATGTGCGATATCGTCGATGTACCGGCGAATGCGGCTGAAAGTTCAGATGAATTGGTTGACGATGTTTTGCGACTAATGTGGAAGTATATTAATACTTACAGCTTCAACAGCGCTAGCTTAGTAAGTTCAAAATACATATATTTTTCTCTTTAGCGACCACTTGTTGAACGCACGTACTGTAATCATAAGAAGTCCAAATAATTTGAGGTTTATTTGGTTGATACGCAAAACTTAACCATTATGATAAAGCTCTGCATTGTTTGAGAATATTATTAGAGATGTTTAAAAAGTGCTTGCGCTTGCTTAGCCGTTTAAAATATTTCCATGTGTTTTCAGGATGTTGAACAAAAATTACCCAAGTGGTACATGATGGACGAAATTGGATCCCGTCTTCGTCATTCTGATTCTCCGAATTGTCGAATTGTTCCATTCTATTTCATCCCTCAAGATATCACGTATTCTCTGCTGTTTCCGATCAAAATTATACCGCCAGGAGAGGAATTGACACGCAATTTTGTGGAGAATATCCGTTTCCCGGATCCCTTGACGCGGCAGTGCCGGCTTTTACCATGGGTGGATTTTGCCTTGCCCAGTGTTGGGTTTTCACCCCGTGATGTAGCAGCCGATTATTTTTCGGTAACGACCTGCATTAAACTATCAGTGCGCCATTTTTAACTGATCATGATTATAGAATCATATCTTTTTTAGAGCAGTAAATTGCTGGATACTCTACCAGTTCCTTTGGCACTGTCCGGTCCTAAATTATTGTAAGGATGCCATATAATTTTTTTATGGATATTTCTTGTAACTTTGTAACCAGTTTTCTTACAGAGAAGAGAAAGGACATTTGAATGTTTATGCGGAATACGAGGTCCTTGCGGATAGTTTGACGGATTCGCGGTTTAGGATTGTCAAAGAACAGGCAGATGCTGACATTCTGTGGTATAACCGCCATTTTAATGATTTCCGGTAATCTGCTTTTTTATTCTTCACTTATTGCAAGAATCCATTGGATCATATTTTGTCAGGGGGTTAAGCATGGAATTCCCGGATAAATTTGTAAACCAGTTTCCATACGAAAGTGTTGTAACAGTGAAAGACTTGTTGGCCATTGTTTGCCGGCGAGCTAGCGAGGGAAAGCGCTTGGTGAATCCAGACACACTGCAAGTTTCTCCACAGTGGCTACCGGCAACCTATAATTTGGATACCGATTTGCCAAATTTTGTTGCGTATTTTCGGGCGCGAGAAGAGCGCGGTTTGGATAATTTTTGGATTTGTAAACCTTGGAATCTGGCAAGATCTTTGGATATCACTATTTCTGATGAACTGGATTGTATTGTGCGTTTACCGGAAACTGGACCAAAACTGTGTTGCAAATACATTGAGAATCCCGTTTTATTTCAACGGGACGACATTCCGGAAGGCCCTGTCAAATTTGATTTACGTTTTATTGCTATCGTGAAAAGTGTCTCTCCTTTATCAGTGGCAGTGTATAAGCGGTTTTGGCTCCGGTTTGCAAATAAACCGTTTGCCTTGGATGAATTTGAGGTGTACGACAAGCACTTCACAGTAATGAATTACGGACAGGGAGTCATCCACCAGATGTTCTGTGATCGTTTTATTGAGAAATTCGAAAAGCAGCATCCAGAACAATCGTGGAATTGTGTTGAGAAAGATTTATATGGAGTTGTGCGGGAAGTATTTAAAGCGGCTGCAAGCCGAGATCCACCGGAAGGTTTTGGACATTCTGTGCAGTCCAGGGCCGTATATGGGTTAGACTTCATGTTGGCATGGAAGGAAGATAACGGTAATTATTATTTCTTGTTTGGAAATTTTTTGGGATTATTGAACAGTAATAATAGTAATACCGTACGTTTGAGAGAGAATGCGATAACTGATGAAGAAAATTTTTACAGGTAGGAAATCCGTCCAACCAATGCTTTTGGAAATTAATTACTCCCCGGATTGCAAACGAGCTTGTGATTATTATCCCGGATTTTATAATGAGATTTTCAGTTACATGTTTTTGGATGAGGTACAAGATACTATCGCCGAACTGTAGTCTGTTATTTTAACTGTCAGTGGTAGCAGTTCTCTAGTTTTAGTTGTCTACTGACTTATGACTTGATAACGGAGAATTGGTTTTTTACTGTGATTTCCATGTTGAAAATGAAATCCTCTGTTTTGGGTGTCCGATTTGTTACACTTCAAATATTTGCTCACCTTTAATTCGAGTCTTTCGAGCCTTCTTAACATTTTGCTTATTGTTAGTTTAGGAGCTACTCAAATACATGAGAGACTTGTAACAGTAATTAGATAAATTCAGCTACTTTTTCCCAGGAAACAACTTAAACAGCATTTTAGCCTGAAAGGTGTTCATTTTCGATGGCTTGAAAATGTTCGTCCACAATCCGACCTCGATTTCTCAGCATATCCCTTGCCGTGTCTTTTGTTCTCTGACATCCATGCGGGTTTAGAACGTGCTCTAGATTATCATTCAAGATATGATAGAACTCTTTCCACGCTCGAACGATTTCCGGGCGGATGCTACTGCATTTTCTCCGGGACACCGGCTGCCTTTGACACGGCGCGGTCGAGCACCGCGACGCTGTACTGCGAGCGGGACTAACTGAAGCGGGGCCTCTCGTTTCCGGCTGGGCACAGTCTACTTGAAAGAGCGGTCCCTTATCTGCAATATCATCAACTCTCAGATGGCGAAACATTTCCTCACGGGATGTTACACTCACTGAAGGCTGTCGTTGGCTGCATCGACTGGACGTTGACAAGGAGGGACTGCTTTCCCGCGGAAGCGATCGGGCTTGTAGTATCGGCTCGTTAACGGTCAGTTTGTCGCGGGTCGTATCCGTGCCCTCGGACGTGGATGGCCGCGATATCGAACTAATACCCACTAATTTAGTGCGAACCGGTGCAACATCAAAATTATTCTGATCGCCTGCTGGATCACTTTCTGTCGTCACTTTATCCGGTGCCCAGATGTCCGTCTGCTGTCCGTTAAGCAAATGCCAAAGGAGAAGCCACAATGGCGCAGTGCAAGAATACAGTAGGATCGTAGCCAGTAAAAATTTCACCCAGTATGGATAGTACGGTGATAAGTAGTTAGTTAAGCACTCCATTTCTCGGCGAATTCCTAAACGATCCCAAACAATATTCATATCGAAATCCTCAACTTCCATTTGTGCAACGAGGCGCTCCGCTCGCCAGCATATAGGTTTGAGAAAGGACGCTAGCTCAAAAGGGCACTCGTTGTGCAAACCGTGCATGATCACTTCCGCTGGGTCAATCAGACGGCGTGACGGTTTAGTAAACAAAAGCTTGTCAGTCAGCCACGCCATTTCGATTTTCCGGTCCACTGTGACTGAATTATGTCGTTGGTTAAAAAAAAGCTAAAATGTGCTTTGTATTTCAGATTAAATTAATTGCTTCTCATCGCAATCAGGTAGCTTACAGTTAGCTAATCGGAAATCTGGCTTTGGTTGCTGACAAATAACACTGCCAGGTTCCCGCCAGTCCATAAGAAAGCCTTTGTTTTTGTGAAGACCATCACAGAATACCGGTGTCCAGTGTGTACGATGTACTGGTTACCAAGCACCGATATTATTCTTGCACAAACCGTTAATAGTTGTACTACGTACTTAAATTAATCTGTGTATATCGCACTTTTTCGAGAATTCCTTTAATTCGCATACTGTGTCATACTGTGTCAGAATATAGGTCGTTTCTATGCGCCCGGAAAAATCCCGGGCGCATAACGCTTTCGATAAACGCATAGGCTGCAAAAAAGTTGTATACGAGACATAAATATTTGCTACTACCTATTTAGGTCTTCCCTTAATTGTTCGTGTATAAGGTGTTAGGTACACTGCAGCGTTATTAATACCTGTAAAATGTCGCGATAACATGTACACATCCCCTAAAGCAGTTACCAAGACCAGTGCGACCACATCCAGAATCTAACGTAAGATCTAGACTACAGCCGAATGTTCCCATGAATCTTTCCATAAAATACAGTGTTTTACTACTTGTACACGAAATGGCATAAGAAGAGAGAAACAGTGCGTATAGTACGCGTTCTGCCATGGCGGGATATTCCTTCGTCATTACAATACTTGGTAATTATATTTATATAACGTTTCATCGGATCGGAGCAACGTTTGAGTGGCTTATCTTATCAAAGTGTGATAATAGTATTTGTATCAGCATTCCGCCAGCAAGCGATCATATCACTAAAGCATTTCATGGAATAAGCCATTTTAATTTCCGAGCGACAGTAGAAATAATATGCGGAAATCTGGTGTTACTGTTGTGGTACAAGAAGTTTATTTGCTAAATTACTAGCTTCATGACGTTGTGTCGCCGCGTTCTCTTGGACATATTAACTTGAAACACTCGGTTTCACAAAATTTTCTTTTCGATTTGCAGCTGGATTAATTAAAATTGAAAAAAATTTAGCTTTTGTCAGTAAACGAAGATGATGTCCAAATTCCAAGTCGTTTTCGTACTGTTTGTAGCGGTTTTTTCGATTTCCACAAAAGCAACCATTCTGCCTGGACGTTGTCCAGTTGTGCCGGTGAAAGATGGTTTCAGTATTTCTCAGGTACGTAAACCAAAATAAAGTAGAGTACGAGTACTATGAAGTATACTCCTACGATTAGCTATAGTCGAACAAAGCGCTTGCTAAACCGATAACTTTGATAGTAACTGGAAATCGTTTTCAAATATACAACAAACCAAAAACAATCTTGACGGTTTTCACTTTCAAACTACGTAATCAAAATTTAACATATGCATAAAGTAATGTACGGTATTGTAAAGCTCTGTTTGACTTTGACATAACCAAAGTTCTATACAGTTTGTATATAATTCTACTGTATACAATACAGCTCTGTCTATATCAGAACTGAAGTCATTAATTATTTCTTGTTAGTATTTAGGTGTCTGGTACGATATAAGAAGTTACTTCGCATTTTTCCAAATTGGAGTCAATTGCTCCCGAGCGGAATACACTCAGATGCCGAACAGCAGCTTTGTGCGAGTTAACAATACGGGAACAGTTTTTGCTTTCAATGGATCGTAAGTATTCATAAGGTTGTTGCAAATGCAGGATAACTAGAAAACACATATGCACTAATGTACAGTATGTAGGTAAAGATGTAACGTGAATGTGACACATGCAATTATTTATATTTATATTTGCTCCCTAAACTGATAGTTAATTTTGTGGTCAACACGATGTTTAATTCTGAAATAGAAACTGATGCTTACAAGACGTGATATTAGAATTCAAGTGGTTTTAAAACATTTGTCACACGTACGTAAAAATGAATAAAGCGCTTAATTGTCTAACTTTTAAAGTTGCAAACTATACTTATTGTTAATTCAGTTAATTGTCATAATTGTTTAGGCGCGTGATGGTTAACGCTACAGGAAAAGCGTGGGCACCCAATCGAGCAATCCCAGCAAAATTAGTTGTCCAGTTTGACAACATGAGTAAGCATGCAAGCGAATACACATAAGAAAAATTTGTGATAATATGAAGCCGGCGTTAACATGCGTAATCCAGCTGCTGAAATCTGTTTGATTTCATTTTGAACTAGCGCTTTTAAATGAACATACATATATTTTTGTACACTGCAGTACACTGCAGAATATTACAATACGAAAAGCAATTCCCCCAACTAATTACCAAAATTCGTTATTCTCAGGCAATGCGACCGGAGATTATTGGGTGGCAGAGACGGATTACACGACTTTTTCAATTGTAAACTACTCATTCGGTATCAAACGGTATCAAACGGTACTTTGCTATAATTTTTAAACAATTTTTGTCCTTTAGGTCTGGGCATGTTCGAACATCGCTGCTGGATTGTTTCATGAAGGTATGTAATACAAGTTGCAATAGGCAGCAATAGATACGTACGCGTAATGCTTCACGAATGGTTCTTATGAGATTAACCGTACATTTGTGAACTGGGGTAAATGTTGTGTTTATATAAGTAATTTTATGTTTTGTTCTCGAAAACCTTAGCAAAATTTGACCTTAATAATGACTGTACTCTAGAAAGTGCTACACCTTTTTCGCAAATTTTAATAATAAATACTAAGTATGGTAATTTGATTTTAGCACACTCGTGGGTTTTGGGACGATCTCCGTCCGGTTTTAATGCCAATACAGAAGCAATTATTGACAAAGCTCTGGCGACTCACAACATCGATCCCACTTTATTCCGCCCAACTGTCCAAAAGAACTGTGTGAACTACTAGCCTCACGGACAGGGTTCTTCTGAATTTCCAAATCGACTGATCACATGTTTTTTTCTGATTTATGCTCACATGTGCACGGTCATTGTTGTTGCATTGAATTAATAATTACAATTTCACTCAACTATTTACTTATGACAGTGTACTGAGCCGACGTTACGGCACACTAAAACCGCTTCAGCATCGACTGCATAAAAATACTGACACGGGATTGTGAAATGCCTTTGTACCGACAACGAAATATCGAAACCATAACGCAGAACCGGCTTATTCTACTTGTTTTTTGAATACCTAACAGCCAATAAATGTGTTTTTTACTAATCAAAACGCCACTCTACTGTAGATCGGTGTCCAATTAAACTATGTAACCAAATGCAAACCTGACCTTTGTACACGGACTAGCAGACTTTGCCCGCACATACTTATATCCAGTATCAACAGAGCAGGAAGTAAATAACAATGTCGACATACAGCTTAGGACAAAATGGTCGCATACCCAACATCTCCACATTCAGTACGAATGCAGCGCAGTGCACTGTACGACTGAGTTCAAAATATCCGTTTCGTACAAGTGCACTGCACCGCTTGCGTACAGAATGCTGGGTATGGGGCTATGCGACCATTTAGTCCTACATTGTATATATGTATATAGCTAGAGAGCATTTTATAAATCTTTTCCATTAAATTCTCAAATCATTAATGGTAAAATGCATAAGACAAAATTATTCTTTCATGATGGTCGAGGAGTTCCAGCAAATGTTTTGCCATCGTAGCCAACTGCAGCTGGAGGCATATCGTGATAGAAGATGGCAAAACTAGAAGAAAAATAAACTGTTTCTGTCTGTGGACCCGCTTAATAATAATTAACATACCGATTCGGAGCAATTCCAAGTTTTTGCTGCACGAAATCGAACAAAGCTTTGTTGTGCTTCTCGCTCACGTTTCCAAAAAATGACCCAATAAACCACAACGATGCAAATCCACATGGTTCATGAGTACCACCATTTGTGATCAGTTGACCAGCATTCACAAATACAGTGAAGAACTATCATAAAACAAAATATTTGATAGTATAATATACAGAAAAACTTGTCAATTGTGAGTAAGTAGGATTTATTTCACGATGCGAAATTCGAAGTTATTTTGTTGAAATTCTATGGATTAATTTAAGTCCTAGTCTTTTAGAACTTCGATGCCTGGGAAGTATTCACGCAGAAGTTTGCTTACTTTGGGATCCATTTCCATCAAGCTTGATAAGAAGTCTGTGACCTCCCGATTGAACTCTTTGGGAATTTTGTCCACTGTTACATTAGTGTTAATTTGAAGCGTCGGCATTTTGTACAATTAGATAAAGCGATTGAAATTCGTGCACAAATAATGCAATATTTTGGTTTTGAATCTCTACAACCTTGGAAATTTATTGGCGAACTCAAATACGCCACACAATCTGACACAATTAAAGCTAGATCAGTATCATGCAGTTTGCGATAGAGCGTTTAATCGAACATTAATTAGCGAGGCGGAAGAACCTCTTGTCAAGTTTACTTACAAGTGCACCCGCGAAAGGACTGTACGCACACGCTAAGTCAAAATGACCGTAAAGGTCTGATACATTTTATTTAACTTATCTTGTTTTATAGCTGCATTGCAATCTATGCTTCTGTACTTTTATTATCATTGTGTCGACTGTCGAGATATCTTACAACTGCGCGGATGCACTGCAAAACGTAGCAAAATTAACATGGATAATTTCTCTGTACGCAACCGGCACCAGGACTGAAAAAGAGCGTACCGAAGCGAAGAAGTTCCAGCCATAATTCAGATAAACACAAGAATCGACAAAGAAAAACACCGTTTGCATGTCTGCAACAAAACTACCTGCATATTTAAAAGAATATTTATAACTGCAGACTGCAGTACCGTAAATAGCACAACATTTGTGAGTAATAAAATTTGAAGTCTTGAACTCAAATTTAAAAACAAATGTAATCATGTAAATGGACAGTATCTGTAAATGATAATTTCTTTTAATAAATTTTTAGTACGAGTATTATTTTATTGCATTTTGTATCGGACAACAGTTTAACATACAAATGCCGCAGTTCTTAAGTAGCAACAGTGAAACCGTCATCATTCATGTTATCGTTATCCTGGTATACAAACTTGCAAAGTCAGCTGTTAAATCAGTGTCTGCACTGTCTGGTCAAATCGGCTTGCCATGCTTCCTTCCGTTTTACTTTTCCCACTCTGAAAGGTCCCGTGTATGACGACTACCCTTGTCGAGCACACACGAGAACCCTGTCCAGACTTAACACTCGAATTTGTTCCTCATTTGATTATTGACTGTGATTATTGTGTAGAGCTACGTGAGCTACGTACAATTTTACAAGCGTCTACATTCAAGCATCACAGAAATTGTAAGGCGATATCCTGAAAGTTTTAGTCGTTTTTGGGCAGATCAGTAGCTTTTGCGCGCCAGCGACCAGACAAGTATCCAAAAAACATAGACGACATCGTTGATTAGCATTTCTGTGCGTGGCACTTTCGCATTTAGTTGATGTTGATAAGTTTTAATGAGCTTACTTTTGAATCGTACGCAGATTAGTGTGAGATACTTTATATATTTCTGATTTGTTTTCCCTTTTTGTTAATTTGAGATGGGCAAACGTGTGGAAACTTGAATACCAGCTGAATCCAACTTGCCCTGTTTCGTTAGTAGAAGTGGTGATTAGAAACATTCTACGATGGCAATCAATCCATGAATCTGTTTTACGCTTGTTTGCAGATTTTCTCCGGTTTTGAGGTTTCGTTATCTGGATAGGTAGCAAAGATGGATGAGGAATATGATGCGGTTGTTTGTGGCACAGGATTGACGGTACGTTCGCCTTGCAGTTGGGGGTAGCCAATTGTTTACCTGTTTAGTGTTACCACTGTTACACCAAGAAAATGTGACGACTAAATTTATTCAACCATATTGCAGTAGATTGTTTCAAAATGGCATTAATGCATAACTGAGTAATATCCAGTGTATCAGCATTTATCGGTTAAAGACGGTTTAATCACAGAAATTTTTTTTATATCTATATTTTGGCATAAATTTGTTATCGATGGTGGTGCTCCCAGGATAGATGCCGCATTCTCGCGGTGGATTTCGATCCTAATTCGTTGGTTGCACATTTAAATATTCTGTTGGCCGTGTGGTGCCCATTTATTGTTGCAGCTACTTTCCCAGCTCCGTAATCAGGCGGGCTGTTTCCGGTCCGAGTGTTGCTCGTTAGATATGGTTACCGGAATACCGCTTATCAGCTTATGCACAGTAGTGCGCATTTTTACATACCTTTCGATTAATTTAAAGACAATTTTTGCGGTATAAAAATGGATTGGTCATGGCCTTATATTTTAGGAGTGCATCATCAGTGGTATGCTATCCGTGAGCGGGAAAAAGATTTTGCATTTGGATCGTAATAAGTACTATGGAGGAGACAGCGCTTCCATTACTCCACTGGAAGATGTAAGAATGCTGTCGTTTAATTTTATGTACGCATACTTGAGTAGTAGCGATTATTTCAGTTATTCGCCAAATTTAACGCTGGCAAACCACCGGAAGAAATGGGTCGGGGAAGAGATTGGAATGTGGATTTGATTCCCAAGTTCCTGATGGCAAATGGTAAATGGGTTCAATTACGGCTCCATTGACGGTCGCCTGCAGTAGCATTGCTGAGTGAATGTATGACCCGCGTCCCGAAATCGATCGATAATCTGTGAAAGCGCGAGGCGCCTTTGCTGGTGCTGTGTGTTTGTGTAAATGTTCTTCCTGTCTTGTGTAGGCGAGTTGGTGCGTCTGCTCATTCACACCGGCGTCACCCGATATCTGGAATTCAAGTCGATCGAAGGAAGCTATGTCTTCAAACAAGGGAAGATTCACAAAGTCCCTGCTGATGAGAAAGAAGCGCTGGCTTCCGGTAAACCACGCGCCTACTCTTTGTGGCATGACCACGGCCTCTAGCAGTTAATCTTAATGATGTAAGAATACGTGCATTATACAGGTTTGATGGGATTGTTTGAAAAGCGCCGATTCCGAAATTTCCTTGTTTTCGTGAATGACTTTAACGAGGAAGACCCGAAAACATGGAAGGAAATTGACCCAAAACGAACAACGATGCATGAACTTTATGAAAAATTTGGCTTGGATAAGAATACAGCTGACTTTACCGGCCACGCCCTGGCTTTACAAACCACCGATGAGTAAATGAAATTACTGTTCATCACGAACAAAAATGAACTTCTAAATTTTTCAGCTGTTTTTGCGGATATTTGTTATTGTTATTTAGAATCATAAAGCACGCTAAAAGTACACCGCGTCCTGACTTGTTCATTTGTTCTAAATTGATTTGTTTTGCACTTTAGTTATATTTCTCAACCTTGTGGACCAACGCTGAACAAGATCAAGCTGTACCAGGAGTCTTTAGCCCGATATGGGAAAAGTCCTTATTTGTATCCACTGTATGGGCTGGGAGAACTGCCTCAGGGATTTGCGAGGTGGATTGCAGCAGCTTATCTCGTTAGTGGCAATAATCTTAAGTGTTTTGACTGTTTTGGGTTGTCATAGACTTAGTGCCATATACGGCGGAACATACATGTTGGACAAACCAGTCGACGAGATTATCCTGGAGAAAGGAAAGGCGGTTGGCGTTCGCTGTGGGAATGAGACTGTACGCTGCAAGCAGGTGTATTGTGATCCCAGCTATGCCCCGGATCGAGTTAAAAAAGTTGGCGAAGTGAGTTTTGTCAATGTCATAATATAATACTCGTATAACTGCCTTGTGACGTAATATACTGTTTCTTCTTGTGACATAATACATTTCTTAGGTTGATTAAAGCTTTAATAACATACTTTATCTGATATTCCATGTTGCTCGCTAGTTTTCGTGTTTCTTTACTTACCATTTGTGTAGGTTATCCGTTGCATCTGTTTGTTGGACCACCCAATTCCCGATGTGAACAACGCATTGTCCACTCAGCTCATCATTCCCCAGAACCAGGTCAATCGCAGAAACGGTGAGTGAAATTACCGTAGCTGCTTTTTGACCAGTTGTGCGAGGCGGTGGCAGTAGTGTTTGCCCTTTTCAGATATTTATATTTCTTGCGTTTCCTTTACACACCAAGTCGCTTCGAAAGGATGGTTTATTGCCATGGTTAGCACGACAGTGGAGACATCTAATCCTGAAGCTGAAATTCAGCCTGGAATCAAACTGCTTGGGCCTATTCGACAAAAGTATGCAAGATTTTTAATATTTTTATGGAATTGCCGTTTAATTTATTTAATAACTAATATGATCGATAAGAAACTGTTTTTGCAACGTCGTTTTTAGATTTGTTTCCGTGAGCGATCTGTTGGTGCCCACTGATCTCGGACAGGAAAGTCAAATATTTATTTCGCGATCCTACGATGCTGTATCGCATTTTGAGTCAACGTGCGATGATGTTTTGGACATTTTCAAGCGTGGCACCGGAGAGAAGTTTGATTTTACCAAGGTAAAACATACTACGCTGGGTGAGGAATAAAGGCGAGGCTGTGGACCTTCGGTTGCTGAAATGGTTATTAACATAACAGTTTTTATTATTGGGTGTGGGTTTATCGATTCTAACTCCTTTTTAGTTTGCTCCTTATTTTTTCGTTAAATGTTTTGTGGCTTTTCGTTTTATCGTTTTGCCAATATTTCGAGTGTCATCAGATTTACATTCCTCGTGTCCTCATGCCGATTTCTGTTAGTTTGAGTAAGCATTATTTTATTTTCTAATTGGTGTTAACCATTCTGATGTGATGCTGTCTGGAATTACAGTACTCGTACTGTACGCATGTACCGTAATTGATGATCATGAAAATTTAATTAAATTAATTCTCTTCGTTTTTGGATCGGTGCGAGAACGTCAGAACGACATTGTGCCCTAAATGGTGTAAACACTAAGACTTGCAATAAATTATCATTATGTTATTTCGATGAGAATCGTGTGACAAATTAAATACTCGTTAAAGTCTGAATATTAATTTTTTCTTCTCATGGCAGTTAACGCCGATCGGTGTAAGTGTAGAAATACCGGTACGGGTATTTCTGAAACGTGTGTCTATTGAGTACTGTATTGAAAATAAAAAACCAGAACAGCGAACAGGCTCATAAACTTACATTTATTTACTGTACTGTAATATTCCCATACATGTTTCGGGTAGTTCTGGGAATGCGCCCTTTTGCAGCTCGCTGATCGTAAAAAATGTCACATACGTAAAATGAAATATCTACCTTTAATTTTGAGCACCTAGCGAACAAATAAGAACTGATGTGAGCACGTACAATTTCAGGGTCTGATTTAGTGGCAGTTTGTTCTTCGGTTTGGCAACAGACCCAACTCCCCGACAGCGGTTGCCGGTAGCAACCGGGATATCGGAATTTACGCAGAATTGAAATATCGTAATGCCTACAGAAAATAAAATTGAAGCACAGGGAAACTATCACACTTTTTGACACAATAAAGGGTTCAACTTTACGTAAGTAACCACACGTCCAACTTCAGGTTCCAGTTGCTTGAAACCCAAAAAATTATTTTGAGGGACGTTCTACTGACACGCATTTTTATCATTTCGGTGTGTGGTTGACTCGCGTACTTTTGAAAATATTTTGATGTATTTCAATGCTCTTCTTAGTCTTCTAATATCCATTGTCGGATAGCGAAATTATCGAGGTTCGAGAAATAAATTTTTTTCTTAGTAACTTACTACTTACAATTAGTCTAAGCAAGGTGGTCTAAGCATTGCTGTTTACGGTATCTGTATACGCGATCAGCTTCAACCGATACAATTTGTTACCGAACTCGAAATCTGTTTAATTTGTTGCAGGTCTTTTGAAACGCGTTGATGGACAACTGATTTGTCACGTTTTCTGGTTCCCACAGTTGAGATTTGAGAAGACCCTACGATTTATCGTGGATTTTTATTCCGCTTTTAAGAATTCGCTGCTGACTGCAGTCTGCATAGTCTGGATTCCGCCAGGTCTGTTGCACTACAGTTATTTTGACTCTTCGTTCAGCATCGCAGTGTTCGGTCGCTCCGATTCCTCTGTTAATGGGTGTTCGGCTACTGTTAATGGGTGTTAGAAGTACTTTTTAGTGCTACCCTGTATTTCAACATCCAGTGTTCAGTGCTGAAGTGGTGAAGTTAGACGTGGTTAGGACTTGAAATCGTATTCGTAACATATACTCTGTACACCGTTTTGGTTGGTGTATGATGAAATAGTGTCCATTAATTTCAGATTTTAGCCAGAATCGTTGGGCGTTTCGGAAGTTGTGAATTTTTGTTACCATTTTCTTCTTTAACTGCGAGAATGTCATCGCGAGATCCAGGCTCAGTGTTGTGCAGGTAAGGGAGGATTTACAAAAAAAACGGAGAGTTTAGTCATTAGAGTAGTAAATAGTTCGTATTAGCGAAATTTACCGGAGTTTTTGAACTATTTTTGGCAAGGAATCGGCACAAATCAGAATGCAATTGTGACTACGTAATTATTGGTTCATTGGGATTGCAAGTTAAAATCTTCTATATAAATAAAAGGATAAGCCTTAACAAAATTCCGTGTGTGTCATCGATGCATTAACGCTGCACTCAACCAAACTCCAATGTCTATAAGTCGTTCGATAGCCCTTAACGTACAGATTTGCCAGCAAAAGTCGAATTTGAGAAAAAACAAACGTTTGAAAGAAAACTTGCAAAAACGTTAACATAGAAAGCCTATGGGAACAGCTAAGAATCCACCACTGCAAAACCGACCACCCCAACACTGTCTCGGCAACCAAAACGAATTGAGTCAATTGACCAACTTACAAGTTAGAGTTGGGAAAACTTTGTTATTCTGGAATCACGACCACGTGATATTCCGTGGTCTTGAACGAATTTATCGATTTTTTATTCAGTATTTGGCATCAAGAAAAAATGATTTGAGGAAGAACACATACGAAGGTCTTCAAACATTAAAACTGCTCAAAACTGTTTCCCAAGGCGCTGTCATTCGTAGTGGTTCGACCCGTTTAAAGCTGCCACGCTTCCACGGGTGGTTGCCATTGGTACTGATTTGCTGTTGAAGTTAAAAAACTACAGACCTGCGAGTACTTCAAATTTTTTTCTGTGGAAAATTAAGTTCCAGAAAGGCGGAACTGCGTGTAATGTGCTGATTTAAAGGACAGCCAGCTGGCAGCTGCACATTTGAGCGAATGCTTGGCAGTCATTAATATTGGCAGTCATTAGGCGAGAATTGCAGTTAAGGGATTGGCCCGGTACATAATACTAAATTCGTGTATATTGACGGGAATATTTGCTTTCGCGCACTTCCAAACCCTTTCTTGGGTTGCTTTTTGATACTGTGAGCCGAATAATTGTATCCATTGGCGTGAAACGTTTTCGCGCGCAACATCCGGTTGCATAGTTATGAGGGTAAAAAAATTCCAAAAAGTTTAAATGCATAATTCAGGTCTACCACAAGTCTCATTATGGACCGATCCTTTTCAAATTTTGCACGTAAGTGCACATAGCCATGGAGATCGTCTTTACACCGAACCACCGCTACACCATTTTTAAAATTTTTTAATTCATTTTAAAATGTGAAAACAATGCCAGAACTGTGGCTCCGTGAAAAACCCATTTCATGCATATTGATATGTGCGTTATTTTCATACAGCCATAACTCCCGAACCGGATGTTGCGCGCTCAAACGCTTTTCACGCCAATGTATACAAATTACAAATCATCTTGCTGCAATATGTCACAAACCAAAGCAAAAAGGGGTTTGGGAGTGCGCGAAAGTGGAAGTTTTCGAACAGATACTAAAATGTGGTGCTATGTACCGGGCCAAATCCTTAAGCAAGGTATGCTTCGTTATTGACCAGCGACTACTGAGAACAAGAGAATTTTTGGGAAACTTGAAATACCTTCGTAATTTTGTCACAGAAGGCGGAGCCGTAGGCAACGCCGAGATGCTGGAGCTCGCGAAGCAGCAAACATGCAAGAAATTTCGCGTACAGTCTTCGATTTTAGAAAGTGCTAACAGCGGAGAAGGAAATACAACGAAATGCTTTTGTCCTTATTTAATTAAAGTGGTTTAACTTTGTTCTGTGGTCAAAGTAATAGTAAAAAATGTGACTATTACTGTTTTAATTTATCACTTATTATTGCACTGATTGTTGAAGGGCAGCAGCAGTGGTGCATTAGCGGTCAAACTGGGATGTAAAGGGCTTCAGTAAATTGTTGTCGGATGCGTTGAGAAAGCTCAGAATGGTGAGAAAAAGAGGAAAACAAGTTTTAATAAATTACAGGGTCCCTATGTAGCAGCTGCACGAAATTTACCTGATGGCGACTGATCTGGAAATAAACAGATTGGAGACAAAAAAATTTACGTTTTTGTGAGAAAAACAACTTTAAAAATTCGCATATCAGGTTTTAGGCCATTCTGCAGTCAATTAAACGGTTAGGCAAATTTTCCAGTAGTTATTATCAACAAGTGACATCAACTGTGCAGTGTGCAGGGACATTGTTGTGTATTTTGCGTATAATAAAATCCTACTATACGCATCGTTCATAAAATCTGCAGTTATGAGTTCACATACGATATATTTACAAACCTGCAGTTACGAGTTTTATTTTTGCGATTTTTTTTGTGATTTGTCCATTGCATTGTTTACTCCGCGCAATTTGCGCGGGGTCTACTAGTTTAATATACAGTTGTTAAGCTACTCGACTACTTCAATACTCGTACTTTGATTATTAGGCGAAATTTGAGTCATTATACTGTATTTCGACGTGTGTTAGCACAATTATTTTTTACGTTAGTGGAGTTATTTTTTCTCTTGTTGCGTCTACTTGATCACTGCCTTTTGCGCCTGCAGTCCTTTTTTTTCAAGGTATTTTTCTTCTGGCTGCTGCTACCGCGCAGATTGCCCTTTTTCCCACGATCGCTCCACCCCAGCAGACAACATTTGCCGATATTATTTGCAAGGCAACTGCTTTTACGGGAATTCGTGTCGGTGCGTTTGTTGTCCATATTAATTTTATGATTTAAGAGCAGTGAACCTGGAAATGTCAAAGAGCTTTTTTAAAATTGTCAGATTTCGTAATTTTTTGTTTGATTACTGTAGGTACGATCATGACAGAAACGTTCGGCAGACCGTTGCTGACACCGGAAACAACGGATTTTGCCGAACGTCCGTCGAGCCGGTTAAGCCGAAACCCAAGATGACCAGTCCAAGACATTTGGTTCATAGCGCGATAAACGAGGAAGCTGGTAAGAGGGATAGGTATTTATTTGCGAGATGCCGTGTTGCAGTCTTCTGGCTTCGAAAACAGCTTCCCGTCTGAATACTGGGGTGCTTATATTTTGCTTTTACTTATTACAATAAAGACAGTAAGGTCATACGCTCGTGTTTTGAAATGAGTAACATATTTTTCGACTTGATTTGGTGAAACACAGAACCTTAATAATTGTGTGCTTTTACTTCTGAAATTATCTGTAAAAGCGGATGGATGTTGAATTAATTGTATACGTAATTAGGATTTTTTGTTATTGCAGCTGTAGACCGACCTCCCCCTGTATCGTATGCCCAAGCCGTGGATTATTCGGCCACGCCATTGCCATCTGATGATATTGCAACCTCTTGTATTGCTGTATGCCAATATGCAATGGTAGGAATATGCCCCGTAGGTGATTCGTGTCAGAATTGGCATGGAGACCTGTGCGAGGTTTGTCAGTGCCAAGTTCTCGACCCAAACGATCCCGTCCAGCGATCGCAACACGAAGAGGTATGTGAATAATTGTCATGAAATTCATTTGAGATTATTTTGCGTGCATCTAGTATTTATTTCGAATCATGGCTGGTGGTGGATCAGAGCTAACTATGTAGGCATGCGCGGCCGCCTTCGAAAAAGACATGGAATATTCGTTCGCTGTTCAACGTAGCCAAGAAAAGGCTTGCTCAATCTGCATGGAAACTGTTCTGGATCAAGCAGACGAGACCAAAAGGCGTTTTGGAATACTGGAAAATTGCACACATCCATTCTGTTTTGAGTGTATCATGAAATGGAGAAAACAGTCACGGGAAACTTTGGACCCCAAAGCCATTCGGTACGAAGGTGTCTGTTATACCCCATATATACTCTGTACCTCATACTTTTTTACATACTACTGCATATTTTATATGCTTGGTTGCTTCCCTGGCGCGAGTTACAGTACTTAAACCAAGGTGTACAATATGTATGGACAGTATGGTTTATCTCTTTACACCTTGCTTAAACCAGCCTTCTGCGCAGTTACATCCACATGAATTTCATGCGGACAAAGATGGTGTATTTATTTTAGATCGTGCCCGGAATGTCGTGTCCATTCTGATTATGTAATCCCCAGCCTGATGTGGCCGGAAACCGAAAAGCACAAAACGGAAATTATAACTGCGTATAAGAAACAGATGGGGTAATTTGGGTTGAGACGTCTTATTGGTAACATACGGTAGAGAAGCAAAATAAAATTTTTTATAGAAAACGCCCGTGCAAACATTACAATCAAGGTCGTGGAACATGTCCGTTCGGTGGAAAATGTTGGTTTTTGCATGCATTACCGGATGGTACTCCCGTAACCCGTAAGTCGCTGGATGTCGTTACGGTTTATGTATACTTAGTTTGATAATACCTGTAATAATAATAATAATTATGATTAAAATAATATACTACCCTTTGCAGTTCCGGATCCAAAGCCCAGGCGGCGCGTTGTTGGCTCCAGAGGAGTATCCTTGCCGACTACATACGTGCTGGCTGATTTTATGGATTTATCGGATGAAGACAGTGATGACGACATATTCTATGGGGATGACGATTATTTCCTGTCGGACGAGGACGAATATCTGGATGATGTGGGATGGTTCCACGGTCGTGTTAGTGATTGGCGCGAATTGTTTGACACTATCATGGGTCGTGACAACCCGTACAGAGTGGATCGTGGACAGCCGTCCAACGTAGCCCAAACTGAAAACAGACCGCCGTCACCACCGGATGTTGTGTTGGAAGCTGTTCCTGGACTATTCGAAGCTTAGGGCTATAGTGCAAAGATTCAGATCAATTAAATCATATCATTTTCTATTTTCGAGTAGGTTTGGGCTTTCATTGAGCATTGTTCACCAAAAGTACCTTTAATTGTTAACACCGACTTTTGTCGATATTTAGTAGTAAAGTGAAACATAATATTCACTTACTTGCTTAACTTACTTGCTGATGTTTTTGGTGGTGTTTAATGTTGATTAATCCTGTATGTGATCTGTGGCATTATGGGCGATCAGTACTTATTTATCATGAATGCGCTGTGCTGTGCAGTGTTTGCATGCGTGATCCCGTTCGGGTTTTTGGATAACTGACAGAGTCGACAATCTTGAATAAAATTTCAACTTGCCATGTGAAAATCTTGAGTATGTGGTTGGTTGCATGCATCGTGGGACGAATTTGAAAACATTAACCAACCGTCGCGAACTCTGAAATGCTTCGGAAATAGTTATTCAGAAAACGCTTGTCTGTTCATAGACTCCGGAATTGTTAATGGAAACTGTATATTGTGAGTCTTAATGACAAATGAAAATCTTTTTGATATCTTTGATTATTTTGGCAATAACAAGTACAGTTTAATTAATTTGGGCATTTAACACGGTCATCTTATTTTTATGATGTAAGTACTCGCACAGTAGAAATACTTATGTTGACTTTTTGAGCAATTAAGCATTCCTGTCTTTCCGAAAAAATTGCAAAAATAGACACCAGGTCCAGGGCATGGGTGACCGCCTTGGCTGTCAGGTACCTGCATCCTTATGTCGTACGGTTTGTCTGCCGTCAAAAGTTCAAAACACTATTTTAATTTTTAAAGTTAACTTTTTCACTCTTCAGCAGCGCTTTTTTACTTTTTGAATCTTGTACAAACTTATTACAGTGTATTAGTGTAACTTCGATTTGTTTTTCGAATTTATATATTTCTCGTCCTTGTAAAAAACGGACTGTAACAGAGAACTTCTTCACTACGGACGTATCTGTATTGAACAAACAATTTTGGAATTTTTGTGTTGTCTGGTATAAAGTGAATGAGAACAATGGATCGACGTGCCTATGTGCACTTACCAAGGATTTTCGAAACAGAAGACTCGTGGAAACGAGAAGTGCTTCCGAACGAGGAAGCTGTTATCCCCGCGGCAGAGCTTCCGGAACCGAATATTGATGGAGACGGCGGCATGGATTCAGCTCGTCAGAATGACGACAGAGTAGCGGATCTCGGACTCCAGGATGTCCTCCAGTCATTGCCGCGGGATCCAAGAAGCCAGGCTTTTCGATATTTGTAAGAGTAAGGCCGTGAGGGGCATTTTAGTAGTGCATATAAGCAAATAATCAATGCTTCGTGCCGCAGTGCATCAGTTCGTATCATCTCTTGCTTATGCTAATAGCCTATATAGGTAGATGGTGCAATACTGCAATTGTGTTACGACAGTTGCGTTTTCTATTTACTCGACAATGGAGAAGTTTACTTGATCGTATTAAATAGTTATTTTCTCATCTTGTTTGTTACAGTGTGTTTTAATTGTTCTTGTGCATGTTTAAGGGTTTCTTTAAGCGCACATAAACAACGTATGTACTTATCTAACCAATAAGAACTGCTTATTACTGGTGGCAGAATGAGTGAGTGTTGGTATGCCATATTGTACAGAGTTGCGCAATATTATGGTACTGTACAGTAAAGATTTCTGGATTTTATCAACACTAACCATAAAGTTTTAAACAAGATGTTTCGCGCCGTTGTACAAGTACACGCGTCATATTCAAACAACTGACAAATCCAGCATTATTATCCGCAGAACACACAACAGCAAAATATACGCAAAAATCCAAATGATAATAGTAATGTTAGTCAGTTAGTGGTACCACTGGTACGACTCCATCCAATCCGAAATGCGATTATTTCAAATGGTGGAACAAATCTTTGGCAACCTACGACAGCAACCGTCTGATAAGAAAATCACTCAAAGGTTCACACTGTCATATATCATGATGAGAAATTAATAATAAAGTATTGCAGACTATTTGCAGTATAATAATAAAGTATTGCAGGACTGCACAAATGGTCAAAAGGAAGCAAAATGGCCAAACTGCAACATTAAAAAACCAAGAAAAGCGAAGAATGCTATGCAGAAACATGAGAAAACGAAACACACCAATAACGTAAGATGAATTAAAAAGTCTACTCAAACTCCGAAACCCAGGGCTAAAAATAAATAAGCGAAATTCGGTTTACGTCAATAAATCAGTTACTAAATTCTAAATTTTAAAATCCATTCTTCCTTACGCAATGATCCACACAATGAAACAAGTCAACGACTTCTTCATGGCAGGTTTCACTGGTTTTTATGCGCCCTCGCACCCTTTCGTTGCATTCTTCCAGCCTTTGAGACAGTTTAGCGCAGTCGGGCTTGGCCGAGCATTTTTCCCTCAGCTTAGCTTGCGGATCCTGTGGAATACGACCAATGGTCACAACCTTAACCCCGAAACAAAATGGTAGTCTTTGACGCAAACCAAACTTACCACAAATCCCTCCTCTTCTTGTGGCTCATCCTAAAACATTGATAATGCAACATGAATAAAACGATGATGATTTTATCTTCTGCGGTGTCAATTATCCAATGCCTTGAGGGGACAGCGTCCCGTTGCATAAGACAATAAAATTCGATTGACAATTTTAATATTTAACAGTCGTTCTACTGTAAGTTCGGATAGGATAATGCCATAATGGTATAGAATATAGATGGGACGGACAATATGGCAATATGGGATGGGTCAATATGCCATGTGCAGCCTGGATGCATTCAAATCTAACAACAAATTTTAGTCGTCCATTTCAGTTAAATTTTCTATCTTTTTTTACGGTGAAGAATACCCTTGTGAGTTGTGACCAATTCACAACAAAGCGACAAAAGTCACAAAACAGAAAATTCGTAAGATCTCCTGCATAGACCGTAGTCCTTACTTACGCATAGTTCCCAACTACGAAGCAGCAGCTTTAATAGCAAGTAGCACGCCCATGATTTAACATACCTCATGTTTAGCCATGGCGCAGAATTCCCGTTCCGGAAAATCGCACTATTATATGATAAACAAAATGTGAATCAAGAAGGAACAAAATACGCTACTTTACGAAAACTGAAAAGTCAAAAATATTTGCAAATTTCAAATCGGGTTATGATTTCCATGCGCCCGGCCAGGGATTAATTCACGCACATGCACGATTGCCCCAATCGGATGCACGTGCGCGCCCGGTTGCGCAACGTGTGTGTTATTTTCCTTGTGCGGAGGATTTCTAGTTTCTGCTGCCGTTCTGCAGGATCCGGGTGCTCATATGAATTTTTAACCTTTTAGCTTCAAGTTTCCATTTAGATTTTAATTTTGACTTCGTATTCACTTTGAAAGCGTTAAACGGGATTGCAAAAAGCGAACCTATGGGATTGTCAGCATAATCTTCCTCCTCACTAGCTGATCAAATTTCAGGTACGGTGGCAGTCTTTATTAGTCCTACAACATTATAGTTCTTCTTTATTATAATTAGTCCTGATTTGGTGATGGCTGATGCAGTAGTGCTCCAATGAATGCTAATGAAAGCCGTTGTGAGTATTGAAAGCTCATTTTGTTTTTAATTAATTGTAAATTAGATGGTACTGTGGAATAACTTTACTTATTTACTTTGGAAAGGAATGTGTTATTTGTTGACAATGACTGTTAAGAGTTGGCTTTTCCAATTTAATTAAATTTCTGTCGATTAAAATATCCGTAGACCGTAATATATCTGATTTTTTATCATGTGTTGTAATAGACTTGTTATTTGCTTTTGAATCTTTGTTAGTGGAATTTCGTAAATTTTTTCCATATTATAAGGGTCGTACCCTGTTTGTACAGATAGATGGCGGCCAGTGAAGACTGGGATACGAGCAAGGAGAACATTCGGCCTCTACGCCAGGGTCGACAAGTATCATCGTTGGCCGATGTCAGTGAGACGAAAACGCTGGAACTGAATGCAAAACGACAGGAGTTTGAGCAGCGTATTGCTGAACCTGCGGGAGATGATCCTCTTGCAGAATGGGATGCGTATATTCAGTGGGTGGAAAGCAATTATCCACGGGGAGGGAAGGAGAGCGGTTACAATGAGCTTCTGACGCGATGCTGTCAGCATTTTCTGCAATGTGACCAGGAAAGCAAGCGCTATTTTCAGGATGAACGATTTGTGAAGATTTGGATTAAATTTGCGACTAAAGATCCAAAGTTGGTTTTGGAAAGTTTTTCTTTTATGGAGAAGCAACAGGTAAGACGGTAACGGTAGCGATCCCAGCTTGTGCAGCGAAATTCGGTTCCATCGTAATTGTGGTTCTGCAATACACAGTCGTGCACCTTTAAGGAAGTTAAGTATTTACAACCAGTTTTCGTTTAATATTAACTGATCAAGTCTTTTTACATTTTTCGGATTAGTAAAATTTCTATAGTACTATAGTTGTTACTGTACTTGTTAGCCTTTTCTGAAATTGCGTGATTGTAGATCGGTACGCTTTCCCCTGTTTTTTACCTTGCCTGGGCATCGGAATTGGAATCGGTGAGAGCCACACTGAAAGCAGAAGAAATCCTTGACAAGGGCATTACTGCCTGTGCCGGCTGTCCGGATCACGTTCTGCGACTGCAGGCTGGTAAAAAAGCCTTGTTGGATCGGGATGCCCGAGCTTTGGTTTTGGACCCTGAAGCATTTTCAGTATTTGATGATGAACTGGAAGAGGAACGAACAGCCCTGGGAGCTTTGCAAGCAGTAGGGAAGGACAAAGGCGATGCACCGGTTAACCGCATTGGAGACAGTAAACTCCGTAAGTTCTATGTGGATCGCTGACGCTCGGTGCTTGAGAAGACTGTATTCGGCTGCCTTTCCTGCTGATGGAAATATGAACATACGAAAAGTTAATTAATTATGGCATATGTTTGAACGTACTATCCGGCAGTACTACTTTCAGTCTGCAGTATCGTTGAAGTGACCAGTTTGTGAACTTATCGTAAATACCGTAATTGCTATGTGCCGTATTAATCGTAAAATGCGTTCGTATAATGCTTTATTGCACATCTTTCTAGAAACGACAAAAGGAGTCGTCGGAGCTGTTCCAGTAACAAAAATCTACGAAGCCTACTGTGGTCAGTGTGTTCAACGATGCAGGCGATAAAAGCGATCGGCCCCACGCACCCGAAGAACCAGTATTTCCGTCAACCAGTCAGGAACGGGAAAACACGATTGCAGTCACCAAATTCGAAAAATCTCGAAATAAACATGCGGTGAAAATCGTCCCGGCTAGGGTAGACAATCCATTTGAAATCCACCGCGATCCACCGGAAAAATCAGCGAAAGAATCTCGCCGACCCATAACAGATCACCGCGGACTGAAAAGCCGGGATTCCGTCAAAGAGGAGCAGCCGTTAGAGAGTATTCTAAATACACCAGTGGCGCCTTCGAATGGCTTGGTTTGCTCCGTCGATTGGAGCGTGCTTAATTATAAAGATCCGGGAGCAAAGAAGCGTGAGCCCGCCGTCGATCGTTTACCATGCAGTAGCAATATCCCGTATGAGCCAGCTCCCCCTGCACCAAATGGGCAGGTTTTCGCATGGAATTACTCTCTATTCCAAGAATCTCAGGAGCTGTCCATAGAAGAAGCCTTGTGTATATCTTATCGCCGCACCCGACAAAGCCAGCAGCAAAAAGAGGATGCTGACAAGATTTTGGCTGAAAAATTAGCTGCTGCAAAGTTGGAATTGGCTGCGGCCGAGAATCAACGTCAAATTGCTGAGTATGAGCGCAGAAACGTGCTGGTCGAACTCGCCGAAAAGCAGAAAGTCTTGGATGAAAGACTGATTTCGCTTCAACAGGAGCGTGGGGCGTTAGACCATTTGCAGCAGGATGTTCATCATAAAATAGCTTTGCTTCACGAAAAAAATGCAGTTTTGGAACAGAAACTGCAAGAAGCTGGTGAGAAGTTAGTGGAAATCGATCAGTTAAAACTGGAGGCGGAGGAGCAGTATCGGTTGGCGTCTGATGTCCACAAGTCCAATGAAGAAGATCTATTTGTCACGGAAAGTATCGCGAACGGGTTAAGCTCGTGTTTAACGGCTTTACACAAAGATATCAATAGAAATGATATGGACGCATGGGACTGTATGTTCAACTTTGCATACGATCTTCAGCGGCGTCTGGAGCGCATCACGGAAAGTCAACATCACTCCGCTACGGCCTGGGTAAATATGATGCACGAAGTTGCAGGGCGAATACTGAGCGCTATCCAACAGCGACAGCTACCAGAAGAGATGCAAAACGGAATTTCCGAAGACCAAACAGGAATGAGAAACGGTAATGGTTCCGTGTGTTTTCTTTGCAACCACATTTATCATAGTCACATGTTTGTAGATTATTTTGCCGGAAATGAGAACCCGGAACAGTCAGACAATATCGTACTCAGCCAGGGACCGTACCAATCTTCTCAGCCTCTCAGTGGACGCCAGAGTTGGTCAGAGCATCCGGTTAATCCTGCCATCAATGCTATGTGGAATCAGACTTTGAACGGGACAAGCAGGGAAAGGTCTGCGGCATCTGGGTTGCTAGATACGGATGATGAAAATGCAGGAAGGGCTTTCGGTGATAACCGTTCTCCAATGCGACACAGTTTTGTTGTCAAGCGAGAACGGCGGTCTTTTGATATGGGAGGTGAAACTTGTGAGATGTTCTCTATCTACGAAGATTCTCCAGAAGCTCGCCCCTCTGACAATCACAGTTCACCCATGGGCTTTGAGATTTTTCAGGACGAAGTTGCCGACATTCCTGCGGCTGTATGCATTCCGGATGCGGATGAAAGGTTGCTTTGTTCTGATACTGTGGAAGAGCTCGGTAATCGTCAAGTGGAAATCTCAACACCTCCGGAAAAATTGGATGACAACCAGAAAGGATCTGAGGCCGTCCTCGAATTAAGTGGTCAGGACACGGGCAGCTCTAAGGACGACGATTACAATAAGAAAAGTCCGGAGAATTGGATATTTGTGAAAGTGGAACATGATGCCGCTATTGAAATGGACAGCCCACAAGACGTCTGTAAACCGGATCCGATAACCGCGCGGAAAAGTTTGAACCCTGGATTCGCGGACGAATTTAGTTCCACACGGAAAAGTTTGGCTTATTTTGATCAAACTATTCAGCTGGAATCGGAAAGTCAGTTTTTCGACCATATTGATTTTGAAAAGTGCATGGCATCAACGCCCAAAACAAGACTGAAAGATCCAGAAGCAAGTGGTATATCGGGTCAGTCTCCTGATGATTATCGCCGGCGACAATCTTACTATCCGCTGAGTCCTATACTGGAAGGCAGTCGTGAGAATAAGACATCCTCTTCAAGCAATGCCAGCAGCACCATCTCCATGCACTTGCGAAGTAAAAAAAGTACCGGAAATTATGAAGCAGTTGATGAAGCAGAAGAGAGGTCAGTGTCCGTCGATCCTTACTGCGCCTCTTTTATGGAGTCGTTCAAGGAGCGCCTGCGGGTCCGGGTTGAGACAGATCCTTTGGTCATTATGTTGGATGCCGAACTGCCAGAAATTGTCTCCGGAAGAACTGTGCTTAGGTAAATACATAGTATGGCTGAATGACTCTAATTTGAGGAAGTCAATTATAGTTTATCGGTATGTAAGTGCTGTCGTGAAATAAAAACTTCTGGCGACTTCAGCAGGATCAAGACGGATATTTTTTCGTTGTACTTGTAGAGATTAGGCAATTGTGCGTACCCGTTATTCTGCTATTAATTTCAGAGATACTGTTCTTAAATTAATTTCGCTTGATTTGGAATTTGGATGTTGTTTTTAGACTGGATGGCAAATACATTGTGGAAGAAAAGCTAGGAGAAGGATCGTATGCCGCCGTGTACCGGGTCCGTTGTCGAAGTGATGCCAGCAATACCTGGGCACTAAAAGTTCAGCCCAAAAGTGGTTGGTGGGATCAGTACATTCATAGCGAAATCTTGCGGAGGTTAAACGCTTCGGCGGATTATCAAAAGTCCCTGCCCTATATCATTAATGCTCAACAGTTCTTCCGGCTGAAAGATGATGGTACCTACAATTTGCTTCCACTTTTCGAACACGACACCATCCTTAAGCTAGTCAAAGCTTTCCAGAATTCTCCTGAAAAATCTGTTCCGGAACCGTTGTGCATGAAGTTGACGTTGGATGTGCTGAGGGCTGTGGAAAGTCTGCATAGTATCGGCATTATTCATGGCGATATCAAAGCAGATAACTTCCTTATTCAAGGTCTGAAAGAAATGTCGCTCGCTGAAAGTGCGGAAGAATTTGTTGCCATTCCATCGGCGGTCCTAACGGACTTCGGTTGTGGGATTGATACAACGTTGTTTGAAACGGGCACCACGTTTTCCACTATGCGCAAAGGGAAAACTACGGCAGGTTTCGAGATCCTACAGGGACGGCCGTGGACATACGAGATTGATTTGTACGGAGTGCTGGATGTCATTCACACCATGCTGTTTGGAGAGTACATGAAAGTTTACGAAGAAGGTGGTATCTGGAAGATCACCAAGAGTTTCAAACGTTCGTATTCCGAGATTTGGTCCCAGACCTTCCATAAATTGTTGAACACTGCTTCCGCTGACCAGCTGCCTAATTTATGTGAGATTCGAAAGGAATTTGAGGAAACCACAGTCCGTCGTGTGCAAATGATGAATGTCGGCAAGCTGAGCCGACAGATTCGTGTTACTTTCTTTATGCAGCGGAAAAGTTGTGTCCTGGCTCGTTGAATCGTCTTTGGCATGTTTCTCCATAGTTTTGCTCATTTGGTAATTTCTCACTTTTTATTCACGTTCATGTTTTGCCAGTTTCCAGAAACTGTTGGGAGACTATGAGCGTGTATGCTGTATTATAAATTGTTTAATTGTGCGGTGCTTCTCCTTGATGTGAGATAGAAAAAATTCTTTTGGCTTCCGCAGGATGTAGTGAACTGATGATGCGAATGCAGTTTTAAAACTGATAATAGGCTATAGCTGTGTTGTTTGCAGGCGGTATGTCGACTGAAGTATGGCTTTGCTTAATTATTACAGGGGTGCCGGGCCAAGTTCGGACAGTTGTGCAAATTTTATTTTAAAAAATCACCATACGCAAATTCTGTTGTTACTTTTGTGTTTTCTAGTACAACTTTTAGTTGCGAATCCAAAAGGATCAAAGTTGAAAATGTTCGCTATGATAATAAATAATAAGGGGCAGGACGAGATTTTAGGAATGGGTAGTGGTCATTTTACTTGCGCTTAAAACTGTACCTCTGAAAAATGTAGCAGTTGACATTTCTGTGTGAAGGTTCTTGAAAACTGTTGAGTGACCCAGAAGGTGTCCGTCAGGGGTCAGCAAAGGAACTCATGCCATCAGGGTCCGCGGTAACCTCGAAGTAAGACTTATCTCCCATAGACTTGTATGTTAAGAAGCACATTTAGAGAAATGCGGTTGCCAAGAGCACTGATAGCAGCAGACCAGATGTCAGTGCTTAAAAGGGTAGGAAGAAAGTCCCGCTAGATGGCCATGCTATCGTTTAAAACTTTTCATTCACCTCCAATTTTTAAATACTTGTCGAAGGAACTTGATTATTTCTCAGTAAGCAGTGCGATTTCTGCACCGAAAATTAAATTTGAATTTTGGCTCCCATTCTCTGAGCCTCATCTTTTTGCATGGAAACGAAATTTTTAAGGTGCTACAGACCATTTAATATCACGCAAAAGTGGTAAAAAAAATTTAGATTTCACTGGTAGAAGTAGAGGAATTTTTTTAACTGTCCGAACTTGGCCCGGCACCCCTGTATTTTACTGCATTGTGCTGCACAATGCACATAAGCACCACAAGTAAAGTAGTGCTAGTTCGTATTCCACTGTAACAAATTGTCAAGAGTTTCGGTAACAATGAAATGGTGCTATCGATTTCTACCGCAGCGTTTTCGGAAAAATCTCCATTGTGGCAGTGCATTTTGTTACATGGTATTTACCAGCTCCAATAAATAAGTCTGTAAGTGGCAAGGATTGGCAACCAATTATAAATACGTACATGCCGTAATGGCGGTCGCATCAGATCCGTACGTCTCCCATACGGCCATACCTGCAGCGCCTTCCACTCACCATGGCAGACATCTTTTAATTAATTGTAAACTGCATACATGATACAACCTTAAAATATTTAGATTATACGATCGCTCATATATAAAGCGTAATTAGGCTTATATTTTATTGCGATGTACTTTAACAGGTGTGCCGCTTCGTCCGTAAGTACGATATTCGCAAAGGTAACGAAACAAGATGTGCAGAACAGTTTCCTTTTCTGCCCAGTTAAGCTGGGAAATATCCTCATGAAACGGTATCCTGGCACTCGCATAGCGCAACAGCGTTTGATTTACATGTATGCTTTGCGTCAGTTGAAAAGGTGGATATGACTGGTGACCTTTCCATGCCGAACACAATTGCTTAAAGTAATTTCTTTCTGCTTCGCGATCTTGATCGCTGTTAATGTGAGTCTTCATTTTTCTTGCTTCCATTAGACTGGAAATGAGGAAGTTTTCCACCAATTCACGCTCGGTAATGAGCTGACGAACGATGCGTTTTTCCTTTTGCAACTCGGTCTGCAATGCCGTTTTCGTTGCTGTCAAGATATTGATCTGTTTATCGCGATCGTAAAATGTATGTTCAATGGCTCTTGTAATGTCCTGTGAGTCGCGATGCATTTCGATCGCAGCGGTATTATTTTCCGTTTCCGTGTCATGTATAACATCGGCGAGTTGCTGTATACACCGGCGTAACCTTTTGCCTTCGCGGATCTTCCCCTCGCAGGCGGATACGACGGCGTCATGGTCCAGTATCAGTTCATCCAGCAGCGCTCGCAGATCGCTCACTTCATCGCGCTTCCTTCGCACCTTCTCGCAGATCCAACGAAATGACAAGCTGCTTTCGGCTGTCTCATTTTCTGTCTGCTGAGTTTGTTGCGCGATGTTGTCCAGTGCCGCTTTGGCCCCTCGTTTCGCCAGCTGCTGCAGCTTAGCTTCGGCATCTTCCTGGGCTTTCTTCTGCGCGGTGCGACGCCGCTGATCGGCCATCATGAGTTTACGTTGATGACCTTTCTCACTCTTATATACCATTCGACGCAGCTCGCCGATCGATGACTGCAGAGTGTCTCGATCTTCTTCCAGGCGGCGCAGTTCCAAGTGTTCTGCGGTCAGTTGCTGGAGAATTGTATCTCTGGCTGTTCTGTCAAAATAAGACACTAAACAAGTTTTTTGCAGTTTGTAGTATCGAGTGTAATGTTTTTACCGGAAATTTCTTTTTCCAATGCAATAATCGAAGCATGGCTGTTTGCATCTGCGGTTTGCTTTTGTTGCTTTAAGTGAGCCGTTAGCCTTCTGTGATGACCTTCAACCGTTTCCAGCTGTGCCTCTAAATTCTTTCCTTGTTGAGATAATTCCTGAATGGCACCACCGGCATCCTTTTCGTTAACAGTCAACAAAGTCTGCATGAAGTTGTTCGTAGCTGTTTGCTTGGTTAGGTCTTCATTCAACTGGCGAATTTTATCTTTGAGAAACCGAACATTTTCCTGCCACTTCGCATCGTTAATCATCGCTTCATTATTGACGTCACGAATTTTTTGACGTAATAATTCTCCGGCGACCAACGTCCATGTGGGCATAATCTGGCCAGTGGGTATGACCGTTCGAATGTGCCCAGGCGGCGTTTCCGGCAGTGTGATTGGTTGCGCTTCTACCCACGGCTCAGCCCCGTACGGATAGCCAGGTTGTGGAACACTGTCTTCGGTTTTTTTGGCGGACGACTTTTTTCTGCCTTTGTTTTTCCCATTAGATTTTTTTGCATTTTGTTTCTTCGCTGGGGCCATTAAACTGGTTCGGTCTAAGGATACCGATTACAGATGATGGTGTTAATTGTTCGGCTGCCGGTTGCGTTGTGCGGTGTCCACGCGGATGATGATGAGCGGCATTTTAAAGCATCAGAAGAGTATGAATTTAAACCGGGTGACACCGGTCAATTCGGGCATTGCTTGGCATTTTCAGCTTGTAAGTTCAAAATACCAGTTGCTAGACAAATTAACTACAGACATGCAGTTGGATATTAATAAAACACATTATCAGGCTGTTTTGAGACGCCGAACTGAAAGGTAAATCAATGCTAACTGCATTTACAAATCTTCACGAGTGCCAAGCTATTTATGTTTCCAGACGTGTTTCCTTACTGTTAGACATCCGTGTTTGACCGATTGATCATCGATGGACCTAAAATACTGATTTTATAAAAAGTTCAGAATTTGAACAACAGACTAAATTAATAATCATCGAGATGGCTATGCAGAGAACACGTACTGTATAGGATCGAAACACGTACTGTATTATAGTACACAGCTGTAAATGATTATGCAGATAAATAATGCAATTCCATCTGAATAAACCCTAAAACAATAAAAAACATTGAATAATGTAATAAACAAAATCTATCGGTAACAGACTGCAAGTTGCATTCCTCACTTTGCGTGTGACTTAATTATGCTACTTTCGAATGGTATAGCTGCTCATGACTTCTGTTAATTCTTTTCTGAAGGTCACAAAAGCACTTTTGAAGTGTCAACCCCAAACGTTGAACGTACTCGTACATATATAAAATATCTTCAGTGTCAGCCAAACTTTTTGCAGTTAAAACAGTTGGTAAGCATGTAAGTGTAAGTTTACTTCTACAGAATGAACCTCTCTCTTTTTTAAAAGTGAAATATCAATAATAAAGGGCAATATAAGTCATTTCCGAAAGTAATCAATTTGGCGATACCAGTTTTAATTTGCACTGACCGTACATATCCTTACTAAAAGTAAGTGCAAAACCGAATGCTGTGCCATGATAGTGCGAGTTTCACAAAGCACAATATCAAAAACGAGTAAAAAACTACAGTAAAAACTACAGTAAAAACTACAGTAAAAAAAGCAATCAAACTACAGTAAAAGACCAAGCACGATGCCTTCAATGAGCATTATAGGGCACAGCTTTATTCTTCCGATCCCCGAAAAGTGATCTGCGATTATGCTAGCACTTTATTACTAATGGTGCTTAATTATGCATTTCTGTTCATAGCATCCACCTTGATAAAGTGGTAAATAATACAGTTTCAAAACATCTGTTGTGGTTGCAGATACAATACGATTTACAACACCGGTGCTCATGAAAATATAACAGTGCTGATTATGCCAATGAGCAAATGCACTTCAGCTGGCCAGATAGACAAAGCCATGCAGAAAGTGGCATAATGAAATGTAATTTTTTATGCCCATAAACCAAACAAACAGTGTTCACTTAAAAACATATTGTGCATGTAAATTGGTAAATATATATTTGCTTGATAGCTGTGAATTGTTACTACAGCACGCCGGACTCGGGGTTGTTAATTCTTGCTCCACCCTAAATCTGTCAACATAAAGTCACTCTCATTTGATTTTCAGTCTGTACCAACGCCTCCACCACGTTTAGCGGCAGCGTTGTCTTATCTCTTTAAAAGTTTACTTGTCAATTACCGAAAAGCCTTGTAAACAATATATAAGCATCTTGGTATTATGATGCCTGATTTAGTTTCACGGATTTCCGTACCGGCACGGCTAACCACTCTTTCACACCGGATTTGTATCAGCATTGACGCCTCTGTGGTCATTCAACGCAACATCAGTGCTGCGTGTTCTATACGGTGCTCATTATCGCTGCGCTTTGGAAAAAAACATCAACAATGCATCAAGCTGTCATTCTGTATTGCATATGGATTGTTGTAATAATAGCCTCGTTTATCCCTAAGGTCACTTTTGCTCAATATGGAGGATACGGCGGTTTCGGTGGATATGGTGGCTACGGAGGGTCAGTGCGCATGTCATATCTACATTCGAATTGATAAAATTTATGACTTTTATAGTTTTTTCTTCTTTAGTTAGAGTTAAAACTTCTTTCAGAATCGAACCGGTTTAGTTTAGCAAAAACTGATACGCAGGATTTGCTGGAAACTGTCCCCCTATAATCTTAGGACTTTTTTAATTTTTATGGGCTTGGGAGTTGTCAGCCATGTATATGAATTACCAAAGTATATTAATAATAATGTTATGTTGTATCGATTCACCTTTGATATCGTTTTGTGGGATTCGATAGAAATGTGGATGTACATATAAGTTTGTTATCGATAAATTTCGTTCTGGCTTCGTTACGACGTACAAGTATAATTTTACTTGAGCCAAAACATATACAGTATACGATACAGGTGTCATTGACTACGAGTACTCAATAAAACATCAGTCAATCGACGTTTCTTTGTTATCTTTTTTAGCGATTTTTTGTTTGGAGTTTTAGCTGTTTGGAAATTCTCAAAACTTTGCGAATAAGTATTTAAATGCATATTTTCAATTTCATTAGGAGTATTCTGTTCTTTTATGCAGCAATTTGTCATACTTGTGATTTTTTTGTCTTACACAAGTAGCAAATAAATACACATGTCACTTGCCTGTTAGCAGCATGGATTTCACTAATTCAAGCTTTACTACAGTAGGTCTGTTATCCACTGTTTTGCCACTTGCTCTGAACTTCAGTATGTAATTATAACGCAATAGTTCGTAGTTTATGGCCCGCAGACTAGCCTGTTTTGCACAATGTTTCTCTGGAGCGTTTTGCAGGTACGAGTATTATTGTAAGTTGAATCTGTCATTGCATTACAGATACGGATTGGGAGGATTTGGTTTTCCTTTGGGAGGTTATGGTTTGGGTTTAGGAGGACTTTATGGCGGTACTGGACCTGACAAATACTGCATAACAATACACGACTTTGTGCATACGTATTGTAAATCGGCATTTATTACAGGATTGGGATATCCCGGTTTTGGATTTGGAGGCTATCCAGGGTTTGGACTGGGTGGCCTTGGGTAACAGCGTTTAAGCAGTGCATGGAAACAAATCATATACTATTTACATAGTTAATATTCCTAAAATGCTGCTTTAGCAGCCCTACAAGCAAACAGTACTCGCTATTATGCAGATAGGTTACAAGTACGTAGATTTTTGCACATTTTTAATGCTGGAAATACGGAAACCGATAATGCAGCAAGAGCGCTAAATTAACATGCAGTAGTTTTAATATTGCAATGACACGGCTTCAGTTTTTTTAAAACATACTGTAGTTCAAACTTCTGTATACATATGCAAATGAGTTGCTTTTCAGCTCCACTACAAATTTTGTTAATCATTTGCAGTTATGGGTTTGGATTCGGTGGTCTGGGTGGAATCTACGGCTGATGACTCAAGAAACTATTTGTTAAAACTTTGTTTCCTCACCGACCCGACTATCACCAAAAACTGCAAAAAATGCTAAGGTCACAAAACGAAAACCGGGAAGCGTCTTGTCGACATGTAGTTTTATTTAGCTGCCAATGGACACCAAGGATAATCAGTGTAAAATGCTTTAGCTAACATTTTCGTGTGGTCCAGGTTGTTTCTTGTGTATGTAAGTACTTCTATAGTTAGTCCATTCCTTCGGTTCTGATGCATACGCGCGCTTGCTTATGACAGAAACGTGTACATACTATGTAATGAATGTCAACATTTCTTTAAAAAATACTGTAGTTTGGAACCATTCGTAGTTTGTAGCACCAAAAACTGTAATCAAAAGTATCATCCTATTACGTATTTATATCTATTTTGTACGTCTGCGTAATGATAATCACAATCAGTTGCTGAAGAGTGGAGATTTTTAATTTTGAAGAATTGACAGGTGTTACAATTACAGAAGCAACTGCAAGAGGAATCTAAAAAAACAAGCGCCATTTTCTGTTTGTTTCAGTTAGTTACAGTTCTGTCGAGTTATAGATCAATACATAGATCAGTACAGTATAAATGAAATAATTTGATATAATATTAGTCTAAATAAAATTATTTGATATTAGTGGCGGTTTAAACTAATTGTTTTTCAGCGGCATGAAGTTCAAATCAAAAGCTAAAGTTAGATGACAATTTTTTGACCGTCCTGCATACTTATCTACTGTGTATTAACCCTATGTAAGAATTTCATGACTAACAAGCTTGTGGAAGCGCTAATGTACCGCATACTGTATTGTTTACACCGGTGCATCAAAGTTGCCTTTGTTCTTCGTTTTGCTAGTTATGCTTATATTTGTATTTAATAAAGTACTGCGATTCTCTTCACGATCATGCATACTTTATATATGCGCCGTTAAATTAGTGCGTACTGTCTGATACTGAAAATGTAAAGAAAATATGGTATTAAATCAAAATTCGAATAACAGACAATGAAGATCACAACACCTATCTCAAGAAAACAAATTTAAATCTGGTGCATTAAGTTTTACCGATATGCTAAGTCATTGGTGAACGTATAATACGAGTAATTATGTATTACTTACTCACGTATTATTTGTTCTTCGTCTTACTGCAAAATGAAATGATCCTCAAAAAGGATAGTAATTACTTGCTTACCACAAACCCACGGTAGCCAGCAGTAGCCACATTTGTCAGCTCCCGGCTACCCTTGAGGGTACATAGTGCGGATTAATTACCACGCAAACGATAAAGCCAAGTGATAACGAATAAGTATGTGCAAGGATTACCAGTGTTCATCTACCATAGAGGCATAGGCTGCAATATTTTGTACTGTAATACGCAGTACGCACCACCTGCAGGCCTAGGCCTGGTTTTGCTTTAATTAAGGCTTAAAACTTGAAAGTAAAAAGTAGCTACATATACTGGAATGCAAGTCGCGTGCAGTTGTCACTTTTTGGCACTTGATGCGCGCACTTCGCAAGGTTAATCATCGCCAACTGCATTCGGCCACTGCCACATACTTCGCAAAACAGCAACCCGCCTTGGAAATGGAGCACCAGAATCATCATTCCGTAAATCCCCACTATGGGAATTATGGCAAATTCGTTGTTCCTACCGCCAACGACACGGAATTCCAGCCATTTCCGCATTTTGCTACCAGCGCGATTCATGTGGGAGCTGAGACCGATCAGTATGGTAAATACTTAATCTGTAAATCTGACAATGAGATTTTCAGTGTGTAGAGGTTTAAAATATGATTTTGAGGTTTGAAACCGTAAACTTATAACATACGTATTGTGCTCTCCGGCGTGGCAGAAGAAGCATAGCTCACTTGTCAGTATAAAGTATGGTTACTGTATTTGGTTTATTCATTTGCAACACAAAGCATTATACTGGTATTTATACTGGTATTTATTAAACTGCATTATAGGATTTCGACCCGTTGTAACACCCATTTCCCTGGCTACAACTTTCCAGCAGACTGAGCCGGGAGTTTTTAACGGTTTCGATTACTCGCGAAGTGGAAACCCAACGCGCAACAGCTTAGAGAAAACGCTCGCGGCATTGGAAAATGGAAAACATGGTGAGGCGTAAACTGAATTTGCTTTTACATTTAGTAAAAAGTTCTTCCGTTTTAACTTTTATGTGCAAGCTGACCAAAACTAATAGCCAGTATTAGCCACTGAAACCACTAAAATACAACTAACTGATAGTAGAATTTAGTAAGTACCTACGAGCAGGTTTCTCCTCTCGCAGGTGTGTGTGTTATGTATAGTAACAGACGTACGACTGTGTAGGTATAATTTGCATAATTTTATTACGTACTTGATTTGATTTTGATATCCATGGATGCTGTGCGAGTTATGCATTTTGAGTTTTCCGGTTGCAGCACTATGCTTCAGCAGCGGACTGGGTGCCATGACCAACGTGATACACCTGTTGGACGCCGGTGACGAAGTGATCAGCATGAACGATTTGTACGGAGGGAGCAATCGCTACTTCCGACTGGTTGCCTCCAAATGTGGCATCAAAGTCAACCTGATCGACTGTACCAGTCTGGATAAGGTGCGCGCCGCGCTGACCGACAAGACCAAACTGGTCTGGCTGGAAACGCCCACCAACCCCACTCTCTGCGTGGTGGACATCCAGGGCGTGGCGGATGTGGTGAAGAAGTTCAACAAGGACATCATTGTGGTTGTGGACAATACTTTCATGTCCTCCTATTTCCAACGGCCGCTGGATCTGGGCGCCGATATGGTTCATCATTCGCTGACCAAGTACATGAACGGGCATACGGATGTGGTGCAGGTACGGTTATCGATTCAAATCCAAACTTCGTTCTTGAAGTTTAATTACGGTAAAACTATCTGAGACCAGCAATGTATTTACGTACTAGTAGCTGGTTAATACATAATTTGCGCGGTCTTTGTAAAACGGGATTTAAGATCTTGCTCGCAAATATTTATGGGATAAAGCATGGCAGTAAGTACTAAACAGTCTCTTTGGTACCGTCATGCCTCATGGATATAAATATTAGCTTCGATGTAATTGCTTTTCCTATTTTGAATTATGAAGTGGACACCATTTATTTGTTTTTTTTATAACGTGGAGGTGCGAATTGCAGGGTTGTGTCGTTGTGCGGGACGATGAGCTGTACAAACGGCTGAAATTCCTCCAGAATTCCATCGGAGCCATTCCTTCGCCCTTCGACTGCTACATGGTACAACGCGGACTGAAAACGCTGCATCTGCGCATGCAGGAACATATGAAGAACGGCTTGGCTGTGGCGAAATTCCTTGAGCAACATCCCTGTGTGGAAAAAGTCGTCCACCCAGGATTACCATCACATCCTCAGTATGAGCTTATGAAACGACAGTGCAGAGGATACAGCGGGATGCTGTCATTTTACATTAAAGGCGGTCTGCAAGAAGCCAGGGAATTCTTGAAAGGCATTAAGGTTGGTAATTATCTGTTTTTACTGAATGCGTCATAATTATTGTTACATTAACAAAGATTTGGATGAAACCTTACCGGTTTTTCTAGATTTTTACGTTGGCTGAATCCCTTGGTGGATACGAAAGCTTGGCTGAACACCCCGGCATCATGACACACGCCTCGGTGCCAGAAGATCAGCGCAAAGCGCTGGGCATCAGTGATACCCTGATTAGATTATCTGTGGGTTTGGAAAATATCGAAGATCTCTTGGCTGATTTAGACCAGGCCCTAAGTGCTGCAGTATTCCACACCAAAACTGCGGTTTCCAATGGCCAGAATTAGTTCTTCTTTGAGTTTACTACTGATGAATATCAAAATAACTATGCAATCGTTCTTGTGAGATTAAACGTTAACGCAGATGAACATGCAACTTTTAATTGTCTGCACTTCCGATGCTGGCTCAAGAAAATCCAATCCAAAAGATGACTTTGATTGGCTTGTTATTTTTCTGTCGCTGCAATACACATAAATAAAAACTAACGAAATTCAGTTCTGCACGAGTTACAAATCGTTATAAAAGTGAATAAGCAATGAAGTACAGAACATCAGCAAAGCATAATGATGTCAAAAACAAGAATTTCCAGTCGCGCTAGTAGATCATCCCTCTTTGGAGCCGACTTTAATCATTTTTAGAGTTTCCGTGAGCTGTAAAAGTTTATAACGTCAGAAACAATTTGAGGTATTCGAATAAGCATTATTTTTTACCTCTTCAAATTTCTGGATATTCCGTACAAAGAAGTCTCCGTAGCGTGGCGCCACTTTCGTATCGGCAATGTAAATCATATCTTTGTCAATGTAAAAATCCAATTCGGGCCGACATTTCAGTTCTCCATTTAGAGGCGAGCCGTGATTGTGCACAATGTTCGTCATTTTATGCTGAAGAGATAAGCAATTCAAATCTGGTAAAGATATATACTGACACCGAAATTGTAACGTCAAAACAGACGTCAACGAAAAACTTACCTTGTACGTATACAAGTGCTGGAGCAGGTCATCCTCTTTTAAATCCACAAATCGCGCTAGTTTAGTTACCGGCATCGATGTGTACAGCTTCAAATAGCTGTCAACCATAAAGAAATCATTTTTTGAGTTCCTTGATAGAAAGCGCTATCCTTGCTTTCTTACCTCTGGATAGTGCCAACCATGGTCTGCGCACTGAACTCCTTTTTCAGGATGCTGAGCTGATACATCTGGAAGTCCTATAAAAAGGCAAACAATATTTAAATCTTGGGAGTCTCGTTTTGTGACAATACGAACCTTCAGACTGTTCGGCTGGATATCGTCATAATTAGTAACCGGTGTAATAAATTTTGGCAGACCCGCAGTTAATAACTTCTCAAATTCATCTTCATCCGCTCTGCAAATTGTTCATTTTCTTAGTTATTTGGAAGGAAAAAAGAAAATTTTCTAGCAATTTTCATGTACTGACCCTTTCTGCACTTTATTTAAACGGTCTCCCAGTTTGTCGCGCAGAGACGAGCTGATCGACTCGTCAATATGCATGGGATGGAGGACTAAGCACACCGCGAGGCAATTGTACATCTTATCCACCGTTTTGCCCAAAGTGTCCACTTGATAAGTCCGACCACCAGCAAACTGGGACGGCAAACCCAAGCTGCCGCCGCCAGCTCCACGGTTCATCATGGGAGTAGTAGCACGCTGCTGATGTAAGAGCAGGTCGCAGAATGTGCGAATGGCATCCTGATAGCGTCGCATCATCATGTAACAAACTCCAACATGATAGTAGGTGGCCACCAAGCAAGCTTGCAATCCAGATGCTTGCAGTAAATGCTGAAAATCAATAACAGCTGAACGCAAACATGTTCCAAAAAAGTGCGACACATCGAATTCCTAATTAATATGATTTTATGAATCTGTTCGCTAGCCTTGCAGCTTTTTACCATTTCGAAATTTCTTCCAAAAAGGTGGTTGCGCCTTCATTTAAGCAATTAGTACACACTTTCATCTGTCCGCTCGTGCATCAACAAAACAGTTAAGAATCGAAGTATCATACCCACACAACATCGATTCCATTTTTGATAACAACTGTACAGACTTCAAATCAAACTGGTTGATTTGTGTCAGAATTTATGATTTCAGGTATTGCCGCGAAAAATGTCTTCAACTGTTCAATCCCGCCGAGTCATACCTTTTTGCCAAGTTCCACGTTTTCCAAAACTTTCAAAGCCGAATAATAATCGCCCAGTAGACAGTGAAGTCGCATAAGGCTGATCAAGCTGTAATAGCCGAGCATTTTATACATGGGATGATCGGCAAAACTTCCGCTCTCAAATTTGGAAGTGGGGTCCCCTGTCGTAAGAAAAGCCACATTATCTTTCGATCAGAAGACTTCACACCAAGCCTACCGCCAGCGTTGTAAATTTCCAGCTGCTCTTGTATACGACTTTTCTCAACCAGCTTTAGCCAAATATTCATGACAATGTTGACATTCCAAATCTGCAATAGTCCTCAATTTCAAAGATGCTACTTTCCCGTTTCAAAGTCTAAAGAATATACCATGGGATTGTCTTTCAGCATCAAGAGTTCCTCTTCTCCTATCCGATCTGCTTTAGCTCGGTACGTGGAGAAATGCGTAAACTGGTACATAAATTCATCGATCATATCCCACACCCATTCGTTTGGCAGACCAACATCAAGCGGCACGTCTCGATCTGCAACAATGCACTCGGGTCACCCCAGAAAAAAGATACAACAAATTACAAAAAGACCCAAATGTGCAAATTCCAACAACAAATGAATGTCAATTAGGTAATCAATACTAGTACTCAGAGAAGCTGAGAAGTTTCAGCACTTACTCAAGATCAAATCAAAAATCTGCCAGTAGTTGCTGTAAGAATCGAAACGCTGATCAATCGATGGACCTTCACGCTGGAACAAAACAATTAAAAAGGTCACGCGATTTTAAAATGGTCCAAAAGTTTTTTAATGCGCTTTTAAACTGATATTTAAATAAACACGAAGTTTTGCATATGTTGAAAAATACAGTATGCAGTGACATTATTTGTGTTGGTGTGTTACCGAGCTTTCATAAATGTGGCGGAAATACAGTTCCTTGTAGAGAAGAATAAATATCCGCTCTGCAAAAAATCCCCTCGTAAACAAGATGGAAGGTAGCAAAACGGCAGAAAATGCCTGACGTACCAGGCAAATCGCCAATAATGCTTTCGATGACTTTCGGGTGCGGCCAAGCGCGAGTCTGGTAATATATCTCGCTTAGTCCACGAAAACTGTTGAAACAAACAAACATTCAGCTTAAATGCACACAGCCAGTGCTACAGTGCATTTGGCGTACTCGGCTTCGTAGAGATGCTGCAGTTTGGAAGTTTCTCGGTTACGAACCGCTTCCTTTAAGTCATGCAAGAAGCGGTGTACTTCGTCCGGAATGTCCGAATCTTCATTGATTTCCAGCGGTTCGCGTTCACGCTCCCAGTGTTGCTGATGATTATCGCGATACTGCCGACGCCCGCCGCCGCCGCCTCGACCGCCGCCTCCATCGCCACCGTAGTGATCATCGTTGTACTGGTTGTAGCGACCCTCACCCTGGTCCCGGTTGCGGTCTCGATAACGTCCCTGGTTGCCGCCCGCCACACTGGCGAAGGACTGCTGCCCGCGACGACCCCCGCCGCGTTGCTCGTAATTATCCTGATAATACTGCAACAAAAGTTGGAGCATTACATGGCAGCCGGATCGGATTTGCTGCGCAAGGTTGGCATAGTTCTCCGCGGTTTAACCGTAATCCAGCTGGAAACCATAATCACCACGAAAGCGGATGCGGTTTCTGTTTATCTTCCGTTCTTCTGTGTCTGTCTCGTGTATCCGACAACTTCGTATTTTGCGGCTTACCATTATAGTTCCAGTGAAAGAAGCTCAGACACCGAGAACCGTGAGCTTTCGGTTCGTTCTAGATTCAGTCCCAGCACGAAGGAAGTCAGGAATCACGAACGAACAGAATCTTCTCCCGTGGGAACAAACAATGAACAATCCACAATATCAGAATTTTAACCCTTTTACCTGCCAAAACTTGGAAGAAAACGAAAGCTGAATGCAAATTTTTATTCACAATTAAACAGTTTAATTTTCTATTTTGCTACGCAGAAAACTTTTTGCGAGAGAATGGAGATGAAACAATTGAGTGCATGGTGACGTTTCCTGTGCAACCTGGTGGACTCAGCCTCAACGTTACCATAAGTTCGGAGGTACAGGTGCATCACGCCGAGCGCTAAGCGTTATCACCACGGTCTCAGCCTCTTTGGTTGCTGCAAGTTATTTTGGCTGACAGAAATAACTTGTTAAAAGTTTTTGCAAATAAAACGTAAATCATAGCAGTAGTGGACGCCAAATTTTCTAGCGCCACGTAGTTTTCATAAGTAATTACGGTATTGGTAATTGTTAAGTTCTTTTGTTGGTACGAGTCTTGGAAATATCTTGCGAGATTGCAGTCAACATGGAGAATGATGATGTGAAAAGCACGAATTCGTCTCCAGGAGGCGAAACTTTGGAACAGAAGCACAATCGACTGCTAGCGGAACATGCCAAGGTTTGCTTGTTACAGCAATCGCGTAGCAGTTACAGTAGTCTTTTTAATGGTAGTACCGTAATTATGCTGGTGTGATATTTTGCTATCAGTCATTTTTTTCGTTGATTTCAGGTTCGAAGTCAGTTAGCGGTGCTTAAAAATGTGGTTGTGGAGGAAAAGAACAACACTGCAGAGTTGAAGGTAGTAAGAATTTTTAGCGTTAAGCACTTTAACTCAAAATTCAAAAATTATTTTCTTATTTGACTGTTTTAATATAATTTAAAATCAGCATTTTTAAATGGTTTCTACGCTTCTGGTTTTCCTGAGAGTTTTTTGTTGCAGAGTCAGATGCGTCAAAAGGACCAAGCTATTCGTAGGCTGGAACAGGAGACAGAAAGTATACGCTTTTTGAATGGACAGATGCAGACTCGTTTAGTCATCCTCCAAAAGGACCTCATGGAACGGGACACGAAAAGCAAATCTGTAAATACACGTTTTGTTGATGCGCACTCCTGGAGTGTCTTTTCTTATTCTTGGAATACTTGCAGAGCAGAAGAAAAGAACCTGCACAACCAAGCGTCGCATCTTCGAGCACGGAGCTGAATGCCGATTTTGTGCAGTTGGTGGAAATTAATGCGCATTTGTCGAGCAAGGTTGGTGTCATGTTACGCGAACCGGTGCAGCCATAGCGCTGTGAAAGAATGGAATTTGTGGCATAGAATCAGTGTCTGCTTTATATGTAGCTAAATTCCGTTCAAACCGAGATGGAAACGCGAGTTAATGAATTGGAGTCGAAATTGAGAGATGCCGCCGTGGCTGAGAAAAACGCAGTTAACCAGCTGACCGAGTATAAGGAGATGTTCCAAGAAGTAGAAAATCGCGTCAAAGCCGAATGCGAAGCCGCCTGGAGGAAGGAGGTAAACATTTTCGTGGCCTTTCTTGGGGTAGAAAATCGAAACTTCGTATTTAAAACGCTGTAGTTCTTGAAAACATTACAACAAAAAGATTATGCCGTTTTGGAGTGGCACACTTTTTTTTATTATTTTTAGGTGTCCGAGCATAAAGGAAGTGTATTCGATTTAAGAACGGTGAGACATGACTTACGAATTCTGACCATTTAGAAATTTTTTTACCATACTAACTGGTTTTCTTGCAGGAAAATTCTATTCTAAAATCAGAACTGGAGAAAGCGAAAAACGACATAGACAGTTTGCAGAAGGTTAGAACTTTCTTTTTGAAAATTTCATGCATGACATTGCTTTGTTACTTTTATACAGCAGAATGTAACCGCTTTTCAATTCCTTTTTCAGAATAATACAGATGTTGCTCAACAATCCCTGTTCATAAAAAGTCTTTCGGAACAGGTAAAGAAATCCCTGAAAATCTTACAAAGTTATTCATGGTTTAATTAATAAAGTGTGTCCTGCCTTTATTTTTTAGATCGACTCGCAAAAAGAGCAGCTGGTTAAGCTGCAGCAGGTTCGTGTATATGGTCAATAACTGGGACGTTATTAGTTAAGCATAAAAATGTTTTCATTCTAGGACAGAGAGGAATGGATGTACAAGGCGCAAATATTAACCCTGAAGTCATCGAGCAGTCAAGCTGAACTTCCCCTGGAACGTAGTGATAGCGGTGATTCGCGCACAACGGAGATGGAAGCACCCGTAAACCAAGTGGAGAGCAGTTTAAGAACGCGTATTAACACACTTATATCCGATTTGCAACTTGCGGATGGAAAGGCGTTATATTTTCAGGCGGAAGTAAGTTATCGGGATTGTTCTCTACAGTAGTGTTTTACATCGTGCTGTTGAACGAGATCGCCGTTAGCAGATCCTGGGAATTTTTATTCTTCTTAGTGACTCAAATTGTTTTAGTGCTCCGCTCTGCATTTGCGGCTGCAAATGGTGGAAGATGATAAAAGAAAAGTGGACCAACGCTTGTCGGAGGCGCGAAACCACATTGATGAGTTAAAAAAGCAGTTTGAATCCACGGTGATCCACACCAACGAACAAATCAGCCTTATGAGCGAACATTTGGCATCGATGAACGAAAAGTTGCAAACGAAAACCGACGAGATCAACATTCTCAAGTACGAACGGGATAACCGGCTCCCCAAGGCTGCCACTCAGCCGAAATACTCCGCTCAGAAAGGCCAAAGATGAGAAAAACGAAACGGTCTTTGTGGCTAATTGCGAGTCATTTTCCATTTTAAAGTCCACGATAAAACTATTCCGTACTCACAGAAGACTCCAGGTGCAGTTGCACCGGATTGTAATTTTGAGTTGTGATTTATAGTTTTTTTTATTTTGTCGTTGTAAATATAGTTGATTATTTAAAGCCGAGATTTCTGCCCCGATTGAATTATGTCGTTTGAGCCGTACTCTACTCCTTGTTGTGATGCAAAATTCGAAAGAGAGCACGGGCGCAGATACGTGACTGAGCATTCAAATGTTTGTTATATTTCTAAGTTCTAATCATAACCTGCAAGCGGCCATACAAAAGCCAGCGGAAAACGAAAAAAACGTTTTTCACGGAATAACACGAGCAATAATCAGTTAGATTTTCACATGCTCCTTTCAAGATCAGGTCAGATATTGTTAAACATTTGAAAGTGCAACCCTCTTCGCGAAAACAAAAATACAGGGAATAAAGATAATTCAAGTGACATTTGCAAAGTGGATAACCATCCGCTATTGCGTATCAGGAATGCGCATCTTTAGCAGATTCAAAATCCATGAGTAAATTACACTATTTATTCTTGCGTTTCTTGCCTTCGCCATGAGAGCTCGTAGTCGCTGGTACTGTATCAGCGGCTGCACTATCGGAAACTGGCTGCCATTTGAGTGGATGCTTGCGATAGCAAGGCCATGGTAGACCGCAAACCAGTGTCGCCACCACACTGCCCAAGCCCAGGGAGCCCACTGTATAGGAGAACATCTGGAAATAATACCCCACGACGAAACCGACAACGGCGAAAACCAGGACAATGCGCTGATACAGCCATTCAGATGTTCGCTGGCCTTCATAATCCATGTAGACCAAATCGAACAGCTTCTGAAAAATCGCCATCTGCAAAAGAAAAGGCTCTATCGCGGTCTGCCAAATCTTACGTAATTCAAATTAATTACCATGACTTTAGTAAGTTTAGTTGTGCTTCAGTAATCGCACATTCGCATAGTACTCCTCTTGAGTACTATGCGAATGTTCACATAGTACTGTTCACATGAATGTTTTGTAGGTGAATAATTGAAATTCAAATTTATTATGACTTACTGCGGTTGGACTGCAGCTGCAGTATGTAATACGTTAAGGGTATAAGTGGTGCGACAAAATTTTTATAAGTACAAGCAGCAAGTAACAATGGAAAGTGCCACAAACTCAAAAATGGCTACACAAAAATGTACAATTTAATTTTGAAATTTCTTATTACCAATGCTTTTCAGCAGTCAACAGTCTAACTTCTATGGTAGCATTAAAGAACCATGGGAACCTCTGATTCGGCCACGGTAGCAGAGGCATAGCGCATGACGTCACTGCGGAGTGCAGACTTTTACACGTTTCCGGCAAAATGTTTGCCGATTTCATTTTATATCATTTGCCACTAAATTGTCTTTTGAACTGCAACTAATCCTTTTGGTTTTGAATTTTTGGATAGTCCTTTGGTTAGGTTGTTTTAAAATGTTAAAATTGCTTACTGAAATTTTGCGGAAGTAATAACAATTCAGGCAGACTTTTGAGAAGTTTTATTCGAACCCAAAGCTGTGTTTAGTTAAAATGACTGAAACTGTATGGAGCGTTTCTTTAAAAAAACCTCATCCTATTCTGAAAAACCAACTTTTTAACGCCCGAAGTTACTTTTATTTACTTTAAACTCCCCACAAATACAATACAATAAATAATATTGTTACGAGTACTTAAGGTTACTAATTTAGTAATTACTATCTATTCGATATTATACGAGTAGTCGAGTACTACTCTGTTAGACAGTTAGGCCTCGTCCCGAATTCAAAGCGAATCTCGTTGCGATACAGCAACTCCACCTCGCGAGGTGGCTTCGCGTACCGTATCTGTAGGCGTGGCCACTGCATACAGCCACCTCGTGCGGTTGAGCAACCGTACCATAACGAGATTCGCTTTGAATTCGGGACAAGGCCTTTGAGTCTATAATACCAGTATCTGATTCTGCAGTACTGCACTCTGTACCAAGTACAGTTGTAATATTGATTCACTGGTCAGTTAATTGGGACTTGACAAATTTTTATTTGAAGTGTATTCGGTGAAGCGATACTTTTCACACGTCATTATTAACTGATCTAAAATTAATCCAATACTGTAATATTTCAGAGAAATTCATAGTACGTACAGTACATACATTATATATATCTACAATTGTATACTTGTACATATCGTGTAACGTGGTAGGCTGGCAGCACCGGTTGAATAAATGCAACCGCATTTGTTGAATGCTGTGTGACGTGGAAAGTAGACGTGTCTTGGTTTGCAAAACAAAAACATTGTATTGTACATTGAAATTTGAAATCTATTCGTAGATGTCGTATTGTATTGACGATGAATTGAAGTATTTTCAGTATTCTTCTAATTTAGATTGCGATTGCGTTTCAATATTGTTACTGCAGATTTGCAGCAGCACATACTCTGTAAGCTTGTAAAGAGTTTCCCAAGGTTGTATGGTATTACCGTATTACTTACTGTGTTATGAATTTGTAACCCGGACAGGTGGACTTCTGAGACCACTAATTTGCCTCGATTTGCATATGTACTGAACGATTATTGGGTCTTGTCACTCTTGTGTTGGGTCTTGTCACTCTTGTTTTGATTGCCGATTCTTGAACATGAAGGCTCTGATATTAGTTGGCGGCTATGGAACACGCCTTCGTCCACTTACTCTCAGCCGACCAAAGCCTCTGGTGGAATTTTGCAACAAGCCCATGCTCTATCATCAGATTCAAGCCCTACACGAGGTATGACGAAATGTACTTTTCTTAAGATGATCAGAACCAGCGATCAATTTATGACGAACGTACAGCGAAGTTGTTTCAGGCTGGGGTTACCCATATTATTCTTGCCGTGAGCTATCGCGCGGAGATGATGGAGAAGGAGTTGTCGGAACTAGGTAACAAGGTAAGAAACATAAGAAGTGTTAACGATTGAGAGAGCTCAACTGCGTAATATTATAACACTTGTTGAGTTGTAAAAAAATAAGCAAACTAAGTAGCCTTTCGTGAGCTATTACCTTGCCCGCTGGCATACAGTGTTAAAGGGAGCGAGTATCTAAATGTTATTATTTTTGCAGCTGGGAATTCAGATAACTTATTCCCTGGAAGAGGAGCCTTTGGGAACTGGTGGGCCTATTGCTCTGGCCAGTCAGTACCTCGGCGATGCCGACTTGTTCTTCGTCCTAAACAGCGATGTCATCTGTGACTTTCCCTTTAAAGATATGATACAGTTTCATAAAAATCACGGAAAGGAGGGAACGATAGTGGTGAGCAGAAAGAGTGAATTCCACTGAAGTTGGACGTTGCGGTCTTGCGGATTATTTCTAAAGTTTTTGTACTTTGAAGTTTAACTGTCAGTGTCAATATTTTATCAGTTGCACAAGACTAGCGAAAACAGTTGTCGGCGCAATGTACTCGAAAATCTGGTATTTTGTCGTGTTTGTTACTAATTTTTTTCATCTGTGCGGTATTAGTGTACTGTAAATGTAGTGTTTGATAAGGATACTGTTATAGGTGACAACAGTTGCGGAGCCGTCGAAATACGGAGTAGTTATTTACGATGAAGTGGGCAGAATTGGAAGTTTCGTGGAGAAACCTCAGGAGTATGTATCCAATAAAATCAACGCTGGAATGTATATCTTCAGCCCGGGCATTCTTAAACGGATACAACTGCAGCCGACGTCCATTGAAAAAGACGTGTTTCCTAATATGGCACAGGAAGGCCAGTTGTACGCAATGGAATTAAAAGGTGCAATGCTTGAAGAACTGGCTACCGGCATCGAATTAGAATACCTAATTAATTTTGCCAACGGCGGCAACAAGTATATTTTTTTTGTCGTGTTCTTGACAGGTTATTGGATGGACATTGGGCAACCAAAAGATTTCCTCACAGGAATGTGCCTTTATCTGAATTCCCTTAGTCAAAAAGATAAAGGAAGCCTTACCAGCGGGTCGCAGTTTGTCGGAAATGTTTTGGTGGTAAATTTGCATGAGACATCCATGGCATAATTGTGGCGAAAGAATGACCAAAAACAGAAATATGTTCATTGGGATTTTTTAGCATGAAACCGCGAAAATTGGCCAGAACTGTCGCATCGGACCGAATGTTGTGATCGGGCCCAAAGTTACGATTGAGGATGGTGTGCGAATACATCGATCTACAATTTTAGGAGGTAGTAAAATCAAAGCCTATTCTATGCTCAATGATTGTATAATTGGATGGAACTGCGATATTGGACGGTGGGTGCGCATGGAAAATGTGTGTGTTCTTGGAGAGGATGTCAACGTTAAGGATGAACTGTACCTCAATGGAGGCTTCGTCTTGCCACACAAAGAAATTAAAACTTCCGTTACAGAACCACAGATCATCATGTGAACTTTTATTTTAATGAGTAATGTGGCGTCTTCAGCGTTGCATTTGGCCACATTACTATCCTTTTGTGCCTTGACATTGTTTTTTTACTTTTCTAAATACGGTTTTGTACGGTTTTCTGTTTTTAACAATTTATTGTTAAGTTGTTCTGAATTTCTTTTGATCCATGTTGAAAATTCCACAAAGAGATAATATAATATTATATCAGCTTGAGCTTTACAAGTGAATGTCAGAACAGGCAAAAAATTTCGGTATTAAAGCGTTTGTCAGTTATATTACGTACTTTGCAAACAACCGAAGCTGATTTATTTCCTTGCTGGTAGCACAACAGGTAAAACTGCGGTAGAAAGTCGCTTGTGAAATTTGCGAAATGTATCCGGACATATCATTTCGTGCGCGCCAACTGGGATCATCTGACATCCGGTTGGACCAAACGAGGTGACAACACCTAGTTTGGAATCCCCAGCCACATCCAAATGAACGGGCGAATCAAGTGTCATGATGCGGGCCAATATGAGATCTCTGGCGCCGAACTGGTCTTCCAATTCCACCAGGTGTGGATTAAGAGGCTCGATATTTTCCATGTGCATAACTGCCGATATAGGATTGTCGAGCACTTTACCACCGACGACTCGAATCATGCAATGCACTTCCAACACATCCACCGACATAACTTCCGCAATCACAATTTCACCTAAAACGCAGGATTAACAAATTACAATGACGTGACAAACTACCACTGAACCAACGTTCAAAACCTGCAAGAACGCAAAAATCCAAATCAAGGATAAGAAAACCTAATCAAAACACTGAAAACAGTAAAAATAATCGGACAAAACGCGAAGACAATTAAAATTTTTATGCACAGAATGCACTTCATTATAATTTAAAGATAAAACTTGCGGGTGCATCTGGAGTTGCTTGTTTATGGCTAAACTGAATACAAATATGAAGAAAATAGTTTAAAAAATCACTAACTGTAAATTTTAAATAACAGCGAACATTGTTACATTACTAATCGTAAATTAAATGTAACAGTAAACTGTGCACACAATGACAAACACCTACCAAAAGCTAAGGAAGGCTGGTTAATGCTTGAGGTTTCAGCAGTTCGTCGGGACACGTTAATTTCGATTACGCGTTCGTTTTCGTTTTGGCGAGAGTTGACAGTAACTGTTCCCAGCAGGGCCGAGCGAATTACCCGGCTCTCCACCCAGGTTCCTGACAGTCCCTTAACACAAGCCCCACAAAATCCGAGGATTTCGCCAGGTGCAACCGACTGAGCGTTGTGAACGAGGACTTTTCCGTCACGGGGAACAGTTACTCTATGGAATGACATGGACGAGGGCTTCACAGATGGCGGATCACGCAATGTTGTCTGCTGGTGTTCCATGTTCTAATTCTAAGATCGCAACACAACGATAACAATCCACTTTCAGATCATCGGAAACAGCGACCGACGCTACATGAGATGGTCACAATCACGAGGGCAGCTTCAGAGTGTTCTTGCAAGAACGAAATGCACTAAAATCCGATGCGCCACAACCCAGAAAAAAACAAAAACCCACCACAAACTACGAACAAAATATGAAACAAAACCCAAAAATACTTTACTGACAAACGAGCTATACTTATTAGTCTTTTCACTTTTGCCACTTCTGCGAAGCGAAGCAAATCGGAAATATAAGAAATTCTGCCACATGGTTACCGCCTGTTGGGGGCCACTACACGGAAGTCGTAGTCTGTGATCACTGATCAGCTGTTTCCGGTCCCACAAAAAGGACAAAATTAATTAACAAGTAGTACGAGTGCACAATAATATTATTGTGCACTCGTAGTACTCGTTACTACTGATGGCATTTGAAAACGTTCTGTCAGTTCCAACCGACACTGTTTCCTCATTCGTGTGTGGATGTTCAGATCTTTAACGAAGGCGAAGGCGAGCCAGCCAGGAAAAACTATTTGTTAAATACATAAAATCAGTGTTTAGCCTTCTTAACGAGATAGTCGCTTTCGCTGTCGTAAAAGCTACATCTATGATGGCATCTACCAGGAGTTCTTATGTTGTAACACAACTCTTGTCACAGCCATCTTGGACATCGCTGTTTACCCGAAGCTTGTGGCCAGTATCTGGGAAGAAACTGAATTATACCATCGTGCCAAAGAGGCACAGCTCAAGCCAGCCCAAGACAGAGCTAGAAGAAGCTCAGATCTTTCGTGGGAATGTGTCCGAATTCCCCTGTACGCTATCGAAGTAAGTACCATCTTTGAGTGAAATACAGTACATTGATCCTACTCCGATCGGTGCACGCTTTTCAGAAACGTTCAGGGACCAGAGCCTAACTATGAGAAAATCGTTAGTGGTTACCAAGTCTTTCGTCACTCGGAGCCTTTCAATTTCCAGTACAACCAAGGCGTTATTCCGCAGCTGCAGATAGCTTACGAGACATGGGGCGAATTGAACCCTGACCGCTCCAATGCAATTCTGATTTTCACCGGCCTATCGGCCAGTTCGCACGCGCGCAGCCATTCCGCTAATCAGCAGCCGGGCTGGTGGGAGGAATTTATTGGACCAGAAAACGCTGTGAACACATCTAAGTATTTTGTGATTTGCGCTAATCACATCGGCAGTTGCTACGGATCGACTGGTCCATCCAGTAAGAATCCTCTGACGGGTAAACCGTACGGCACGACGTTTCCGGTTCTAAGTGTGCAGGATTTAGTGCGCGCCCAATTCCACCTGTTGGATTTTTTGGGGATTGAGAAGCTGCACGCCTGTGTGGGATCGTCACTGGGCGGAATGTGTTCGGCACAAGCGGCTGTTTTATATCCGGAACGGATGGGCCGATTGATCAGCATTTCCGCTTGTCAGTATTCGTATCCTGCCAGCATCGCCACACGCTATCTACAGCGACGGTGTATTATGACGGATCCTAATTGGAACAACGGTTTTTATTACGGTAAATATTTATTGCAAATTACCCATGATGTTACCCGTACAGTTAATTTATTCACGTAATAGACACAGATAGTCATCAATAGTCGTTAATCACACTGAACAAAATAATTTGGGAAAAGTGTTTCATGTACCGCGTTTACAGCTTTAGTAACTTTACACAAGATTAAGTGCCACCAGAACGCTCTAATGCGCACATAATACTGAGTAGTTTGACTTATAAAAGTAGTAGTCAGTAGTTTGACTTATAAAATCTTCGTAATTTTCTTATTATGGTTGATTTCCAGGAAATCAGTTGCCGTTTCACGGTATGAAAACTGCTCGCGAGATTGCAACAATCAGTTATCGCAGCGGGCCGGAATGGCGTCAGCGCTTCGGGAGAAAAATGATTGAAGGAGCAACGATCAGTTTATGTCCGACTTTCTTGATTGAGCAGTACATCGACCACCAAGGCGAACGTGGCGCGTCCATGCTGGATCCGAATACATTGTTGTACATTTCCAAGGCCATGGATTTATTTGAGCTGTCCAATGCAGATCTTGCACGGATCAAAGTGCCCACACTAATTATCGGCGTAGTGACAGATGCACTGTTTCCGGTTTGGCAACAACGGGAGCTGGCACATCAACTGGTTGAAAATGGGACACCGACTACGTATTACGAGTTGCCTTCGTTGTATGGCCATGACACGTTTTTATTGGATGTCCATGGTGTCGGCACTGCTGTGAAGGTTTGCAGAGCTGTTTTTCTGTTTCTGTAAAATTCGTGCACATTTCACATGCTTTTTTTAGGGATTCCTGGAAACCACCATGGCAGAGAAAGTGCAGAGAAATACTATATCGCCTTTCCCGTATTATTAAAGTTGGCGCAATGTTAGGCATAATTGCGCGTATAAGCGCTCTGCAGCACAACGTTCGACAGATCAAGCCCGACGAACAACTCGTCTTGGAATTTCTAGTAAGCTTTTTCGCAGCCATATCTCCAAACAAATTGCGTATCGTGCACTGCCTTTTGCATGATGTCGGTGTTTTTATCCTGCCTCAAAGTACCGTACATCTATTAAGCCGAAAGCTTTCAAATTTTTAAAATGGACTATTTTTGTATTTGTACTTGGATTGTGGCACAGACTCAATGTAGTGGTTGCAACTCCCAACAGTTTTGCTCTTGCAGTTGGTCATGTGGAAACTATGACGTAAGATATTTAATCTACCAAAAGATTTCCCAGTGTTTTTATTATCAAAACAACAGAGATTATCACAGATTTTTTGTATCAGGTAGGTAAGCTGTGAAAGTCGATACATCGATAAGTGAAGGTGCATCGGTTCTCATTTCATCAGTGCCCATTTGCTGCATGTAAAATTAACGTCGTAATTGTTATCAACTGATGCCCAAAGCACGGCTTTATGACATGATGTAGCCACTCGTCCCAGTCGTAAAATCTCTTCCAGTGATGTCTCCTTGCTATCTTCCACAATTTTTACAATGCACACCGAATGCTTTACGTGAACATCACCTGAAATTTCAAAACTGTTTCTGAACTATAAAAGTATCTAATATCTACACAGACACTGTACAGCACAGTGAATCTCATGGACGTAGGTAGGTATCCTATACGTAAATGAAGCGATGGATAACGATAATGGTCATGGCCCCACAACAAAGAAAATAGCTAGAAAAACTCATCCTATTGAAAAATTTTGAGCCAATGAAGTAAGATTACAATATCTGCACACTTGAGCCAGTGGAGTGAAATCACAGTATTTGTACACGTGGCAGTTAGAAATAAAATCATAAAAAAATTACAAATCCTAATGCAAAGTTCAAACACAAAAATTGTATTTACCTTCATAAAGCAAAAGATCACCACCATATTTCACTCCCGATGTTGTCCAAAATCCCGCCAGCATCAACTTAAAATAAGCCGCATAGTAGATTTTCTCTTCATGGGATTCGGGATACGAAAATTCGCATTCCGGCAATTTTAACATCTGCATGCCGGTCCTCCACGACCGTAAAGGTAATTCCAGTTTGACATGTCCGTCGTGCGTAACTGGTCGACTAAGCAGTTCATCTCGCATTATTTTCCAAATTTCCTCCTCATCAGCCGGTAGCGTGATTCCCTTAGCCAGTGCATCTGCTCGCATTTTAGAGATTTTGCCAGCAAATATTTTATCCCGTTTTGACTCGATTTCGGCTATACGATTTTGTGCGAGTATTTGAACCTAAAACAAAAACCTATGAAAAGACACATACAAATTTCATAAAGTGAACTACGATTAAGAATTTAAGATTCAACCTAAGCGGCGAAAAATGAAGACCGACAAAATGATATCTTCGCGAACCAATGATAAAATTTTAGGCTGATAATAAGAACCATAGCAAAAACAACTGAACTATAACATATGCCTTACAGAAAATGTAAACCACCAAAATAAATAACTTACCTGATCAATGTACTGCCGTTGTCGGTGTGCGTGAAATAATTCTGCCTGGGCTTCTGTGGGCGCCGCTGTTAATTCAGCTTCCCTCACGAATCTTGCGGCTCTTATATCACGTAGATATGCGGCTTCAGCAGATGTTAAACGTACAGGCAGAGATGTGAAGACGTCCTGCAAAGGAGTTTTGGCAAAGCATCCAACAGCGTTTCCCATGACATGGTATTTCTTCTGCATCATAATCACGTCTGAAAAGAAAGCTTCTGATAAATATAACGGGTCCATTATATTATAACGGGTCCATTATAAGAAAAACACAGAGCGTAAAAGATACGGTAGCTAATTGTAAGGAAAAGTCACCATCATGGTTCCACACATGCAATGTTCCTGCATCGCCAACACTTATCGTGATTTTTTTCATCGTGGACTCCACTGGATCATTCGCTGGCTGTGCCTGCGACTGAAAACTGTTCGAATCTTCCCTTTCAAGCAGCTGGACCATTCCCTGTGGTGTTTCATTCATATTGCACCGGTTGTGACGGGATGTTCTTCCCCTGTTACGACTCAAGAAAACAAAAGGAATTTTGAATAGTCTCAGCAAGTACAGACTCAGTAAATGAGTCGTGAAATTATACGTACACTTCTTGAAAACAGTATTCAAAACTATTTAACAGAACAGACTCAACAGAGAAAGAAATATCCAACAATTATTCTTGAAAAAAAGAAAAGCATTGTAAATAAAAATTTAAGTAAATTAAGTACTTATCAAAAATTTCATTTGGTAATTTCATTTCATCTCGTACTTACTTTTGAAGCGACAATGATAAAAAGTAAACAGCAGCCGCTTACGGAAGGCGGTTAACTCAATGGCTATATAATTGACGTGAGCTTTCCGCAAGTCAAAATTAATTCTCTACTTCACTCCGTGCAGTTTTGTGTATTTTGGTCGGAAGACGCGGAAGATCTCCGTTTTCAACACCTTAGATTTAAATACCAATTCTTCCGACCTCTATTTACTGTGGCCCCCTTTGCCTCTTGAACTTTTGATGCCAAGTTGCTAGAGGACATATTGCTGCTGCTCTTCGACCCGATAAGACTGCAGGAGTTGTCATCCACACGCTTTCGGCGAACTTATTCGGGTTTTCCGATATACTGCTTTAACGAGTGATTGTTTATCTGGGAGACTGGGAAGGTATGCAATTAAATATTTGAGAATATTCAACCTGAAGTCCACGGGGGCAGTGAAATTCCAACCATAAGACACTTAAATTTTTATTTGCTGGGTCCATCTACTTGTAGTAAGTTTAACGAGGTCTGCATTCAGGTGCTGTTTTTGCCATTTGGATACAGTAATTTGAAGATCGACCGAGGTCGGCGGTGGGCAGCATGCCGCAGAACGAGCACATCGAGCTCGCACAGAAGCGCCATGGTAGGCGATTGGATTATCATGAAAAGAAGCGCAAGCGGGAGGCTCGAGCGCCTCATGAACAGGCCAGCAAAGCTCAGTCTTTGCGCGGCATTAAGGCCAAGATCTACAATAAACAACGGCATCACGAGAAAGTTCAGATGAAAAAGACCATTAAATTGCATGAGGAACGCGAAACCAAGCAGAAGGATGCACCGGTGCAGGAAGGTGCCGTTCCGGCCTACTTGTTGGACCGTGAGACACAGAGCCGAGCCAAGGTTCTGTCCAATATGATCAAGCAGAAACGGAAAGAAAAAGCCGGAAAATGGACTGTCCCCATTCCTCAAGTCAAGGCTGTCAGCGAAGCGGAAGTTTTCAAGGTTCTAAAGAGTGGAAAGTCTAAGAAGAAATCATGGAAGAGAATGGTCACTAAGGTATGCTTGATACGCTGTAGTGCGGATTCGGAATTTATCAAAAGTATGCTGTATGTTTGCGGCTTTGCTCGCCGACTCATATCACGATTGTCATTGGAGACTGGGGTTGTCGTATTAAATTTGGGTTCTGGTGAGAAACAGTGAATATTATTTAAAATCTGTATTATTTAAAATCTTTAAGATTTTACTGTCAAATGTCAATCAACAGGTTAATTATGTACGAGTAATGTAATGAGTACTGTATAATATAATATAATGAGTACTGTACTGTACTGTACTCGTACAATGTAATGAGTACTGTATTTAAACGTTTTTCATTTGTTGGGCTATTCGCAGGTGTGTTATGTGGGAGAAGGATTTACGCGCAAGCCTCCGAAATACGAACGATTTATCCGACCGATGGCTCTTCGCTTTAAGAAAGCGCACGTTACGCATCCAGAACTGAAAGCCACTTTCCAGTTGCCCATAATTGGCGTGAAAAAGAATCCTAGCTCACCTATGTATACGTCTCTAGGTGTAATCACCAAGGGTACGGTGATAGAAGTGAACGTTAGCGAACTGGGTCTCGTAACGCAAGGCGGAAAGGTCGTCTGGGGAAAGTATGCTCAGGTTACGAATAATCCCGAAAATGATGGGTGTATTAATGCTGTTCTTTTAGTTTAAAATAAAGTATTGTACAGTCACTGTGACTGTAAATACGATCTGCGTGAGAAATTCCTGTTTTGTTACAAAAGCTACGCTGTACAATCCTTTTTACGATGAGAAAGTAATTTGAACTGAGTAGAGAATTCGCTGATTACAGAGTAAAATAAAATGATATGAATGTTAAATGAATGGACACAAATCCGCTTCTGTTGAATTCTTACGAATTACGCACTCATTTTTTCTTTTTAAAATTTTATTGTTTTCAAACCAGTTCAGTTCCAGAAACAAGCTTGTGCGAAAACTGAGCGTGCGGTTCAGAAGTACTCGTAATTACCTGTAGAATAATTTTCAGCTCTCCACATCGGTTTGAAATCCGAAGACTGACGTCAGACATAAAAGAACGCGATTTATACCAGAAACTTTCGAAATCACAGAAAGTGCGCACAGAAACACAACCGGCGGCAATATGCTAAAAATTATTTTATGCTTCTAACGATACAATAAAATATTTAAATCTCATTATTGTTAACACCATCAACAGATTTGGGTATTAAATCGTCAAAAAAGGTTTTGTTGTAGTCGGTTATCATCCCGAAGTGACGTTCTGCTTCACATTATGGGAAGCTGCATAATCCGACTGCATCAAGACGAAAAGGTAGTCGCTTTCCCGAAGGACATCGTTAGGTAGAGGCTTCGTTATCACATAGCGTTTGGTCAGATTAGCCGCCTCCTCCGATGATGCGGGCATTAACCGGAAAAGTCCAAGGCACAGCAAGCCGTGCTTCTGGATGAGACTGACAAACAGTTCGCCAAACGTCGCATTCTAAAGATGCATTTTCCAGTTATTTAAGCACAAGATTACGCAAAGTACTGAAATGTAGAATGGTTTTTTAACAGTGTGACGAACAGAATTCCTCACAGGTCACAACCATTTTCCGACTTACGATGAAAGCGCTGAATGGAAAATCGGCCATACGAGTCTGGCTGACGAATGACCTATTACGATTGTCGTCGTCCGATAGTTTTGGTCCACCGATAAGGCCAGCTCCTTCGGCTAAGATTTCCTCCAGCTCCGACGAAGCACCTCCAAATATGAGCGCTCGGATCACTCGAAATGCGCATGGATTAAAGTAGACCTAGGAGCATAAAGTAGTGTTGTGCTGTTTCTTATGGCTACAGTCCCGCTGCATTATGTTTCGGCTGGAGCTGCTGCATGACATATACTATGCAGTACACTATGCAGTGACCTTTTCAAAAGCCCTTACCATCGACATCAGCGAATCCAGAACGCTAGCTGTGAATGCAGTGCCGCAAGCAAATGGCTCTGTAGCAAAGAATCCTGTATCATAGTCATCATTATCCTCGTCATCGGGATCCAGGAACTGCACGTTGGGGTCGTTGACTGCCGGAATTCAAGACATGCATACATCAGACATTTTTAACGTTATATATCTACATATTTGCATGCATCCATACGAATATTGTATGTTACTGGAAATACTCATACAATTTAACGTGAGCACGTTTACTCGTAGATTGTAATATATAGATATTCTAAACATCGTTTTGTGATATTATGATAATTTATTTGATTATGTAATGTACTATGAGAAACCGGCAAGTTAGCAGTTGATAATAAGCGACGCATCTCCAAATCACGACTTAAAGATTTACATAACAAAATATGAACGTGTACTATTTTTACAGAATGCGAATATTCTTTACTTAAGCATACAAGTCAGAAAACCGGCATTTCAAATATTTGTCATCTGTATTGCATAGTAGTACCCGTCGTAAAAATTTGTCTCGCAGGTGGTTACAGTATGGAGACTACCTACGCATAAATGTGTCACTTCCAGTTAACAGTTAATTCTTCATTTGATTCATGTTTGTTGAGCGAAGCTCGCCTTGTACATATTGAGAAATTAAACCTTACTACAGTTAATAATAAATAAGTGCTACAAATTAACTAATATGCATGTGCTGCAAATTTAATTTACAGTCCTATACATACATGACGTATTCTATTGTTTCTATACATTAACATAACGCACACAGATCAGTTATCATAGGAATTCTGGCGCCAGGTCGCATTTTTCGCCTTGCTGTACTCGATTGATGGGTCAATGCCTTGGTAATTTTTAAGCTTTCCGGTCCGGAAACTAAAATTATGAGCAACCAAGAATAATACATCACTGAAAATATATCGTTTACACGTGGAACCAATGGATGAATTAATTTAAACAGGCCGTTATGGTATTCAAGCTATCGCAAGATGGATGTTGTTAGTTGATAGCGCTCTTAATCAGACTCTCGCTACATACATTGTATGTATTGAGCTCGCTGACAGTTTTATGCCGGCAACTACTTAGAGTTGTTAATGAAAATCATTTACCGGATGTGGATGGCTGTCGGGAATTTCGCCTTATTCGACGAGGTTCAAAATCCATGGCTTTTATGTTTAACGAAGCCATGATGACTTCTTTATCCGTGAGAGTAGCGTCGTTGTAATTAGGGATCTTGGATGTAAGCACGACACACATGGAACACGAATGGATAGATATCGCTCGCAAATCGGCGCGACTTAAAGCAGTTCCCTAATTAAATAAACAAAGCTCAAAGGACATAACATTAATATCATTTATTGTACGTGTGTGCAAATTGAACCGCTTTGACCTTCAAAACGAATTGAAATATCAGCTTTCAATTCGTAATTAAATTTTTTCCTAGTCCTTACTAGATATACTGTTTAATTTGTCGGTATATTGTCGGGTTATCAGACTCAAATTTCACTTTGAAGCAGATTTGGAATATGAGAATTTAATAGAAGTGATCATGAGGTAAAAAGTACAGCTGCATGCAGTGCGTTATAAAAAAAACTAAGCCTCCTAATGCTGTGTTGGTTATTGAGAACTTACCTTGATCAAGGTCACCTTTGGGAAATTATATAGATTTTTCCATTCCCGTTTGAGATACTCGACATTGCCTGCATTGAGCCCAAGTGTTATTATTGATTTGATCACACTTCTACAGGCATGAGAACTAATATGCTGCAGTGGGTGTTTGTCAATTAGAAATGACCTTAAGGCATCGTGATAATCATGCTCATTTAAAAATTCCAACAAATGCTTTGGAAAAGGAAAAAACCACGCACTTTAAAACTGCGTTCGTAATGCACCGTCTTTTGATTTGCAAAGCATACTAGAAATGGAAGACTTTTTGTGCAGAGTCGGCAATCAACAATTTACAAGGACAATTTGTATATATTTTTTGGTGCAGAGTGCACCCGTTCGTGCCGCCGAAGCCATCTTACCCAAAATTACCACTTCCCGTAAATCTTCATATCTGAAATTGCTGGAACGAAGTGGCATCACAAGGCTGTTTAGACCAATCAAGGGAGAATGAGCATCGGCAAATATTCCAACGACGACGTGATTTTTGAATGCTCTTTTAGCCGCTGCGTGCCGATCCTGCAATTAGTTCATATACCATAGTCCCAAACAAAAAAAGCTATTACTTCGTTATATGAACAGTGACCACAGTCATGCAACGTGACAAAGTTCTGGATGCTATTATTACTGCTTATTAAGCCTTACTAGCAGGGCTGATTCGAATGGGCGAGGGGCACACCTAATTGAACCCAAAAGAAGATGGACAGGACATAGATAACAAATTCAGATATTTACTATGTACTACGTATTTCGTGCGAGATGGTTTTTGACCACCATAATTATAAGTAAAAATTTTAAAATTACCAGTGGAACATGCCGGTTGAGTCGAATTTTGCGTCCAGATTTTCTGCATCACTTCCTTCGTGTTCGGTGTCACCGTCCAAAGCGACAGGATCAGATTCGCAACTACTTTCCGACGCAGAATTTGGATTTTTATAAAGTGGAACAACTAAGTATGCCCTATATGATAAAATCACGTGAAGAATTTATGTAACAGTAAAATGCGTTTCTCACCTGCGTCATTTTGCGACGCAAAGTTTACCGGTTCATCTGCCGATTGTTACACGAATAGCCCTTTTAGACTTACCCAGCTGGATGAATGTTTTTGGACTCTAACAGCTCCAGGCTGCGCTTAAGTCGTGGAGTGGATGGATAATTCTGAATGAAAATCTCCACCTTTTCCTGTTTGGTTTTTGAGTCCTTTCTATGTGCCGGCCTAATCATGCTAATTCTTCTTGATGGATTGTCCGCGAACACAGCAGGAAATGCCCAATTTTCTGCTGTTTGATGATTTGCAGCTGCAGTGCAGTAAAGCAATTACTACAGTAGTACCTATGGAACTATGCGGCTTGATTGTACTTCCATGAAGTACATTTTACGTTAACCCATTCATAATTAAAACCATATCCGGTCGTCGACAAATAATCAATCTAACGTACCGGCCGACTTGCAATCACACTTTTTAACAGATGTGATCCGTTCCACGTGCGCATGGCAAGTATTGCAGTAAACTGCTGCTCTGAAAAGCGCATCACATCATTAAATTTCTTTTTTTCCTTTATTCGTGTTGGCTGTGTCTGCGTAATTTCTATATTTTTGGCGGGAAACTTTAACGTAAAGTAATATCACATTCGTATGCCGAAAGCTTTACTTTAGCCACAGGATTACGAAGAATTTATTTTCAGTTGAAAATTATTTGCTTAGAGTGTTAGTGATGGTGTTTAAAGAGTCAAACTTATGACAAAACTATATTTAGGCTGGCCGGCACAGAGTTGGATGATTTTATTATTAGCGTCGAGGCACTGATCAAGTCACCTTTGCACATCCTCTGCAGAGTCTGCGATGAAGAACCCTTGAGCATTGGCTGTGATCACCGTTTCCGGTCTGGGATTAATAACAAACATAAAGTCATCTTCTTCGGCACTCCATAATGAAATTGCGATGAGCATTATGTCTAACCGCACTAGACATATTCTGGAATTTTAATCAAAGATGATTAAATCACGAGAGGTCATAAGCACGAGCATGATGTCGTAGCCTCGTAGGCTACCCTGACACTTACTCCGATATTTGAGCAAAGGTCATGTTAGTGAAAGAGGAACTCAGATTTTCGGAATACATTTCCAGACCGGTGCCTCGTAAATATTCAGTGCGCCAACTTTGCTGCAACGTAAAAGTTTTTCTTGGCAGGAATTTTTGCTGTGTTCTAAAGAAGATGCTACCTTTTCTAAAGAAGTAAATGATCGTGACGTAAAAAGATTTGCCATTAGGGTTGAAAATCCTGGTGCAATGCAGGATTGAGCGATTAATCCCAGTTTCAGTTCGGCAAGGCATACCACTTCGTCGCCATTCTTCCAGTTCCAACTAGGTATGTTGAGCAAATAAGCCTACGATTAATATCATGGTATTATATGACTAGCGACAAAACTGAAAATTAATGACGATGCATAGCCTGCTTATATTATCGGTCGATATAAAGCACTTAAACAAGCGTTGGTTAGCCCGGTCAGTTTTATAAGCACATAGGAAAATGGCACTAACCTTGTTGTGGTACTGCATTAATTCCACAATTACTCGAATCGATGAATGAAAATTCTTTATGGATATCACCCGCATGATATTTGCCTAACAAGTAAGGAAAATAATGATCTCTGTCTACGGTATTTGTTACAGACGACAGTATAAAACTTATTGTACGAGTATTTCAGGCTACAGCACAGATCAATACGCTTATGAATCAGGCAGTAATATGCCGAGGTGCAAGAAAATCGGTGACAGCTGAACTCTACCGCTAACATAATTAATGTGACCTTACCGCGTCTTCTGCATCTGGATCGATGCACTGCTTATTGCCGACAATGATTACGGCATCGGATGTGTCCGCTCTGACGCGAAAAAGATCCTGCGACTTCATTGCTGATCCTATTGTTCCAAAAAAATTGGGTTGATTCGTCACAGTTCTTATTGCATTATCGGTAAGAAAGAAGTGGCACGAAGTGCACAATCATAATATACAATAGTATACAAAAAAAATTATTTGAACTGTTTTGCTGAGCGACGCTCGCTTTGTACATATTGCGACATAAAGCGCATATATCTCTATAAAAGTATTGCAGACAAATATGCCGCAACTGCAAGGTACCCTAATTACTGTAATCCCACTTGATACTAAATAAACTTATTCTAAATAAAGTAAATAAACTTATACTAAATAAACTTAAATAAACATTACCCTGAAAATATTCCACTTCCGTAAAATAACGTTTCAACAAAGTCTCCATTTCCATATCAGGCTCTTTCCTAGTCCAAAACCGGCATCAGTCACGTTATCAGATGTAAACCATTGACATCCTTACAGATCCATAAACAGCACTTTGATATCGGTGATTCCACGATCTTTGTGAAGAAATTCTTTTAGAAACCCCAGTGCCGTTAAAAAGTTAACGTTGCCGCAAACAATTATGTGCCTGCAAAAAGGACTGTGTTAGTTACGGCAAATCTATTTAACCCCACGCATCTTACTTTTTTCCGGAGGGGGATTCATAATGGCCGGCATATTTTTTACGATTGGATATAATTCGGAAAATGTCTGGGATAACGGAAGCAACAACAGCCTGCAATATGTTGTCAGCATAAATACGTATTCGGTGGCTTTTAATATAAACAAGCAATCATTCAAAAAACTAGCATAAGTGGTTGAATTGTAACTGTGACGCAGTGAATGGAATGCGCAAACATGAAATCCCTACCCGATAGCGATTCTTCGACCTTTAATGTTTAAGAGAATAATTTTTTTACCAGAGTGGACATGATGAATATCGCGTTAAAGATTCTTCCGAAAACGGTGTAGCAGACGATGTCACCGTATCCCACCTAATTAACAGAGTCTGATGGTTACGTATATTACTATGAACTTTCCGTTGCATTATTAAAGAAGTAAATGCGTTTAACGTAAAACGAAGCCACGTAAGTAGTACCAGATCGCAGTACAGCCTCTACAAATCAAGCACAGCGCGGCTGCGAAAAATTAAAGTCTGACGGAGATAAATTATTTATTTGTAGTAGTGCCCTTTGCCGTTACATACCGTGGAGGCGGTGACAACGCAAAAATAAACAAACTCCCAGTAACTAAGGTTCTGCTTGTTGCCCGCTAAGCCATAAAACGGATCTCCCGAATTCTCGAGCTATAATCACAAAAGGCTAATTATTGTAACAGAGATGAGTAAGGCAATGCAAAACTCCAGGCGTGTTTTCTTTTATTTCGAACACGCGCGGTTAAAGGACTCACTAAATGGAACATGCCGGCGGACATCAACAGCGCACTGACAACGCTGCAAACCAGCTGTGTCAAACGTAGCGCCGTCCGTGTTCTGAGAATGCGTAGATACTGAAGGATATCCGGTATATTCAAAAAATACAGAACCCGTAGAAATCGTAATCCTATCGACGACAAGAAAGAATAGCATCATATGAATTGGGAGTGTTTGTATTTGCCGGATAATTAAAAACGAATGCTACGCATTTTGCAACTGGACGCCTCTATGTGTCTATCAATTTTCTCTTGTTCAGTTGATTTGAGCTATCAGTCTATCTTACGTAGTATTTAGTACTTACAACATACAATATCTGTACCTGTCCAGCTTCTGTTGAGAAGTAATCCGACAATTGCCGGCGGAACCGTAAAATAATCGATAACCGAATATAGTTCAAAAAGGAAGGGCAATTTTTTATGAGCAGCAATAAACTGTAATAACAAGCAGCAAATGTTGTAATAAGTACGATCCACTTGAAAGCATCAGTCAATTCATCAAATACAGTACTCTAATTAAAAAGTGGATGCCGAAAAGGCAGTTCAGTAGCAAGTCCAGGATAGCTCCGGCATCATCGAACAGCGATCTCACGTAACATTTTTCCAAACAACAAGATTGCCGCCTAGAAGGTAAGAATTAATTGGGCAAAATAAATTATTTCCTTGCTAATCTTAAATGAATTGAACGGATCACACAAATTCATTAATTACACCGGAAATTATGTATAACTAAAGCTTTTCGTTGTTATTCTTGAGTAAATCACACCACAATGTCTAACTTTAATACTTACACTGAAACCTCCGTCAGATAAATTAGGAAGGATACCTGACTGGCAAGAAACATTAGAAACACCTACACAAAACAGCAACAAGTTACCGAGTTGCATTATATTTTCAACGTCGCGCTGCAGCCGATGTATTTAACTTCTTACGTACTTCTTAACTTGCAGCATTTGTTTAAGAGTACATACGTTATACTGCACTAACACTGTAAGTTGGTACAATCGCATCATAAAATTTTGCTGCAGTCAGATATGTTATGTATTCGATAACGATTAATTAGTGTTCTTAATGATTACGGCTGTCATTGTATTCCGGTAAACTGCCTACTGAATTATGTGTTCCTCGTCATTTTTAACTTGTTATTAAATCCCTTAAGCAAAAGTAAAGCATTTAATACTTTGCAGAATCTCTTGTATTCTTACCGACATTTCTCCGGAAACAAATTTGGCGCTAACGAGTTCCTGCATGCGCAACCGAAAAGCATGAAATCCGTGAGGCGATAGTCCACACAGAAGTAAACGCTTCTTCGGGGCATTATCGTGCATGGCTGGCGCCGTCTTTCCGACGTTCTCACCTGCATCTTTAATAAAAAATTTCCGATAAAGTCGAATGATTAGCCTTTTAAAGGTGAGCACAAGGAGCAGAATGAATATAAACGCGACCGGACACAGGGCGCTGGAAAGCAGAAATATCCACCATTTCTCCGGCTGGCCCAGCTCTACGCATGGTCGTTTGAATCTGCCGTAAAGGTTAAAACTGCCAAGTATTTCTGGGATAGTATCGTTCACGATGTTCATCATAATTTATTGCTCCACACAGATGTATGTCACCAGATATTGGTTCGAAGTGACTGGCAAAAGACGATTTCGAACCGGAAGTAAAAAAACATCCGTTGCTTTACTTTGGAATTTACATTTATGCTTAACCGGTTGGCAATCCGTCCGTCAATGCCGGTAAAAATGTTTTGTCGAATGCATATTATGATCGGGAATAGAATAATCAAGGTCCTTTAATAGTGATGTATACACATTACATCTTCTGATACTAATAAAAACCGACTGTATATGTGCATGCGTCTTTTGAGAATAATAAACAGTGTGTCCAAGCTGATCATGACTCCAAGTGTCTGCAATACATCGATTGTTAATTGACATATTTCGCACTTCTGCCGCGAATTTAAAATACGTTACAAGGCTTACCGTCAGGGCGGGGTATACGTACTGTTAGCTCATCGTACAGTCTATCCCGAGCCCCGACACATTTTGAAGTACTGGAAGCCGGGAATGTCGGCTTACAGCGGTAGAAGTAGTACAAAATAGACACGTCGTGGTTAGCTTTGTTGCGTCGTTGTATTGTACACGTTTGATCCATAAGGATCAAAGCTCTGGATTGGATGCGAGCGGTCATGCTTGATTTCGCTACACTTTATACGGTAAAATTAAATCGCATATACTGGTATAAGATAAAATATTATGATTACCGGTTGACGGTACCGGTATGGAAAGCGTTACTGTATCAACTCTTCCAAATTGATGCTTTTTTATGCATGCAGTGTGTATTTGTTAACATTTACGATTTGGTTTTCGTTAGCCGCTTGAAACTGAAAAACATGCTTTAATGATTTTGATAGGCGTCATTGGCAGTGATCATGTCGAACGCTCGTCAGGGATAACTTAAACTTATAATCTCGTTGAAACCTTCGTAGTCACATTTGACTACGAAGTTCGTAGTACGAACTTTGTTATCCGGTCCGGCAAATTTGCAATGGTCGAGTTTTGACCATTAAAAATTTTTGTAAGACACTGCTACACCGGCTTTGAATGTTTTCGCACTTCAGAATTGAAGAACATTGCCATTTCTGCTACTACTATTGCTACTATTGCCTTTGTATGACATCTGTGTACTTAGTAAGCTACCTAATCGATCGGAAGATAACGCACCTCAAGGGCTGCTATCAATTATTTGCCGAATTCAGAACAGCACTTAAACGGTACGATGAAGAAACAATTCCATACATTTGTCAGAAGGTCTGAAAGCGTGGGAAATGCGTGTAACACAAGGCCGTTGAAGTACACAAAAACCTGAAAACGAATGCAAGGACTACGAAACGAAAAGGCAAGGGTAACGGATTTGTCAGTCGTAAAAAATTGCCTTCAATAATAATTTGTCAAAAATTTTTCGAAACCAGTGATTCGAAAAAAATTTTCTCCCACCGGGGTTCCTATAGACCGCCCGAAAAACGGGAAGCGTGAAATAAATAGGTAATCGAAAAGGGGCGCCTATAGTAAAAGGGGTGCCTATACTAGTATCACCTGTATGGCATTACGCAGTACTCTGTGCTACTGTAAGGTCCGATAATCACAAAGGGAAACCACAATTTTTCGTTCACTATTATTATGATATATGAAATATAACTTATTATCAGTGTTCGTCGAACTTATTTTGCTGAATTGAACAAAAAATTGGTTCGCCCGTTTAGAACACTTCTAAGAGCATGTCTTCGGCAACAACGAATGAGTCCTTTTTTGATGGTGAAACCGAGTCCGAGAATCTCCTGGCCCTCCTTTCTCCCGTCGGGAAAGCAGTGCAGAGTGCTTGGAAGGAAGCAGTTCAAGTGAGTGGTCTGTGGCAGTAGATTACATCAGTCACCGATCTGGGATTGTGAATTTTAAATCGGTATTCAATAGAAAGGCCTTGTGCGAGCTGCAGCGGAGGACACTTCCACCGTACTAAGAACTATTATCGAGGCACACAGAATGGAGGGAGCGCAGCCGTCGGAGATGACCATGACCATGAATATTGAGGTTAGGCTGCGAGTACTTGCTATTTCTTTATCTCGGCCACTGTATATGCGACTGACTCATTATTTGGGTTGTTATCTATAATTTTAAAACCATTAATCTAATTTTGTCATACCTGACTAACTTTGTAAGTACTTAGTAGTACTGTATTATCTGGTTTCGATTTTTGACAACTCGCTTGTTTCCGACTTACTGAACAGCAGTTTTGAATTATAAGCGGTATGGCACTTTTACAAAGTTAATTTCACAATTTTTCCATGTCAATATGGCCACATGCTGGTCCGTGTATGGTCTTGTGAGTCTTGTCGTTTAGAAATTATTTTTGATTACCGAACAAAAAATGTGAAAAATGAGTTGATCCGTCTGCGTACTGGGTAAAGAACCTTGGAAGGGTTTTTGTCACAAGACTGTGGTTTGCTGCAAGTACGCTGGACCAACACGTTATTGCTTGAGATGTGGTAGTTACTTGGGCACCAGATTGAAAACATGAATAATAACTGTATCGATGACTCAGTGTGCACTACGCTTCAAGAGATCAGTGCGTCATTTACTTATAATGAGGAGCACTCGAAATTTTGTATTAGCTAGTTTTACGCTTTGGAAATTGTGGATAGAAATTTTATGGTTTGTATGTAATGCAGAAATTTTTTCTGATTATTACTAACTGGGAATCGGGATAGCAGCATGGGGGAATCGAATCTGCGATAACTACATGTTCCCTGAAATAATATAATGGCGCAACTGATTTCTTTTATGAACAGGGTGACCTTATGGGCTATGCCGCATCGGTTGGCCCTGGCAGGCGAGTGCTTCCCGAAGCTCCGAGTTCGAAATCTACGGTGAACGGTGTGACTGCTGTCATTGGCAACACCCGAGTGCGTTTTGGTGACGGAACAGACGCATTGCTCCGAGTAAAGGGCACCGTAACCCTTGTGATTGACGATGAGGCGGAAGATTTCGGTACGGACTTTGATCTGATGCAGCTGGACGAAGGCGTTGTAGATCAGGAATCCGATGTAGAAGAAGGGGAATCCCAGCAGGAGCCAGTTGTCACCTGATCAGATAAACAGTCCTGCATTTGTACCGGCATAATTGATTTCTCTCCGGCTTTTTGTTTGTATGACATTTTTCCAAATTTTTTTTGCATTCGTTGATACGGGAACCGGGACTATGGTATAAATCGGTTAAAAAATTTTTTATGCAAAACGCTTGTGCGTTTGATAATGAATATAAGATAAGTGCAATGGTAGATTTGTGATAGCTGAGATTGCATCTGAATGAGTCCGGTCACTAAAAGTTGGACATTCGCTATCGTTTCCACAGCTTGTTTTTACACGTGCGTGGTTGTGCTTATCGAATAGCAATCTTTGCGATTTTGTGTGTGATTTTGTATGTGAATTAGGAAGGCATCCAAGTTCTGCCAAGAACTTCGCAGTGTGATGGAAACATTTCAAGTAAAACCTTTCGAATGTGAATTTCTTTTACTAACTTAGAATAAAAACTGTCTTGCGCTAATGTTCTACTGTTTCACAAGGTTCTGTTGACTTCCAATCTGATTTTTCGATATACCTCTTATCATAAAACTTTTGCCATGTTGCGAAAACGAAAAGCCTTGAGTGATTTAAAAAAGCGATATGATGCGGTTGTGGTTGGTGGTGGTAAGCATTGTAACTAACACGAAGTTACGCAGAATAGAAATTATTTAATACAGTTGAATTAAAGTTCAGTGCAAGAATGATTTAGTGAAAAGTTTAGTTTCCAAAAAGGTTTTCTATTTCCAGTTATTATAAGCCTCGGTTTATTTTTGCGCTAATCGGATGGTGATGCGAGTGGTTCTAGAATAAGATGTTATCGCAGACTTCACAATCAAATTTATCTGTTCGTTGAAGTTGGCATTTTATTATTATTTTGTTTAGTTATTTTTATTGTTTTATAAACCACTAACACAGCTCCAGACTGCAATTTTAACATAATTTGTGGGTAACGTCGTTTTAGAGTAATTAGTTTGGTTAAGGTCACTGAATTCGGTATTGCCTGTGTGTTAAGGTTACAAATCATTTAAACTATCCAAATTCACACTGTTCTTGCAGGCCACAATGGATTGGTTGCGGTACGTGTAATGCCAATAACAAAACTGAATTGATAAGTTTTAATGTCACATTATCACAGGCGTGTTACTTGAGAAATGCCGGACTGGACGTGGCAGTTCTGGAACAGCGGCCAGTAATTGGAGGTGCTGCAGTCACAGAGGAAATTGTTCCCGGTAAGACTGTTTCTCCGTCACGGGCTATGACAAAGAAATTATTAATATTTTAAGCTATTTTGTCCCATGAGAGCTGTTAGCTATCGAGTGCGGTAACATCAGCTTTTTATAATATGGTACTGCAACACTGACCGTGAGCATAGTTGCATGTTCATTCCAATTACGAGTGTAGTTAGTGATAACAAAAGTCGCAGAATTAGAACTCGGGATGTCGGTTAAGGTCGAGCCAGCTGCGATGGCCGTAATGTTGAGAATTGTGCCGGAATTAGGGTGGAAAATTGCGGGATGACGTTCAAACAAAGTTTAGTAAAAGTAGTGAAACAATACTGTAATGGAACAGTAGATTAGTAAAACAACAAAGAAATTGCAGAAGTAAAAACTGGTTTCGAATAAGCATGTAATACTCGTACGTTTACCATACTGTATGTAAGCCTGAAATTAAAATTATTCTGTTTTTATTATCTCTTTTCCGGCAGCTACGAGTACTGAAAGTGAGTACTCTGTAGCTACTGCACCATGTTCCGTCATAGAAGAGGTGTGAGAAAATTAAGTATTAATCAGTGTAATATTTTTTGATTACAGGATTCAAATTTTCCAGAGCATCATACTTACTGAGTCTTCTCCGTCCCGTTGTATATAATGATTTGGATTTGAAGGTAAACAAGTGTAAAAACATTGCACTTTGTACTTTTTAAAATTTCATTCAGCTAGTTATCGTGTCAAAAGCATGGATTTTTTTAGCATGTATTAATTATAGGTTATTGTTTTCTGCCATTACAGAAACATGGCTTAAAACTTCACTTCCGCAATCCATATTCCTTCACGCCGATGAAAGGGTCCACACAATCGTTGCTGTTAGGAACAAACCATCAAGAAAATCATGCACAAATATCCAAATTTTCCGCCAAGGATGCTGACAATTTTATCCGTTACGAAGCTTTACTGAATCAGATTGTCGATGCCATCGATCCGTTATTCGATATTCCGCCACCAAGCTTTGCCGGTCGGAACAGAAGGAAAGAAAACTATTCCAGCTTTAAACAAGTGGCTAAAACAGGTAAAAAAGCGCGTGTTTATTTGCTTTTTTCTAACAATGCGGTGTTTTTAGATTTTTTGTTGAATGATTATATTCAAATGTTCATGTTCATTTACTTACGAGTACAAATACTTTGATGTACTCGTACTTTTGCACAACCGTTTGCTTGCACATGGTTTTGAGTCTTTGACATGTTTTTCAGCGTACTCCCTTCGAAAAGTCTTTCCGGAGACATACGAATTACTGACAGCACCCATTTCTAAAGTATTAAAAAACTGGTTCGAAAGCGAACCTCTGCGGGCTACACTGGCCACCGATGGACTAATCGGCAGCAGTCTGGGTCCGCACTGCGCCGGTACCGGCTACGTTCTGCTGCACCACGTCATGGGTCGTCTGGAGAACCGCCCAGGGGCGTGGGCCTATGTCGAAGGGGGCATGGGTGCTGTCTCGGAGACTATCGGCAACGTCCTGGAAGCGCGCGGTGGACATATTTTCACCAATGCAAAGGTCACCGAGATCGCCACATCAGCGGATGGTGTCCGTGGCATCCGATTGGCAACGGGCGAAGAGATTCAGGCGCCAGTGATCTTGAGTAACGCCACAGTCCGGAAGACATTCCAGGAATTCCTGCCCAACGCGTCCATTGATAGTAGCTTGCGGACGCAAGTGGACAATATTGACTACGCCTCGCCGGTTGTCAAAATCAACGTAGCGCTGTCCCGCATCCCGGATTTTTCCAAGGCGGGCAATAAAGTTCTGCCGCATCATCAGTGCTCAATTCATTTGAACTGCGAATCCATTGATATCTTGGATGATGCTTATAAAGATTTCGTTAATGGAAAACCGTCGAAAAAGCCCATGATCGAGGTGAGCCGGTGTGGTTTTCTATGTATATGGTCTTTTATGTACGTATGTTCTATAATTGTATACAGTATGGTATGGTTTTATATACAAAGTAAGTACTTGTAGCATTTTTAGTTAACTTTGCCAGTTATGTTACGCTGACGCCCGTTTCACCTGCCATGTTTTCTAATATTTTCAGATGGTCATCCCGTCCAGTTTGGATCATACCATATCGCCGCCCGGTGCGCATGTGGCGTTACTCTTCGTGCAGTATTTGCCTTATGGAATCAGTGCGGCTTGGTCGGAAACTGACCGCAACAACTTTGCAAAAGAAGGTGCTAATCCTAATATATCACTTCACTACTGAAACTGCGAGTGCTAACGCGAAAATGTTTTGTTAAAGTTTTTAAGCAAATCGATGACTATGCGCCCGGTTTTACAACATCCGTTCTGGGATATGAAGTTCTGACACCTCACATTTTGGAGCAGACCTTTGGATTGACCGGAGGTGTGTCACGCATTTTATGAACGGATAAGTCGGATATGCATGCATCTATAGCTAGTAAAGTACTGCTTGCATAACTGTGCACGTGTATTTAATATACAAATTAATTACAGTACATCTTCGAATGAAGTTGCTACACTTGCACGATACGAAAAACATTTGCAAAGTTTTTCCCGAAATTGCGTTGATTTGCGTGAAATATACTGCGCTGAAATGTAGTCGAAGATTGTAGTTTATTATCTCGTCTTCCCAGGAAATATATTCCATGGAAGTCTGAACTGGGATCAGCTGTTTTTCAGTAGACCTCTTGCAAAGATGACTGGCTACCGAACGCCGGTTAAAGGGCTTTATTTATGCGGAAGCGGTTGTCATCCAGGTACACGTCCACTTCTTCACATTCTAAGCAGCCACAACATAAGTATTTACCAAGGCGAGCGTGAAATAGCTCTTCTTTATCATAGGCGGAGGCGTAACTGGAGCACCCGGACGGCTGTCGGCGCAGGCTGTTCTGAATGACCTCAAGAAAAAGTGAAAGGAGCGTTTACTTGGGCAATAACAGGGGCAATAACAGGGGCAATAACAGTTGTTTTTGACCTTTAGCAGGGATGAAAGTTAAGACTGTGGGGCTCTTTGTGGCCTTTAATTTTTGCTCCGTTTCTGCCCATTATCTATGATTATTCATGGCATGGAATGCTGCATAAGACGCTCAGAATAAAGCTTGTGTATGAGGGAATTGCACGGTCCCAGAACGCTAACTAAACATTGGATTACTTATGCATTTCAGCTTGATATTTTGCCTAGCCCACAACTCTTATTTATCTGCAAATTACAAAGTAGCGATTGCCGACATTTACTGCTATTTTATTTTTTCTTTCTCCTGCATAATGCATTAGATCCACAGGTATGTGTTTGTACCATCATATTAGGCTTACATGTTACACAACAGTTGCGCTAGTGCGAACTATGGCTGCAGGAGTTAAATGGGTTTGTCCAAACCGGTATTCACTGTGGGCTTTCCTGCTAGTTTCATGGCCTCCTCGATTTCGCGCTGCATCTTCTCCAGTTTCTCCAGTGTCACGGATCGCATGGGGAGCAGTTTTGGCACAATTGGTTTCAGTCCCGATACTTTCTCATCGAACACATGGGCTAATTTTGATGGCAATACTTCCGGTACTTCGTCCATTTAACTCCAAATCTGCCTTATGGTCGTAATGTTAGTAAAATAATTTCATAACACAATAGGGAAAGAACTCAAAGGAGGTATTAGGAGGTATGCAACAGCACTACGGTACTGTCATTCGTAAATAGCATATATAATACTTACTATAAAACTTTAGATCTGTCATATATAAAGTAGAGCTTTAAGTCTGTATTACTGCAAATAATTATTTATGTCGAACAGATTAAACAATAGTTAACAGTTGGCTTACGGAAGACTGGAAGACTATTATCATTATCCAGTCTTTTTAAAAAGAAAACACGCTGCAGTATAAGGAGCTTTCCTATATACAATTCCCAGGTACTGAGATGTGGAATGTTTCCTCTATCCTCTATTCAGCTTGCCTACGTTCCTACTAAGTCTTCGTAATGGGAGTTCAATCGATCGCAGCCTCGATAGGATAGTGTACAATTACTCACTAGTAATTGTGTGAATATCCCAGTAACACCTACAGGAACATTTGTAAAGGTACTGTGCGTAATGTACGCCACTTACTGTATGCCAGGAGGCGCTTTTGAAAAGCAGTTTGTGGAATTACCAAAACAGCTGCGCATTGGGCAACCCCTGCAGGTTTGGTGTTTTTTCGATTTGTTCAAATTCACACAATCCGTGCATACCATAGCTTAAAAAATGCAGAAAAACAAGTTAAGTTTGAAAACGAAAAGTTTATAAGTAAAAAGTTTTGAAAGAAACGTTTGATTTGCAATTTAAGGGAATTTCGTTCAGCATAGCGGTCTATGGCAGACCGCCTGGTAGACCTCCATGCTGAACGAAATTCCCTTAAATCGCAAATCAAACGTTTCTTTCAAAACTTTTTACTTATAAACTTTTCGTTTTCAAACTTAACTTTTTTTTCTGCATTTTTTAAGCTATGGTACGCACGGATTGTATGAGTTTGAACAAATCGAAAAAACACCAAACCTGCAGGGGTTGCCCAATGCGCAGCTGTTTTGGTAATTCCACAAACTGCTTTTCAAAAGCGCCTCCTGGCATACAGTAAGTGGCGTACGCGTAATAATGCAGATGCTACGCCGTGTCCAAATTTAAGGTTGCGGCACGCCGGATGTAAGTAAGCGTTACTGTAATAAATACCTGGACTCCTGGAGGATGTAGGGAAGCTGCAGTCTTGTAGGATGATTTTTGTGCCGAACGGCATGCACTGCATGCCATCATTGCCATGCATGTTACAGTAATCTTAACGCAGAGCTCGCTACCCTCGCGATAGGATACTGTCGCGTCCGCAACACTGTACGCGCACTGCGCAGTACTCAGCAATACGGCATTGAATACGTTTACGGTTTAGTGAAGTTTTCCTAACACTTTAGTTTTGTTTGTTGATACTTTTTCAGCTTTGAGATTGTACTGTTAGTATTTTTTCCAGAGAATTTTGATAATATAATTTATTGCTGGAAATATTTTAAAGTTCATGCGCTAGTGACAGCAGTCGCAGCATGTATAAGTTCAAAATCCTTTTCGAAAGCGATGGAACGAGCCGACGCTTCAATTTGGACGAGCCTTGCGATGGGGATGAAGAAACCCTATTTCACAAACTGCGAGCGAAGATTCTGACAATGATTCCGCCCGATCAGGATATTTTATTGTACTGGCAAGGTGAGATGACTGATCCTTCTGATTTACATATTCCAAGACAAGCCCTTACGCTTGGTGCATTTTAATTTTAGATGAGATCAACAGCAGGATTATTTGCGAAAGCGAGGAAGAACTGCGGATAGCTATGGAAGAATGCCCGTCTGCAGCCACTGGAATTACACAGCTCACGGTTATTCCCAGCGTAATACGACTGTCCACACCAACTGCCCCACCTCAACCTGACGCTGTCTTGAATATTGTCAAAATGCCTGCTGAGAGAGGTACAGATATTTTTGTTACTTATGAGCAATTCATATACAGTAATCAAGAGTAATGAGACTGAAGTTAGAACTGTAATGGATTTAGTCATTATTAAAAACAAGTTCTATAAAGGTAAATCGTTATGCAGAGCGAAGGCGATGTGTATGCGACACTTGCGGCCGAGCATTCAAGTCTCGCTCGCATTTGGTGGATCACATGCGGACACATACAGGTAAGAGATCATTCTGTGGATTTCTTTTCACGGTTTAATATGGATTTTGTGTTAAAAGGGGAAAGGCCTTACCGGTGTGAATTATGCGGTAACACCTACCGACATCGAACCAGTCTGAAGGGTCACATGAACAGCCATACTGGTCAGTTCGGTAAATGCTTATTTTTGGACTGTTGTCATTGTATACAGTATTAAAACCCTTCCCACTTACAAAGGGGTCACAGTCTACTTCTGCACATAATAATTATTAAAAAGTGTCTAAATTCTATGTACTGTGTGGCTTTTGCAGTTTCGGTTGTATGAGAGCCTTAACTTATTTGGCATCTGCAGTTGCTTACAATGTTAGTAAATCCGGCAGCTCGAAATTTTCTGTTGCTAACACCGTATTTGATATAATTTGATGGCTGTACACGACTTAATTAAAAAAGCGAATTTCTTGAAGCTGCAGCAGAACTCAAGCACAGTTCCCTGGAGAATTGCGTCGTTGATAACATTGAAAAAACAATCCCGACGCAATCTGCAGGTGCAAAGCCGCATAAATGTGCATTTCCTGGCTGTACCTATGAAAGCGCTTGGAGTTCGTATATGGCGGAGCATATGCGACAAATGCATGGAACCAGATCTGCGGAGGTGCGTTTCAAACGATTTTGGTCCTGGTTATATTTTACTTGCATGAAATGTGCACCAGAGCTGATTGTGAGATTAATACAGTATTTGCGTACGGACATACTTATTAAATACGGTATTAACCGCGGCAAACCCAATGGTCCGAGAAAAAATCGTTCTCGTGTGCATTTGGTTGTAGTAAATTCTCAAACATCTTGTGAGTTTTCGTGTCATCTAGAGTGAAGAACGGGAATTACGGCGAAAATTGTCAGTGGCTGAAGGGAAGAAGGGAAAAAAGAAAGGTAGAAAACCAGTGACTCCCAAGGCTGAAGATGCTGGACTACCCGTGTCCGAAGGCGGAGTCACGCAGGACGAGCCCGCATCTCCTTCCAGGGTATATGTCGTAAAACATGATTCGTGGTCCATAAAGTGCACTGAAATGTTAATATTCGGTTTATAACGCAATTTGCTTGCTAGGCTCTTAGAAGCGGGAAAAAAATCCAACCAGGCAGAAAGAAGCGACAGGTATTCTTCTGCTGCAGCTCCTTTGTACTTGACCTCTGTTTTGAGCTTCATGGATTGGTTGTTTTCACTAGCGTAAGCAGGCTCCTCAGAAAGCTCAGGAAGAAGAAGAGCAAGAAGATCAAGAAACCGCGGAAATTAATCCTGACCAATTTGAAGACGCGAAACTTATGGAGACTAATGGGACGGTGTCTTGAGTTAGACTTCAGGCGTTACACTTATCGATACTACTGCAAATGCAAGGTGCACTGGCAAACTGAAACCGCTTTCTCCAAATCGTTAAGGAACTGCTGATTCTTTACATATCCGTCCACTGTTACACATAGCACCATCATCAGTTTTTTGATGATGAATTGATGAGTGATGACCTATCTCTTTTGGAAGTACTTGTTTGTTAGTAGTACTGTACCATGACTACCATCTAGCCCCTAGTTAATATTACTTACTAAAATCATACAGTACTTTGAAATATACTTAATCATGATGGTATGTAGTGTTTTAAAAAAGATGGTTCTTTTACAAATATTGTTTGGCAGTAAAATAATTATTTAATGTGAGTTATATCCATATGATAAATGGAATTTATTGTCACCCAACTTATTCACTAAAAGCTTGGCAGACGAATTGAACCACCAATTAAAAAACGGCTTCCCTGTTATAAAAATCAATGAAAAGGTATCTCTTTAGAATAACAGCGATAAAAAAATAAAAAAAAACCCACCAATGTGAGCAAGAAACTAGCAAAGCTTCTAAATCAGTGATCAGACAAAAATTTGGCGATGGTATTGTTGACCACCTCAGGTTCCTCTTCATTCACCCAGTGACTAGCCCCTTCCACATATTTGAGTTCAAAAATCCCTCCAGCGAATTGCCCCGAAAGCAGTGCAGTTTCCGGACTTATGGCTCGATCACCCGTACCGAAGATCACCAATATGGGGAAGGGCAAAGGTTGGAATTTGATCGGTTTTGGTGGGTTGAAGCGAAACAAATTACGATAGTAATTGATGGGCGCAGTGAATGCTTTTGCGGAAGAAAAGGTGTACTTGAAAGCTTCGATGTCCTCCTCTTGGTAAGTGCCTGGTTTAGCTCCCATCGGTGCAACAGTGAATATCTCTTCCAGAAATTTAAGATCACTGGAGCTCAGGAAAAACTCAGGTAGGAAGGGAAGCTGGAACATGAAGATGTACCTAAAAAGGACGAAATTCGTTTACATAAACTATGCACTACTTGTATGCGAAATTCGTTTACATAAACTATGCACTACTTGTATGCATTCGGTTTAATACGTGTCTGATATGCGCAGCTTTTCGCACAGGTGCAGTAGAAGTATGCAAAACGCACCAGCTCATTAGTAGCTGCTTCGGGTTTTTCATTGCAAACTTCCAGAAAACGGCTGGATGGGGCGCATTAATTACCACCATGCTGGAGACCATTTCCGGGTACAATGAACCGAAATTCCATGCTATCATACCTGTCAAAAATAAATCGCCGATTGCCGATAGTGGCGGTGCTGGAAAAGCTATTAAACGTCTGTGTTCACTGAACCATAACTTTTACTGGTAGTATACTACAACGTGTACATAATGTATTGAACAATTTGAACCTCCCAACAATACATTAGTGAACGGTAAATACCGATTTAACGAAAACCATAAACCGAAGCAGTCTATACATGCGTACCGCCCCAGTCGTGTCCGACAAGAATACAGGAAGCGCGTTGCAAGCTCTGGATGATCAATCGCACATCTTCGCATAGTTTACGAATTTCGTACTCCGCGTAATTAGAAGGCTTTGACGAATCTCCGTAGCCTCTCAAGTCCACCGCCACAACTCTAAAACAATTTCCACACAACTGGGTTAACAAACTTATAATACGTGTGTGCTGCTAAACTCACCTATAGGAATTTTTGAAATAACGTATCTGATGCCGCCAAGTATAGAAAAACTCTGGAAAGCCATGCAGGAAAAGCATCAAAGGAGCATCCGGTGGTCCAGAAGCCACGTAATGAATTCTGATGCCGTTCTAAGCAAAATCAGGAAACGAGGGATCAGGAAAAATGTACTCAAAAGGGAACATTGTTAGACAAATCAATTATGAAGAACATTCTAGAATTTTTCATAGAAATGCGCTAACATGCAAGGCATCCACCATTGCCTTTTTCATGACGCTTTTCCAGTGTCCCTTTTCCCGTGTTCATCTCACCTTAAGATGCAGATAGCCGTGTTCCCCCAAAGCAGGATCCTGAAGGACTGCAGGCGGCTTGGCACGTTTCTTCACAGTGAAGAATCCTGTGGGATTTCGCAGGATTGTGAGGAAGTTGCTGCATATCCAAACGACACTCCAGAATACACCAATGACATACACACAAGCAATAAAAGCATATCGAAAAACTCTCTTAACATTCACATTTAAGCCAGGCGCATTTGTTTCCGCCATTTTTAATGGAAGTGTGAAAAGGAAATGGCACCCGTGACTGCAACACCAGTGCTACTGTGCTAGTATTAGAAATTACAAAGCACAACAAAAACTCATCAAAAGACAAAAAACCAAAGCAAACTGGAAATCAGATGATTCAGATTTGCTGTCTGTAGTACAAGATTTCAGGAATCGAGTGTAGAGAGTGCACAATAATATTGTGCAGAAGTGGCGTCTTATTTGATTTTATTCGTGATTTTACAGCCATTGCACCATCTGTGGACCCTCCAGTTGTTAAGTGACAACGTAACAGAAGCATGCGTGCGGGGGCCCATGCCACAGGCTGTTTTAACGTAAATCTTTGAAAATTCATAACTTTGTTCATTTCTGCATTAAATTTTTATGTATAGTCTTGAAAAATGCAGAATAATACACAGTATTAGGCAAAATAAATTTTTTCTTGTTTTTCTTTCAGGGTTATGCCCTGTTAGCCTGTACGGCTACCATAGCCGCCTATGGGGGATTTGTCATAGGCGGCTATGTTAACCGCAGGGGCTCCTAGTGCGTTACCCTGAAGAGGAAACAGAGAAGCATTTATTTTGTCTAATGCTGTGTATTATTCTGCATTTTTCAAGACTATACATAAAAATTTAATGCAGGAATGAACAAAGTTATGAATTTTCAAAGATTTACGTTAAAACAGCCTGTGGCATGGGCCCCCGCACGCGTGCTTCTGTTACGTTGTCACTTAACAACTGGAGGGTCCACAGATGGTGCAATGGCTGTAAAATCACGAATAAAATCAAATAAGACGCCACTTCTGCACAATATTATTGTGCACTCGTGTAGATTGCTGTAGTGTAGATTGCTGATGCGAGGGCTTCCCTTGCTACGGTGCGTTTGCCTGTTCTACTAGCGCTGGATGAACATTATACCGCACACCTGACAGTGGTGTTGTAGGCAGAAGTCACAAGAAATTTTTCAAAGCGTCGCTGGAATTTAATAAAGCAGTTAGTTACTGTTAGTACTATAAAAAGTGTCAAGTGGTAAACATACGGTCATACCTATAAAATTAATTATGATTGTTTCGTCTTCTCAATAATTTGTATCACATTACAGTTGTTATGTTTTATGGGAGGAGCGCTCTTCCTTTTTCTGATCTTGATGTTTGTTGTCGATGTTGTGTTGCCGAAAGATGCCTTAGCTAACAAAGCGACGTGGTTGGGTTGACATCCAGCAAGCGATCACCATCATTCGTGTAAGTTAAAAGAGTCAAAAGTGATTGATGTAGCTTTGGGAAGCCCACCTCGACGAAGTCAACAAACTGATCAGATAATAATCAAAATGGTAAGAGCCAAACATTCGCAACTTCCTTCCCATGCATTTACGTTACTGTACCTTTTTCCAAACGCAAAATTTCTTTTCCAAATTTTCGATTTGTGTTCTCGTAGTCGTCGTACGATGAGGATGGCCAGTACGATGGAATGTCCAGCAGCTATGCCGTCGGTTCATTACCGAAATTTGGTTATGGAACGGACGATTACGATCCAGAGTTTGGATCGTTTATGCCTGCTGAAGTCAAACCAAAGATATTGCTCATGGGTTTGCGAAGGTACTACTTGATTGATAATTGAAATCCATAGTTATTGTTGATTAAGTAGTTGTTCATAAATGGAGGATTTTGATATATACTGGTTGCGCGAACAGGTCTGGCAAATCGTCCATCCAGAAGGTGGTTTTTCATAAAATGTCACCGAACGAGACTCTATTCCTGGAAAGCACCAATAAAATAACGAAGGACGGTAAGACGCTAAGACTGGTGAATGTTTTTCCACTTTACAATTTGCATTTGCAATTTTAAATTTGTCTCCGAACGTATAATAAAAATAGTAAACGCTTTCGACTGCCAGAAAAGTGTGTAAAATCTGTTATGTTTATTCTGCTGTTTTATTCACGTGATTTGTACTCCTTCTGGTGGTTAATCCGTGTTTTTATAATGTGCAGATATTTCCAGCAGTTCGTTTATTCAGTTCCAAGTTTGGGATTTTCCGGGACAGATTGACTTCTTCGATCCGTCTTTCGACGCAGACACCATTTTCGGTGGTGCATGTGAAGCGCTCATTTTCATATTGGATGCTCAAGTATGGAATTAATTGGCTGTTATTTATCTTTGTCGATTGGGGATGTTTTGCGCAAATCACTTTTTCGCTTTTTAGGATGATTACATGGATGCTCTTGAAAAACTGCATGCGACGGTTAGTCGCGCATTCAAAGTCAACCCGAACATCCATTTCGAAGTGTTTATCCACAAAGTGGATGGCTTATCGGACGATCAAAAAATTGAAACGCAACGTGATATTCACTCACGTGCCAATGATGAGCTTTCTGATACGGGATTGGAAAACATCCATTTGAGGTGGGTGTGATCCGATCTTGCCATTCTGTACTTAGTCAGATAAAAATGCGCCTTGTTCTGACTACTTTCAGTTTTTATTTGACGAGCATTTATGACCATTCAATTTTCGAGGCATTCAGCAAAGTCGTGCAGAAATTGATTCCTCAATTGCCCACCATGGAGAATTTGTTAAATATATTTATTTCGGTTAGTTTTCTTATTGATACTGATATTTTTAGGAGATGTGGTTTTCATTGAAGTTGGTTTCAGAATTCGAACATCGAAAAGGCCTTTTTATTCGACGTTGTCAGCAAAATCTATGTGGCAACTGACAGTAACCCAGTGGATATGGCATCCTACGAACTGTGTTGTGATTTTATCGATGTGGTCATCGATGTTTCTTATATTTACGGGTACGTGATATTATCAGATTATTCACGAAAAAAATTTCGTTGCACATACTGAAAATGAATAAGATTTTGTGTGATTGCAGTATGCGTGAAGATGTGGAGGCTAGCGCTTTTGACAGCCAGTCGTCGTCCATTATTCGCCTGAATAGCTCGTACATTCTGTATTTGCGTGAGGTCAACAAGTATCTTGCTTTGGTATGTCTGCTGCGTGAGGAAAACTTTTCCCGACAAGGTAATCGGATGGCTTGCACTTGACATTATCTGAATATTTCTTTAGAAAACGGTGAAGAACATGTTCAAAAACATTGCTTTCGCTTGCAGGGCTCATTGATTATAACTTTTTCTGCTTTCGAGATGCACTGCAGGAAGTTTTCAATATTCGCGCCCGCGTTTCTGGGATTCGAGAAAGGAACCATAACAGCATCAGCTACACGAACAGCATTTCCAGGGATTACTGATAAAGTTTGATAGTGGTAAGGCTTATTGCCTTGTTTTGATTTTTACGTTGATGTTATTCGCTGTGTTGTATAAGAAATTCCTCGATAGTGCGGGGTATTTTTTGATTTTGTTTTCCGTAGTACAGTAAGAATCTGACTAACACTTCTTACAAGCTAATTAATTGTTATGGTTTAAATAAAGTTTTAACGCTACTTTGGCTCAACCATTTCGTGTAATTAATACTGCTTGGGTGTCTTTCTGTTAAGAAGAAATCACTTATGAAGAAGCGGAATCGGTAACACTAACTTTAGTCTCTAGGGCTGACTGTACAGACTTTAGAGTCGGTCCTGGTGATACGTCCTGTACTTGTATGCATTAACCGTATTGTCGGCTTTTTAGTTTTTACGTTACAAACTGCAATTAGCAAAAGGATAACCAAAGTGCAGACTGCAGATGTGCTTGTGTTAAAGGCACTTAAATCCCAACCAGTGCGTTTTGCAGCATGTTTGAGGAAATCATAATGTTACACTTTTATCATCGCTTTTATCTGAAGAGGAGTCGTGATGAAATAAAGTCAGTATTAGAATATAGTTATAAATTTCTAATCACAAGAACAAAAAGATTACATAGTTATATCGAAAAGATGAAACTTACAGTCAACGACAATCTGATGAACGAGACTTATGAAAAGCAAAAAAAATCGAAAGTGTTTTACGTGCAATGCCAACTCTTTGACACACCAGTGACATAATGCAATACTAATAAGCGTACAAACGAGTAATTCGACCACCAAAAATTGTCATTATTATTAACATCTAATGCAGACGTGTCCCACATCAACGAAATTAATGTTTCGAAGCACTTTAACAGCGCACTGCAGAATGTGGTAAGGGTAAAGGTAGCACCAACAGCAAACGGAATCACTCATGTCAGATCAGCTTCACCCAAGGTTCGTTTCGCGCGCAGCAGCAGCTGCGTTGTCCATTGGTCGATCCGGGAAATGCTATCGTATTCGCGGACAGCTTCCGTGAAACCATCCACATTGGAATCCTCCATACAACCCAAAACTTTCTTCAACAATCCATACTCTCGAGTATCCTGGAATGACGGGAATGTCTCTTCGTAGCGTGTTAACGCGTGCTGCGCATTCAGCGGATCGACGCATAAATGGCACAGTGCCGCTTTGAAAAAGTACTCCTTGGCGCTGTACTTCAGCATGGCATTCTCGGCATTTCGGTTGGCAATCTGCTCGAAGATCTGAATGGCTTTCATGTAGTCCTCCTTTTCGGCGGCATAATGCGCCACCTTCTGCAGACATTTGGCGGCATGACTCTGGGATTCCTCGCCTTGATAGTAATCGGCCGCCCGCTCGTAATGCACAATGGCCTGATCGATGTTCTGCAGTTCCGACTCGTAAATCTCCGCAATCGTAATATGCTGTTTGGCGGCCATACTGAAGCGGCCCATTTCGGTTTGGATTTCTACGGCTTTTTTCAGGCATTCGATGGCTTGATTGGCGTCGATTTTCTTGTAACACACACTGGCGTCGATATATTTACTGGCTGCTTCGTTCTTGTTGTCCGACTGCAAATTCAGTCCGGCGGCTTGGCTGAACGCATAGCCAGCCTGACTCCAGTTCTTGGCCATTTTAAACTGGTTGGCGGCTTGACAGAAGAGATCAATTGCCTCGTCAATTTTGCTTGAGCCACCTCCAGCGAACTTGGACCAAAATCCTCCTGATTTCCCAGAGCCCGCTTTCTTTTCCGCCTCTGCAATCAGCTTCATGCCTCGCTGTTCTTCGGGACTGGCGGATTTCTCTGCCATTTTCTTACCTTCAAAGATTAAAACAAAACCAATGCAATCGCATTTATTAAATCTTACTACGACAGGAATTTCTAATCTGTCGTAAGCTGTCAAACAGAGTTGAGACTTGAGAGCTGGTGATGCTAACGGCTAAGTGAAGATTTTTTGCCTACACGTACTTTGTCTTATTTTAAGTCAACCTAAATTAATTAGATTAGAGGTAAAGTGTACTATTTCTTCGTTCTTCAGATTTTACAGTTCTTTAGGTTTTATGGAACTGTTGGCCATCCAGCGCCTATTAATCTGACAAGTGATTCATGGTTAGCGTACTTACTAATTTTATTCCTGACTTTGAACGAAACCTCCTTAGTATCACCTCAGAATGGAATCAATGATAGCTTAGTAGGTTCAGCTTATCCGCTTCCGATTCGCATAAGAGTTAAGACCAGTAAAAATTGGATAACGAGTGAGTCCAATTAGGTTCCAAAGTGCTGCTGCACAACATCGACAAAAAGGATACTTCACAGTTAACACGCAGCAAATTTGCAAAAATCACAAATTACAATATAACTGAGACCTTCCTGAGCGATGTGCGTAACAGATGTCAATTCAATCAATCGATAACAACATTCACAAACAGCAGCGGGAACTACATAAAAAACTGGCAGGCAGCTTTAAAGAGGAGCCAGATTCCAGAAGGAACACATATATTGTCGTTTTATTACCCACAGAATGGGCATCCGTAGTGCGTGGCCAGTAGGAGCGTCATTTTAAAACTGCCACTATGGGGGGCTGCCATAGTGAATAAGAGGGAGCCGGAAACAGTCATGCAAAAATAATCTTCCCACGGGCCATGGTACAGAAATTCGCTCCTCGCAAGTTCCCTTTGATATATAATCTGATTTATCCATGTTTCAAATGATTTTTTAAAATATTAAAATAGGAGCATACCTTTGTTTGGAAAGCACATCTTTTTCTATAAGGCATATTATTTTTGAGTTTAGGTTTATACGATAGTATACGATATGTAACTGCGATTACGCGATAGGACATTGATTACGCAGTACGCACACGAATTTGCACAACGGCCTTGATCTCCGCGCGCTGTAAGAATTTTGCCAGTAGATGTATTAGTGACTTTCATACAAGTTTAAAGCTGTTATATATGGTGATATTTCACACTTCACAGGTAAATTATTACATATCAACGTGCACAACACAAAATTCAGCTACACGGTAGGAAAAGGAACTTGGAAGCCGTGCTTAATTATATAGGTCACCAACAACACTATCACAAGGCGCGCACAACCTTCGAGTAAGTACATGATAAGTACATGATAAGTACATGATAAAGTGCACTCATCAGCTCAAATAAAAAAAGCGCACGACGCTAAAGCAAGTGTATCGAATTACTGTGTATCTATTGCAGAATCGGTTACAACCTTAGGATATCAATTACGTTAAGTCAGATTCTCCCAGTGTTCGCTTAGCACGAAGCAACAGTTGCGTTGTCCATTGGTCTAAGCGAGAAATTTTATCATAGTCGTTGACCGCTCCGGTGAAACTATCCACGTCCGACTCCTCCATGGCTGTCAAAACTGCTTTAACCAATTTACATTCCCGTGCATCCTGGAAAGCTGGGAACGTCTTTTCGTATCGCGCCACCGCATGTTGCGCGTTAAGAGGATCGACGCATAAATGGCATAAAGCCGCTTTAAAAAAGTAGTCCTTTGCGCTGTGTTTCAGCACAGCGTTTCCGGCATTCCGGTTGCCAATCTCCTCGAAAATCTGAATGGCCTTCATGTAGTCTTCCTGGTCCGCAGCGTAGTGGGCCACTTTTTGCAAGCAAGCAGCCGCCTGGCTTTTATTTTCTTCTCCCTGAAAATAATCGGCAGCCTTCTCGTAATGCTGGATGGCTTGTGCGATATTCTGCAGTTCTGTTTCGTAAATTTCGGCAATGTTAATATGCTGCTTTGCTGCCATGCTGAATTTTCCCATTTCCGTTTGAATTTCTATAGCTTTTTTCAGGCAGTCCACGGCGCGGTTAGCGTCTGCTTTCCTGTAGCAGACACTGGCATCGACAAACTTCATAGCCGCATCATGTTTCTTGTCGAGCTTCCGGCTACCTTCCGCTGCTTGGGTAAAGGCGTAACCAGCCTGGTTCCAGTTTTTGGCCATTTTAAACTGATTGGCGGCTTGGCAGAACAGCTCAATGGCGTCCTCCATTTTACTGTTGCGATTGCCGAAAGCGCTGGATAAAAATCCTCCGGAGGAACCTCCCGCGGCTTTTTTCTCGGCTTCCGCCAGGAGCTGCGTGGCTCGTTGTTCTTCTGATGAGGCCATTGTCAGTGTGGTCACGCTGCAATGCAAAGAAGGAATCACAGAAAGCCTTAAGCAGATCGCATTGTTTTAAGGAAGTGGTTGCAACAAAATCATTAAAAACTGTGACAAGTAAGGTCATGAGATGCAGTGCATCGTGTATACCGACAAGATTTCCCAAGAACTGAACCAGCATGTAGTACAGTGGTACACAATCCTTTCAGATGGAAGTGACTTACTTTGAAGAGATTATCCTAATTATGAAATTATCAGATGCCTAACACTTCTCTGCAATAACAATAACAACTCCGTATTTCCGCCTCCTACGAGCAAATTAAACCTTTTAACTCTCAACCCAGTTCACAATGAACCGGGACCCGATACAATATAACGTCAAGTGAGGAATGCCAGCGCTGTGAAAGAAAATCTTGATAAAACAGCGCAGCGAACCGAAAACGAGTTTTTTGTGGAAAAGTTAGTCTGGAAACCCAAGAAAATCCTTTAGCCTAGCCTTTTTATCTCGCAGTCTGTATCTGAACGCCTAAAAATCGATAAACATCCCAGCTGACGACAGTGAGCCGTATTGACCCTAGAGTAGGATCCAGGAATAGGAATCAGAATGGGATGCTTTTTGGTGACTCTAAGATGACCACCCGAAGAGGCGGTTGTAGGGCTTCGTAGTCGGTGCAGTGTTTGACGAAAAGCGAAATCTGAATTTTGAAAGTAGCGCGAGAATCATTTCTTTAAATTTTTATAGCTTCTGCCCCTTCTGGATTCCTTAGTGAGCTTTGCATTATTACGCTGTACCCTGAATCGTAGTAATGGGGAAAAATAAGAAAGGGTTTAACTGGAAAGCCAGACAGAACACATCTGTTACCGTCGCTAGCGGACCAGCGATTCCATTGCAGGTTAGTACAGTACTTGCAAATATAAGTTCCCCGAGCTTTATATTTTCTTGCGAAATCCAAAAGCTTTTCTACTTATGTGGCCTGTGTTTGTCAAATACTCATTAGACTTATTAGCTTCAACCGTACAACTGAATGTTGCATGGTGTGTTCACGGTATATGCCGGAAAGTTTCTTTTCATTGTGCAGCTTGATCGCGGAATTGCAGAAAATGCTCCTGATGCGACCACCGGAAACGACGCCGTCCATGATGACAGCAATGCCATAGTCCTTCCCTCTCAAAAGCGAAAAACGAAAAAAGCGGAAGTTTGCGCACCGAAGCAAAAATTTTTATCACATCGACAGAAAAAAATGCAGGAACGACTCAAGGAGAAGCGAACGAAAAGTGCTAAGGTAAAAATCGACTTATGTGTGCCGTTTGTATTTCGCTTCGCGAAATTCGCGTTCATAATTCATTGATAGTCTTTCATTCATTTTGAAATTCTGAATGATGCGTTATTATATTGCAGCGTGGTGAGCTTATTAAGGCAATACAAGCGGTCCAGGCCTCCGAACTGGAAACAAAAGAATTCGTCTCAATCACGCAAATGCAGACTAAAGGATTAAAAAGGTGCACCGCATCTTCCATTTTTTTATTTGCTTCTTGAATTACAAAAGTTATATATTTGCAAGTTTCGTTCTGAAAACCGGAAGAAGTTTGAAAATGTGTTTCTGAATAGGCACCGACTTGAAAAGCTGCGTGCTAGTTCTGGAAAAAAGAAAGTGAAGTCTTTGGCGAACGAAGAAGATGACAGCGCAGTGGAGAGAAATTCCGTCGTCCAGGAGACGAGTGAATCGAGCGACGACGAAAGCCAACCTGAATCGAGCGACACCGAGCGAAGACAGTCGCGTGATATCGACGTTGATCCTGTTCCACCGCTGATCGTTTCGGAATTCCCCGATGCTCAGCCGACTAGCAACATCACGGAAAATCTCGGTACTCGTGATCGTGATAGCTCGCCGGAAGCGGAAACGGTGCTTCCGAAAGCGAATCCCTTCCGGCGCTTGCACAACATCCCCGTGTCCCGTCTCCCGGAAATTCAAGATCAGCGCTCCAGATTACCGGTTACCGGCGAGGAGCAGAGTATTATGGAGGCGATCAACACGAACGATGTGGTTGTAATTTGTGGTGAAACGGGATCAGGCAAAACCACGCAAGTGCCGCAGTTCTTGTATGAAGCAGGATACGCCAGTGGCGATGGTATTATTGGTGTAACGGAGCCGCGCCGAGTGGCGGCTATCAGTATGTCGCAGCGGGTAGGGACGGAACTGAATCGCCCCGACGAAGTGTCGTACCAGATTCGTTACGAAGGGAACTGGAGTCAGTCGACAAAAATTAAGTTTATGACGGATGGTGTTTTGATGAGAGAAGTTGCCAATGTGAGTGTGTGCTTTCTAATCCGTTTAGAAGGGTCTGAGAGATTTATTTTTTCCAGGATTTTCTCTTGCAAAAATACTCGGTCATCGTTGTGGATGAAGCACATGAGCGGAGTGTGTTCACTGATATCCTTATCGGATTGCTGTCCCGGATTGTGCCCTTGCGGAGAAAAGTAAAGACGTCGTATTCCTTTTTTTGAAGACAGTTTATCTATTAATTTTTGTTACCAGTAGCATGGATTTCGCTACCGTTTCAACGGAATTTAATCTTGTTTAGCACTCTTGTTTTGCAGAAAGGAATTCCACTCAAGTTTGTGATTATGTCTGCAACATTGAGGATTGAAGATTTTACCGAGAACAAACTACTTTTTCCGTTTCCGCCTCCGGTTATGAAAATTACAACTCGGCAGCACCCGGTGACGATCCACTTTAATCGCCGTACACCTAGCGAAAAGGAATATCTTCAAGATACGTTTAAGAAAATATGCAAGATTCACCAGACTTTACCAGCTGGAGGGATTCTGGTGTTCGTTACTGGCCAGCAGGAAGTCCATGCGCTGTGCAAACGTCTTCGAGAGACGTTTCCCAGAAATGACAAGTCAAAATTGGGAAAGTCTAGAGCTGCGACTGATATCGTTGTAAGCGAAACTAATAAGGAAAAACAGCCAGACGAATCAGTCGTTTCTCCCAGTCCTGACGTGAACACATTCAAGCTTGATGCGTACCCGGTGCACGCGCTGGACGAGGAAGAAGGGCAGGCGGTTACCGAAGCAGACGAAGATGTTGATGAGGATGATGCGGAAATGCTGCGACATTCTGATGAACCGATGACTGTACTGCCGTTGTATTCTCTGCTTCCGTCTGAGCGACAGGCACTGGTCTTTCAACCGGTTCCTCAGGGAACGCGATTGTGTGTTGTGGCTACCAATGTTGCGGAAACCTCCATCACGATTCCCGATGTGAAATATGTGGTCGATACAGGGAAAACCAAAATGAAGCTATATGATAAAAATACCGGCTTGTGTACATTTCGAGTAGTTTGGACGAGCAAGGCATCGGCAAATCAGAGGGCCGGGCGAGCGGGACGAACCAGCGCGGGACATTGTTATCGTATATATTCTTCTGCCGTGTTTAACGACGATTTCCCTCAGCATACTCCACCGGAAATTACGCGTCGTCCTGTGGAGGACTTGGTTCTGCAGATGAAGGCTATGAATATAGAGAAAATTGCAAATTTTCCCTTCCCGACTCCGCCAAGTGTCAGCGCCATCGCCGCCGCCGAAAAAGAATTGTTAAGTTTGGGCGCTATTGAGCGCGTGGTGCATCCGAAGCACAGTGAAACGGCGGATACGGTCACTTCGATTACATCATTAGGAAAAACCATGAGCTTGTTCCCGGTGGCACCGAGATTTGCCAAAGCGTTATCCCTGTGCGGGGATCACAACCTGATGCCGTATATGATCACTCTTATATCGGCTTTATCAGTTCAGGAACCAATTCTGGAGGGAAAATTAGGGACGGATGATAGTGCGCCGGAAAATGACCCTCAAAGACGTTCGTTTTTAAACCAGTTAAAAAAGCGCTGGATTGGGAGTGGTTTTTCGAAAAAGTTGGGAGATCTTATGGTTTTGTTAAAAGCAGTGGGAGCGGCAGAATTTGCCGGTTTAACATTCGACTACTGCAATCAGCACTTCCTTCGCTTTAAAGCCATGAAAGAAATACGGCAGTTGCGTCAACAGTTGACCAATGCTGTTAATTTGGTGTTGCCGAAGATAAACTGTCTAATGGACCCCCTGTTGCCGCCTCCGAGTGAACTGCAGTGCAAGATGATGCTGCAGGTACTACTATGTTGTATGCAGCACAATATAGCTCGGAAAATTTCACCGGCGGAAGTGGCGGCGGCAGAGCCGAAAGAAAAGGCGAAGTTGCGAAATGCGTACCGGACGAGTATGTTAGAGGAGCTTGTATACATTCATCCGTTTTCCGTCGTTGGACAAGAATCTCCGGAGTTTGTTTTATATCAAGAACTGTTTGAGGGGAATCGAATCTATTGCCGGAATGTGGCTGAAATTGACCCAATTTGGATACCGAAATTCGCCCCAGTGGAGTGCGTTTTCTCACCGCCGTTAGACACCCCGGAACCGCGGTTTGACAAAAAAACCGGCAGAGTCGTATGCCATCGGACAAGCACCTTCGGTGGGGTTGTGCATAAGAACTTTCTTTAGTTTGACATTAAATACGTTAGCTATAGGAAATAAATACAAATTTTGACTCGTTTTAAACTTGTAACTACGGTGCCTTTATTTGCCATTCAAGGTCTGATAATTACTGATAATTTTCGATATTTCAGAACACACAGTCTTTAATGTATTGAAAATTTTTAATCTCTTTGGATAACTGCAGTAGATTAACATGTTTGCCCACGTTTGTATTTATTGGCTTTGATTTGGCGGAAGGTTGGTTAAACGCGATTATAACCCGAAGAGCTTTTAAGAAACTGCATTATATGAAAATTATTGGAGCTTGTGTGCAGGACCGCATGCCTGGATTTTGCCATCAGTTGAAGTGGACTATCCAGCTGGACTGGATTTGTATCGGTGGTTTGGAAAGTTTTTTCTGGAAGGCGCCGTTCTTGAGTCCCTGAAGCCCTTGAGCGTGCACCTTTTGGTTAAGCCTGGCATTATGGTGAAAAGCTGGTCAAGGTAGCGCTTTCGATTTTACGAAGAAGCATTTGACATGCTTTTTACATGTGCCATCTGTTACGTTGTAGTCTCCAACCGAAAACTCAGACATTTCTACGGGCACTCGCTGATCGCAACATTGATTGCCGCGAGAAACTGCTAGCGATATGGCGCAGAGAACCACAATGTACGTATGCACAACAAGCTGAACAAAAAAGCAATGGACAATCCATGCTGCAGCTCAATTTGAACAGTTGCATTTTTTCCGTAGATCTGATGTATGAATACCTGCAATGGCTTCCTACAGCGTATCATGCACAAGCGCAATCCATATGGCCCCCAGGATGAAACGGTGCATGACAGATCTTTCGAGAATGCAGAGGACTGCTTTTATTCGAATAGTTGTTTGTTGCTTTATTTTCGAGTGAAGCTGTTAAATTGTTGGTGTTTCGAGTTTTATTCTTTTGAAATTGCGGCATCTTGTGGTTTCTTCCCTTTTTTTTGCTTATTACACCAGATAAACAAATAATTCATGGATTGGAAAGTGTTTATTGGAAATTTGTTTTCGATTTCCATTTAGGAAATTTCACAACATTTTCCGTTACACCCTCCACAGTGTAGCACGAACAGGAAAAAAAGAGTTCCTACGGTAGCTTAAGTCTTTTCGTGAGCGTAGCAGTGCATTGTTGAAAGTTTGAGCGGCTCCAAAAGCTGTACAGCAGCAATAATTACATCCTACTTTCAGTACTCGTACAGTAACCAAGAAAAACGCTAACGATGATGCTGTAGAATGCTTGTAGACGTACTGGAAACATCGCAGTCCGCCGCACTATACCGCAATCGTAGAGCCGCGGTGGAGTAACCCTTTTTTTGTTTACCATGGTGTGGGACTCTGGACACAACCAAGAAAAACGCGTGAGACATCATGACGTTAGTGGTTAAGGCACGTAGAGCTGTTGTAGTCTGTAGATAAAGCCAAACTGCCAAAGGTTACAGAGATGCGGATTATATGTACTGTACGGTACTCGGATTTATATCCGCATGTCCAGTCACCAGTGCCAGTCACGAATTGACGTATTAATACAAAGTATACAGCCTCCATTCGCGGGGACCGTCACTTTAATTTTTCAGTGACCACAACCATGGTCTGCAGTCTGCACTCTGCACAGACCCTGCCACAACTCTTGGATCATTTCTTGAACTTTCTCTGCTTTCTGAAGTTTTTGAGAATTTTTCACCATTCTGGTTCTCGAAAGTCAAAACGTACAAATTATCATTGGATTTTGTCAAGTGTGGGGCATGTTACTAGTTTTCTATCAGTTTTAAAGTGTCCCTGTATGATTGTATCAATAAGGGCTTGATATCATTTATTGCGTTACCGCTGTGCAACTGAAGATGGATCACGCTAACGGAACCGAGGAAAGCGCTGCAGATGATATGAATGTTATTGCTCCATCGGATGCGCTTTTTTGTCCAGATCCCGTTAGCGTCGATAATGGAAAAAAGCCATACTTGGTGTACTCTCAACATAACGAACAGATCTTCAAGGAAATTGCAGATGTGCTAACCAAACAGTCCATCCTTGGTTTGGCAACCGTGTTCGATGCCACGAGCGCTAAAGTTCAGCTGCGGAATTTGTCATACTTCGTCATTTCTACGGTATCCCCGGCGATGACGTACGTGTTCGACTGTAACAATGTGGTGGCGGATGATTTGTTTTTGGATTTACGGAATATTTTGCAAAATCAGAGTGTTTTGAAGATTGTGCATCCATTCGATCCTACTGTCGGCTTCCTGATTCATCGTCAACATGTGAGCAGAAATTTTCGGGATCTATCTTTGCGACGGAATATTGTACCGATGACTGTCTGTATTTTGCAATAAGGAACGTATTTTTTTTAGATGGATATGAACAATATTTTTGATCTCCAAGTCTGTGACAAAATTCTGCGGAGCTTGGGAGAAACCCCAGAATTGGCGTCGTTGACGGAGTTGATTTGCTTGTATGTTGACCCTCAATTCGTCGATAAGCAGCCAGTTGAAAAGGGCAATGTTGGACTGGATAGCAAAGCAGTCGAAAGAGGAGCTATGGAATTGCAAGCAGCGATGCAGGGAGCCTTTCTGATCGACATTTACCGCAACCAGCAACAGGTGATCATTAGCCCTGTTGTGCAGCATTTGGATGCGAAGGTCAAGGCGGAATTGGCGGTAAGTCAGCTGTTTTGCCTATATACATTTGGCTTTCACCGGTTTAGCTGTATGATTTGTATCATATCATTTGTATCATCATTACCACTCAACAAAAAGTACGTAGTAGTAGTCGCGAAGTTGCGGTTATCAATAAACTGATATAGACGCTTTCTAGTATTTGTGTTTTACGTGGTATAACTGAAAATATACACCGATTTTCGCTAAAAAATACTGACCCACCACGATTTCGGCTTGTTGGTAGGTTTTCGGGAAAAAGCCACACCCGGAATCCGCAAAGGCCTAAATAATAAAAATTTCACTGGCCTGACCGTAGTTGGAAAAGACTGTGACTATAATCTGTTTGATTTACTGAAACCCTAATTTTCCGGAGTTACTCTGGACCATGTTGGATAACAATTACATAATCCGAAATTAAACCGCTTGGAGGAATTATCAGCGGTGTTGTAAGTCTAAAGATTTCCTTTCAATAGCATCCTGCATGCAACACCGTTCTGAAATTCGGATATTACTTCTGCCACTGCTACAAGGCAAGCCTGAGATAGAGTGCATTCTTAAGTTCCCATATAAATTTCTAGTCTGATTACTAACTGGTGATTGTGCAAATAAGTACTATACAGTAACTGCGCATGAGGACAAACTGCCCTCTGCAACATTTCTTCATTCGGTTGAGAAAACTTTTGTAACGAAATTGTATACTGTCAGAATTTTCGTTTGTTAAGACGAACAACAAATTTACATCAGTAAAACCTGGACTCAGACTCTTTACAACAAAAAATCCTAATTATAACGTCTTGTAAGCACTGCAAGGACAGCAACAGAAAAGAACGGAAGCACTATGAAACTCCTCAAAATCAGCTTGTCTTTTTCTCCTCCAAATCTTGAATAACTTTCTTCCCAAGACGACTTTTGCATGCTTCGTATTCATTGTTCAAATCGAAATCTTGGATAACGGTAGGCTACGAAACATTTGCAAGTTAGCAAAGCTTTAAAAAAAGCCGTCACTTATGTAAACCAGTAGGAGGTAGTACATACCACTGCAAACTCATATTTGGGCACTTGTCCTTTGGCATCGACATAAGGTCGGCGAGTATGCGGTTGGCCATCTTTAAAAAGCATAATTGTGGGTAGCTGCCGCGTCCAAGCGCCAGTACCTATTCGGTACCTAAACCAAATGATCGCATGATGAATCGAATGAAACCGAATTATCATCGCTGCATCTCGAAAATAAGGAGTACACAATAAAAAGGAGTACACAAGGCATAAATACACAAGGAAATACACAAGGAAATACACAAGGAGTACACAAGGAAAAAATAAGGAGTACACAAGGCAAGACATCTTCAAGAGAAAATTACTATCAAGTAATTCAGAAACTGTTAACGTTTGCAGTTTTGCAGCAATAATAAAAGCATCGGATTTTTTCATATTATTCTGCAAGGGCCCTAGAAAATTATATCTCGCATCTGAATACTTTTGAGCCACTTCCGAGTATCGTCCCACATCAATCTTGCCAAATCGAAAATTCGGCAGCCAGTATTTGCCGGAAATTTCCGCAAAAACCGGCGCCATGTCAATGCACTTCATGCTCCAAGTGGTATAAAAGCACACTAGCCACGTGCTGCGAGTATCTTCCCGTATGGTCTTCTCCATGTTTTCTAGTCCGGAGAAATATTCAATCTTTTGTGGTCCACTATATATTGGCTCGGGAAAGAAAACGATCTGCACTGCAAAAAGAACATCAACGGGTTACGGACATTTAGCAGAAAACATAAATTCGATAAATAACAAACCTGCACATATTGCTAAATAAATTAGTCCCTGCGCCGGATGTTGTCGCCAGAATAAATAAACATTTGCCACTTTGGCGTATGTAGCGAATTTTTTTAGATAGTGCTGCCATGTGGGAGCCCCACGATTTTTTATCACAGTTATGCAGCCAACAAATATCAGCACTTCGTGTTCCCGCTGGAAAAAAAGAACAAAAATCAGCTTCGTAGAATCGTACGTATTCACACTAAATAAAAACTAATTAGCGCTTTTTCCGTCTTAATTTTTTTCACAGTATAATTTATTAGGAATTAGGATATTCAACATGTTTGATAGCTTGAATCAGTTACCCAACAGCTTGTTCTTTTCGTAAAACTCTAAAAGACATGTGCCCATATAAAACCAACGCGATCAAGCTTGATTTCCCGATAAAAAATGAGACAAACTTATTCGCACCAATGGTAATGATGCACAGATTTTCCAAATGTTTACCACAATACTGCTTCCATTTTGAGAAATATTCTTTAATTTTAGTTTTGCATTATCACTTACCAAATCCAGTGCACATGGTCCCGATTCAGCTGTATCTTTAAACAGGAGCGTACAAAACGGTTTCACGAGACGCAAAAACATAAAACTAACGGCAAGCGAAACATTAAAGATGTAATAAGGATGAGCATATTTCTTGGATTCTAGAGCAGCTCGCGATAAAAACGCTCGCGCATCCGATTGTAACCCGACAATTTTATCATTCATATTGCCAAATATTCCTGCTTCTTACGTATGGGGTCCTAAAGGCAGTCGATCGAGGATAACCAAAGTTTCACAGCAAATTCTTAATTCCGTAGCAAAAGTAAAAGAGTAACTAGACTTCCACAAACAAGATGACGTACCACAAAACAAGGTACAAACGAAGTGGCCTTTAAAGTGTAAACAATAAAACAGCTTTATAACTTACGATTAATACCGAAAAATGCAGTGCGATACCGACGGTCGTACATTTATGTTATACCGTCCAATACATATGGTGTTCCGAAATCCGAAGTCGAGGAAACCGCTCCAGTTAAGTATGAGTTACTTACCAGTTACCATTAAGGTTATGAGTATGATATAGCTGCAGCCTGTTTACCACACACCGCACGAAGGCATATTACTGATAGTAGTTACCTATTGCGCAACTGCATCTTAAAGTTTTATTGTGCTATAAAAATTAATTCATACATCCCGTAATTTAATAAGTACTCGTACAGTAATAATTTACAGATATTTTGCTCGTGCTGAAGTTTCAAAGTGCGTAGCGTCGGTAGCGAGTACAGTAGACAGTACAGTAGTACATACAGTATTTGATATTACAGATTATCATAGACATATCCCAATCACAGCCCAATAACACTAATTATCAAAAGCACCAATAAGCCAGGGGTACAAATGGTAAGAGACTAAGAACTAAGAAGTATTTGTATTGTACGGTAATTTGTACCAATGTAAACGTACACTTTTCATAAAATTGCTTTATTCTCTCTTGATCTAAAAAACATAAAAGTAATACATATCGGATTCATTGTCAGACTTCAAGGCACAAGAAGGACGAAGTGTTTAGAATTGCCTTCCATTAGCAAAGTTAAAGATGCTCGACCATGCGAAAATAAGAATAATTTATAAGAAACAATAACTCAACCAATTCCAAAGATGGTGTGAGCAAAATTAAGTCCATCATTTAGCACTGACAGTTTTAGCGACTCAGGAGATGCTTATACGTTTGGCGGATTGTACTTTCAGCCACACCAGTTATTTCACCAATTTCCTTGGAAGACTTGGTTGATTTTGATGCGGCACAAGCGAGAAATATAGCAGCAGCAGCCACACTAACAGGACTGCGTCCAGGTACAAGGTCCAAATCCCGAGCTTTCCGGGCGATATGGGTTGCAGCACGTTGCACGGGCTAGCAAAAAAAGTAAATTTTATTCAAAATTTTTTTGCTTACTAGTGGCCTGTGTAGCCTAACAAAAAATATCAAAGCGGAAACGTTCCATAAAAATTGTTGAACAATTAACTGAAAATTCATCTTACGTCTAGCAAGAAAAAAGTGAGACGGGTAGTTTTTATGGTGAAAAACTTTTGCGAGCAGAACTTAAAGACAAAACGTAACAAAGTACAGTTACTGGAGTATAGAATACTGTTATATTTTTAAAATTAATTTCATGTTTTTCTTCTCATATTGTAATTTCCACAAGAACCACTTCCGATTTCCTGCCGTAGTGCCACTATAGCACTGGTGAGTAATATTAACGACAAAATCAACGAAGACTAATTCAAAGCCCAGTAATTAAATGCAACAGAAAGCAATGTCTTGCAGAAAGTAACACGTAGACCTATGGCTTACCGAAGGAAGAGCCAAATTAGCGCAGAACCGCGGCATCAAATCTCCTGTGGTGACCAACTCCACACTGGCACCAACAGTGCTGAGAATTAATTTGAAACAACGGCCAATTTCCTTCTTTGATACACGGGATATCGCACAGATTTCTTTAAAGGTTCGAGGTACACCTTCTTTTCGACAGGCTATGTACACACAGGAAGACGCTATAGCATCCGCGCTTCGCCCGCGAAGAACTTTCGATTCATAAACCTAAATGAGCATTCGTAATCGATATGAGTACAGATCAGAAACCGTAACAAACCAGACTTTTGCAGTCCTCCGTTATCCTTCAGAAATATACCCTTATTTCTTACAATTTATTATGGTTCGCTCCACACTTTAAGGAACGTCGCTATTTTGAATCTACCGTGGACGCACCTGTTTGAATAAAACGTTTGCCTGATCAACGATCGTGCGAGGCAGGTTAATCCTCTCAGCCATGGTAGAAATTTCTTTAAATGCCGTTGTTAAAGCGCGATCCTGAGCCGACATGGTTTTTCTGTTCCTGTATTTGGAAAATCCATTGGCATCCAGTCCAGCTGAGCCTGTGGCACCACCAATTATGGTTGTCAGCTGATCGCCATCCAGAAGCGGATTTTCTGGGCCACCAACACGCGATGGATCGTCTCCACCACTTTCGTTACTGAATGTCCGCCATTCGGTTCCAACGTCTATTACGCGGTCACCCACAACCAGACCGCATTCGGGACACACCAAATCACCAGCCCTATAGTCTTCCACGAGATCAGCATCTGGATGACTGGGACAGCATACCCGAGCAGTCCGAGGAAGACGCGCAGCCATTGCGCTACTAGACGGACATTCGCACTGTCGCGCTTAGGGTTAGAGTGAACTGTACTAAGCGCACTTCCGTAAAAGCTGGGGCCAATCCCACTATGTACTAATCTTGTTCTGTATCAAACAAACTTATGGCAAAATTATATCGTAAAAAGATCTACACGGAAAAAAAAGAAAATTAAATTCCAATTTTGGATATTAACCAACGAGAGATTCCGATTTCTGATTTTATTACGAGTAAACGTTTGTACTTTGTACCATGCGTTTAATGAAACAGCACACGCACGAAACGACGTAACCAAGATGCGTACGAGTAACGAGAACTAACCGCAAGGCTTGGTGTCCCTTATCACATATTGGCATATTTACTGCATAGCTTCCGTAATTCGGACTTGTGACTTTGATTATGACGAAGACAGAAAAGAATTCTTGAACATTGTTTGAAGTTCATATGTTTTATTTTTTATTTACATAATCAAATCTTTAAAACACACCGGTAACTTATATTCGCACAGATTTTTGGTCAGCTTTAACCTGAAAATACAATGGGCTGCTCTATAGAGCTTCACGTGTGTTATATCTTACCCGTAGCGATATGCGCGTACTACGTACGTACGGTGGCTGAAATCAGGAATTTTTTCCGAGGAAAAAAACCGTTCCGTCAAAAAAGTTTAGAAGTCCAATGAGTTAAGAGTTAGCGATACATCGTAAATTTGCGCATGGTAGTGGTTCTTCGGGCTAACGTTCCTGTCACACTGCACTATTGTGTATTTCTTCGAAAGATTAACGATGTGGTAAAGATTTGCAGCTGCAAGGTATGTAATATATCGCGCAGTTAGATAAAACTGATAAATCTATAAGCCGTATTAAGTCGTAAGACCGCTCTATCCATATGAGGTGACAGGTGTACTGGGTTATTGACGGTAGTCTACAAATGGATGGTAGACTACCGTCAATGAGTTACCAGATGCGCAGAGGTAACCATTTGCAGTCTTCTGATTTCACCGGTCAATATTGTTTCATTTGAAAGATTTCCACAGAAAGCATGGCGTCTCCGACGACATTTCCGAATCCAGATTTCCAACCTAATCCGGAGTCGATGAGAGAGTTAGCAGCCATGGGCTTCGACCAGGAAACCGCAGCTCAGGTCCGAACAGTGCAGCTTTCCGCCACTTCACCGTATTACTAATGTACATGGTTTTATTAGGCGCTTTATTTCTCTGGTAATCGCGGGACTGATACAGCGGTCACTTGGATTTTCGACAATCAGGTAAGTGAAGAATCAGTAGTGGTCCGGTGGTCTCTGTAGTGTGAAGCGACGCAAACAGTTGTCCAGTTCAGCTGTTGTGGTTGATGTTTAGGGACAGAGTCCGCCTGCCTTGGAGCCAGCCTTTCCACGGGGAAACTTCGGGGGACCACACTGGGAGGAGAACTGGGAAGGTCTGGATGCGGGAGGTGCAGCCAGTGAGGGTGGAGAGTACAAAATGGTTATTCTGATTAACACATCGCTGCGAATGACGGCGGGGAAGATTGCTGCTCAAGCTGCTCATGGTATTGTGTGCGGGCTGCGCGTTGTGATGATTACCGCTGTTTGTACAAGAGATATCTTGCAGCCGCCATTGGCATTTATCGGGCAATAGAAAGCGAAGATGAAGGTCGCTCGTTCCGGAGCGGAATTCGCAGCTGGGAACGCGAGGGGTACGATAGATAATGCATTGTGATATTTATTATCGGAAAGCTGCCGTTTTGCCGACTCAGCGTTAATTTGCATCTGGATGAGTTTGATCGGGATTTTTGGGAACTGAGATTGCCCCCCCACCCTTTTTGGAACTTAATACTGAATTCGGTCTACCGTTTTTTGTCGTGAAACAAGCTTTAAATCATGTTATGGTCGTTAATAGCTGATAAAAAGCGCAACGAACACCTGCAAATTGTTAGAAGAACAGGACTTGTTTTGCTAGCCTGAAATAATGCATATTTCCTGCTGTATGCTTTACACTGAGTTTACAGCTTCTTTTCCGGAAAGATTTGTGACTATTTACGGTCGGCCTTTGACAAGTTTCTTATAGACTGAGTCTATTATCTGAATATTCTTTGCGTCGTCATGAATTATTCAACAGTAACCGACTTTTCCATTGAGTTGGGCGCTGTTTTTGACGGCTTAGATTAGGGAGCAATTTGTTTTGCAGTTCCGAGAAAACTTTTTGGTATTACAGAGAAACGACCATTGTGTTAGCGGTCGATGATGCGCCCCATCTAGAAGCCCTTGAGCGTCGAGCCAAAGATCGTGGATTAGTGGCAATGTTGATAAGCGATGCTGGACGCACCCAGGTAAATTTGTTTGTTTGCTCCGTTGCTGTTTAATTTGCTCTTGGTTCTTCTCACGAATTCAAAGCGCTTTTGCTCAGTTAGCTTTAGTTACCATGCCTGTTGCTTAAAGAAAGACATTTATCTTGTGCCGGCCTCTAAGCAAACGGTTTTAATGTTGCAGGTTGCAATCGGTGCTAAAACTGCGTTGGGACTGTTCGGGGGAAAAATCCAAGATTGATAACATTACGGGATCACTGAGACCATTGTAAACATTGTTTGCTTTGGTAGCCTGATTGCAAGAGGCCATTCTTAACTTCTGACTGATGTACTTGTAACGAGTAATCTCAGATTTCTGTTTTTGTTCGTATGATTTTTTGTGCGTATTCCATGGCTGACTTTTTTGTCCATGTATTTGTTATTTTTGTCTTGACAGTGGACCCACCGGTAGATGCTGATGTGATTGGTGATTTATGGGATTAATTTTAAAAAAATTAATAAAAACGTCAGCGCGTACCTGCATTCAACAAATCTGACACAAGAAAAAGATTCTTAAAACACTGAACAAGCAATACCGCGACGGACTTTAAAACTCAAAAACCACACCATTAAAATCGCAAAAGAATAAGGAAATTCACAAAAGGAATGAAGCGTTAAGCACACAAAAAGGAAAGAGACATTGGAGACAGAGCGAATTTATGCAATACGAATACTTTTTCCTGAAACAGTTACGATGTCATCCAGTGCGCGAAGTGCATCGTCGAACTGTTCGTTCGTGAAGGCCTGCAAGAAATCAGCGAATGACCAATTTGCCAAGACGAACGAAATGGGGAAAAAAGTACACTACAAGTCAAAGTCCCGACTTACCGCTTTGGAGAAACCTCGGAAGTCTTCCAGCACCCTCTTGTGTGGATACGTGCCTGAACCCAGTTTCGTTTGCAGAAATTCACGCAGTGCCGAAGCCAGCTGTGCTTGACGCTGCCGGGCCGCCGCACTTATACCGGTCGCCAAAATGGATATGTCGATCTTACCGGTAATGGGATCAGTCGCTGCTTGCTGCAATGCGGTCTCATGCAGCCTACAAATGTTACTCGTATTTTTTAAAAAGAATAAGATGTAAAACCACCACGAATTTAACAGACCTTATTGCTTCATCCACGTCTTCTTTCGTCACCACATCAGACAAACGCACTTTAGCTCTTGCCTCAGCCAAACGAATCAGCGATTCCAACTGGCGGGGATAAGCTGAAATATGGCCACGACCTTTGCCAATTCGTCGCATATCACGATATGCATCGATCAGAACGGTGGCCGCAACGTCGTCCAGTTTCGGTTGGATCCTTTCTCGCGCATAAGCAATATAATCTTTAAGCAACCCAGTATCCTGTGGTTGTAATGCTCTCATTATTCCCACGCTCTGAGAAACTAACTGTATGGCTTACAACTCACCAGTTCTTCAATTTGCGCTTCTTCTTCCGTTTCCCAGTAGATTTTGACCAAATGTCGAGCAAGGTCACTGTCGTACTTTTCATCCTGGGGATCCAGCACCAAGAAAATTAAATCAAAGCGAGACAAGAGTGTGTGCGGCAGCTGGATGTTCTCGATGATGGTTTTTTCTTTGTTCCACTGTGATTCAACCGGATTGGCCGCAGCCAAAATTGATGTGCGGGCGTTCAGCTGACAGATGATCCCTGCCTTCGCGACGGAAAGGGTCTGCTGTTCCTGTTGGAATGTAAGTTTGTTAACCAACAGAGACCAAATTTATGTGCATGATCAAACGTACCATCACTTCGTGTAAAACCGAACGTGTGCTTTCATTCATTTTATCGAATTCATCGATGCAGCAAACTCCATTGTCACTCAATACCAATGCACCCCTAAATTTAAAACAAAAAAGAAATTCATTATAATTAAATAAAGGTCATGGAAAGCCGTATACCGTACATACGATTGCAAAACGAACTGGCGGGTGTCCGGATCTCGAGTCACATAAGCAGTCAGGCCCACTGCACTGGATCCTTTTCCGGAAGTATACTGGCCGCGCGGTGCTATTTTGTGTGCATACTGTAGCATTTGGCTTTTGCTGGTGCCGGGATCGCCGCATAGTAGAATATTGATTTCGCAACTACAAAAAAAGCGCATACTTCGCAATCTGACCCAAGATCGGTCGATACCAAAAGCTTACCGTGGTCGTCCGCGTCCAATATTTGAAAAATCTTTCTGCCGGCCTCCAAGTAACTGCAGCAGTACGCCTTTCTTAATATCGTCGCAACCAAAAATACTGGGAGCCAAGGCACGAGAAAGTCGCTCATAAATGTCCGGCATCTCGGCGAGCGACATTATTTGTTTGACCCGTTCGTCCGTTAATCTGGGCCCTTCTCTGAAAGATTACGATTTGATAATGTCGGTATGGTTACTTTTACACAGATCCTATTAAGTGGACCATACCGTTCTTCGCGTTCCGTTGGTCGGCGTTTATCCTTACGCTGGAAATGCACTACATCAATGTTGGTTTTATAAACCGCCCGCACGACCTGCTGACGAGGGTTAGGCCGGATCGGCACAGCCCGATAAACGCCAGTCACGACAACTCGGTCACCAGCATACACAGTGTCCACCAGATTATCATGAGCGTATACCAAAATTGTATGTGGCGTCTGCCCTGGTGGCATATCCTCTGCAATAAATAACAATAGCTTATAGGTGAACAATTAATCCTATACACTTAGCAAGCTTGGGCGAACCTTGAGATTCTTGAATCTTAATTATCTGCACATCTGAATATCGGGATAGATTATGCTGCACAGAATATGAGTGGGTGGAATGGCAATTTGGACAAACAGTCGGCTCGTTGATTTTCCCTCTGATAATTTCTCCCCGCTGACGGTGATCGCAGATGCTACACATGAAGACAACATCTCGCAGTTCGGGAATAATATTGCTCGTGCGGATAACCATTCCGCTAATGGATATCAAGCGATCAATATCTACGAAATGGAAAAAAAACTATTCTCTAGACATCAAGTGCATTCCGTGAACGCTGAAAGATGTCACCTTCTGGATTCAGGAGACGCATAACGGATGCCTTGTGTAGGTTAAATGGTCGCACTTGTATCGGACTGGACAGTTTATCATCCGGGTATTTTTCAAAAAATAACTCCGTCGCCGCCAAATCAAACATAGGAATAACTTCTTGTGGGTAAGAAATCAGCTGGCTGTACAACTTCGGACTGAAATCGCGTAAATGAGCACAGTTCAAGTTCATTTGAGGAGTATCCATAACAGAAATCTGCAATAAACAGCATTATTTACTGAAAACAATGGCAAGAATAATACTGCACTTCGCATATAGAAACTGCAAAGACAGCAAATTATACCTTCTGCAGCCGGTCAATGTAATAAGCATCCTGTAAGTGCAAGTTGGCTTTTTCTGCTGCAGCCTCTTTCTGTTCAGGTGTCAATTCGGCATCCTCATCGCTATCATCAACAGCATGGAAGTTTTCCAGAAATCGGCGAAATTCTTGCTTGCATTCGCCGATGTTGACACTTGTTCCCCAGATGTACAATTCCGGTTCTTCGCCCAATGCAGGAATCGTACGGTTTGGATGATGAGGAAGCTCCATTGGATTTCCCAGTTCGGCACGCATAGCACGTCGGCTCGGGGTGCTGCCACAACAAACAGGTTGAAAAATACTTCTTTTAATAATTACTGTGACTTACGCTGCGCCACTGCCACTTCGAAGAGTTTCATTGGGACCCGCTCCGTATCGCATGGGTGAAAGGAAATCCTCTGTGTAAACCACCACAATAGTAACGTTAGTTCAAAGATCACAAATAATAGACACTAAACAGCCAATAACAAGCACTGGTTAGACCGATTATGAAAGTACCCTAAAATTATCTATCTACATACATCTACATGTACCGGAAGACATGCACTGCAATATAATTGACAGCCACAAATGAATTCTTGCAAAATGAAACCGGGTAGAAAATCACAATGTTGCAGATGACAAATAAATGCGAATACTGAACAGGACTAAAAAGTCATAATTTTTCGTTTCAGCTAAAAATGTTATGTAAATCAGCGGTGGCTTATACTTTTGAACATCCTTGATCAAACTAACAAACTGTTTTCTGCAAACAAGAGAAAGAGGGCCCTATTCAATCAGCATTACTCTGATTAAGGGCTTTTCAAGGCATTTTTTACGAATTAATCCATCAGTCCAAAACAACTCCCACATACCTCTGCGACTGCGAGGGTACCTGTCCCGGTGAGGCGTGGGCAGGTGCGACCGATTGGGAGAACCAGAGTGCGATGAATTCCTGGTTTTGTTAAACACATCACGATGCATTCCTTTCGCTGCATTGAGAGTGATGTTCTGTGATGGGCGAAGAGCGGATGAGCCGCTGTCCTGCGTAGCGAGAATCAGTGACTGATTGGGTGTCTGCAGCATCGAGGGATCAGCAGGATCCCCAGCTCCCGTGAAGGAGATATCTGCAGCGCTGCCATTGCCGGCAGACGGAGGACTCTGTGGATCCTGATCCATCCCGTTCCCGTTGATAGCGGGCACACTGCCGTCGTGATCCACTGCAGTGATAATGTTCAGAATTTCGGATTTCAAGCCGATCTACTCATTTACTAACAAAGCACACTGAGCACAGGGATGCGATGCAAAATGTTTCCACCAGATAGTGAAACGCCCAATGAACCTAAAAAACTTATTACTTACTTGAATAATTACAATCCAAAAGGCAGAATCTGAAGGGGATGATTCCAAAGTTAAATAACGGGTTTCTTAGTTTCTAACTCGATCAAAAATTCAGAATGCTCCAGTGTTTTCTGAACTCTTCATCGTATGTATGTATTCATTTCAGTCGGTTTTTAGCGGGTAAACGACAACATGATGCTCGCATTGACAATGGCAGATTTGCGTGTAGCACAGTGGCGCCCTCGTCCTGTTGGAACGATAATCCCGCCGGTATGGCCGTATCATACGGCCCGTATGGGTATTTTTATTCTTTTTTGTAACTTTATTCAGCAAAAGCCAAAAATAAAAGAAAATAACACGAGCCGGCGCGCTCCACAGTTGACAATTATTAAGAAATAAAATGAAATTTTAAATAAAGAACCACAATCGTTTGAATAGTACTAGTCTACCTAGTGCGCTTTGCTCCAAAGCAAAGTGCAACCGGAAGTCGAAATGAAGGTGCCAAACGCTTCGATCGCCCGCGGACAAAACGAGGTAAGTACAATTTGTAGCCCATTTCTTCCAAGCCGAGCAAGTAGACGCACTTCCGGCATTTATTGTCATTATTTTATCAAAATATCAGTACGAGTAGTTAAGTATCTTTAGTCAGTTAAATACTAGCGGTGGTTTTTCGCTACATCATTGCACGAACGCGAGCTATAACCGGCTGGGATCTATTACTTACGCGTGCATCGATCATGGGGACAGCGCCATTGGGAGCAAATTTAGATCAAATTTTCTCTGTAATTAGGCCGCCCCTCTCGATTGATGCTTAATAAGAGGGATTGCCTTCTAAGTTACTGTAAATGCTTTGGTGAGGAAAAATAATAAACAAAATACTTACGCGTTTCCAGTACCACTGCCGTACCAGTACCTGGGAATGAATACCGCCTAGCGTCCCGCATAAGTTGACACAACTGCTTTTTTGATTTCGCACAGAAGCAGGAATCGATCTGGACGTTTTTTTAGTACTCCAATACGCTTGATAAAATAATAAGAAATACGCTACAGGAATCCTGCAATTTCAAGTCTCACAAAAGTTCTCCCGATCCTTTTACTATCACAATATACCTTAACTAACCAATTCTGCCTCAACACTACTGTTCATCAATACCAAATTGTACCAAATTTAACTAACAATCCATTGTTTCACCAGCTTCTCCTAAACAACAGAAAGCAAAACATTTATTTCAGCTGGGCTTTAATCGATTTAAAAAAGTTATGAGCATATTCAAAAGAACGACAGGTTAAATTAAAGGCCGGATGGATCTCTTGCAGACGATTTGCTTCCGACCCAAAAATGCATTCTGTATCGCCGATAAGACTATGTTGCGCGACAGCTGCTCCGGCCAGTGCATAGCACGCATGGTAATAATCGCTTGCTTTGCCAGGTTTATCACAGAAACCACCGTCTATGTTTTGACAGCAAATGATCACGTAACCTTGCAGCGCAGTTCGATCGAATAACATATTCCCAATGTCAACAGGATCATTTTTCCTCAGACTTTCATGCACCTGCCGAAGGAGAGGAAAAACTGCACCTTGCCAAAAGCTATAGCAACTGTCGACCAGTTTATTAGTCCGACCCTGCAATCGAAATGCAATTTTTGCGAAATATGCTGTAACAACAAATGAAGTAAAAATGGTCGATAAACGTAGAACTTCCGAAAATCTTTTCCGTATAGCTATCATTAAGCGAAGCAGTTTTATACGTAATCACCTGGAAGCCGCCTTCATAGCGCATCTGCCGGAAAACTAGCCATCTGGTCAGACGGTTCAGATCGCAGAGAAAAGGTTTCTCCAACAGATACAAAGATGCAAAAGCGCAATAAGTATAACCTCCATGTGCTTCGCTGCCGGGAAACGCTCCAAATCCTCCTTCGTACGTCTGACAATCCATCAGCCATTCAGCCGTGAATTCGAAAAGCGGATCCAGTGGGATATCGAGCAGAACAGCCACGGCAATTGCACAATATGCCGAACGCGTGTCTTCTTCGCCATCTTCGCTAATAGTGAACGCGCCCGACGGCTGTCGCATACGTTCCAGATATCTTTTGATTCCCGCAACATCAATAACGGACAACGCTTCATCAGTGCCAATTGATGACAGTCTGAAATTAAAACATTACCGGAAAATATCATACCTAGATGTTACCAGGTTTCGTTTAACGCTGAACACAAGATATTCAAAAGGAAATTTTAACAAAAACACTGATTGTGAACGAATACTCACGCCATGCAAGCCGCGTACGTGGCTGCCAAATGGGGACTCTGACCAACGCCTCCTGCACAAACAATATATTCTTTTTTACGGAAAGAAAAATCTAGATCAAAACGAATCAATTACCCCCAAATCCGCCAGAATCCACTTGACAGCTGCGAAGAATGCTAATGGCACTAGGTAAAAAACGGCGTGGATGCAATTCCCAAATTATTTTATCAGCTTCACCTAACCCGGCTAACCGCTACCGGCTACTCACGCGTCAGCCACTTTCTTCGGAATCGGTGCTCCGATAATATTCAGACCGTGAAGGATCCAGAAGCACAACCACGGATGGCTAGCATCCAAAGACTAAAAACATTTTTTTCGCAAAATTTTAAAAAAAATAAGCACGAAAAAATTTTCGAACAGCGTAACAGCAAGATATCTCCAAATCAAAGCGATTTCAGTAGCACATTAATTGCCAATTACGACTACAAACTAAAGAACAATTTTGAAAGTAAAATTAATTACACACACAGTGACACAGATACTTACCGATATCTAATCATTTCTAATGCTACCAAGCGCCGCTTTCGCATGGCATTGAAAAGTTTCAACCAAAAAATCCATGATAACGAAACGTCAACCACGATACAGTAGTTTCACCGCTGATCAACAAATTAGTAAGTAAAAAAACCCAGTTCGACCAATGGAATAACTTACGCTGTACGAAGAAGGAATAGCTTCAAAACCATGCAGAAAAAATCTGGCTGTTCGACTTCTTATGATCTTTCTAAAATAAAAATTTGTAAATCCAAAACAACTGCATTCACGTGCGCGATCGCGCAGTAACACATATCGACAATTCGGCAAAAATATCACAGCAGCAAAAATACAGCAGCAGTTATCTATCTATCTATTTTTGCTTCTTTGGATCTTACGGAGATGTCATCTGTCTTCGGGTTTCAAAATCATCATAGCGCTCATGGCACAGCATTTCGGTGGCATACTACAAGACATAACCACAATTGTTAAAATGCTACGGATACGGAAAAGTGATCGGAACCGACAGACGATTCTCTCAAGAATGTTAAAACTTGGATCAACCTGTGTTTTAGTCGAAACCGTGAAAGGCATCTGGCCGCCTGTCCAAAAAGGTAAACATTCGGAGAGCTCGGATACGTGCTCTACTTCGTCCTCCTCGTCTTTCGCTTCCGCCTTATCCATGTAGCATGGCTCCATTTCCAAATCGTCCAAGATCTGCCTCTGCTCAACTAGCTGCAAAAGTCAGATAAATATAGGACAAGTCAAAATGCCACACTGCAACAGCTCAGCTAAAAAGTGTGAGCTGACCATGAGTAACAATTAAACATACCGTAATTCTTAGTGAAACACGGAGAACATATATACTAGTATTTGCAATGAGTGAAAGTTTAACGAGAAGGTGTCCATTAGAACATCATGAAATTTTTTTGTGCTCCATGTATGGCGGTCCGTTTGGTTCAGCAGCCGTTTTTCAAGTTTTCGAGTTTTCTCGTTTGCCAGTTTGTCGGTTTGCACATTTTCACGATTCGCACGTGTGCACGATTTCATGTTTTGACGTTTGCACATGTGCACGATTTCCTGATTTTCATATTTTCGGTCTTTGAGATTGTTTGTTTTTTCGTTTTCAGGTTTTCGTGTATTCCATTTTTAAATTTTCGATTAATGACTTTTTTAAATTTCATTTTAATTGATTTAGTTATTTTTATTCAGATCCATTATTCCAGAAAATTCAGTCCGGCCACCGTGGCTTCATCTAGGAATTCCTAGTTGGTATTCCCACTTCCGAGGACTTTATCCTGGAATTTCGGGTTGGCATTCCGAGGACTTTTTTCTGAACGTCCAAGATAAGGCAGATTCCTTCGCCGTTGATCTGTTCGAAACAATGGTGGAACTTGCTGGATGCCAGTAAGATTTTTTTTGCGCATAACATTAGATGGAGGTTCAAGCCCCTTTTTGTTGATATCCAGCCCGTGACGAAGTTCAACCCCGTTGCCTACAAGATCGACATGCGTTTATTGTCCAACGCTGTGCATATGTTCCTGGATCGTCTCTGTGTTATGCCAGTACATGGCCACAGTGGAGCAGAAACAGTTGCCACCAGATAACGATATTCTCGTGGAACTGAAGCGTAGTAGAGATTGTAGAGATGCCACATTACGCTACACTCAGGTACAGAGCCTGGATTTGGAAGAGCAGCAGAAAAAGGACAATGTGGTAAGTCGTTGGTAAATCCGTTATCGCAGTTGAAAATCCGTGGAAGGAAGCCGTTGCGTTGTACCGCTTCTAGAAGACCAGTCAGAGCATGCGCTCAATGGCTCAGAGGCGGTGTAAAATCCGAAGCTGCTAAAAAAAAATTCGTTATCAAATGGAAATATATTTTTTATTTCCTGCGGTTTTTCAAGTAGTGTTGGGAATCTTTAATCTTGCTGGAAGCATGAATTGGGAGTCGTGAGGCTGCCAGTGTTTTTCTCGACGTTAAAAAACGTATGGGTTTAATGCGGACACTTCTTTACTTAACCGACTGTAGCAAAAGTACGAGCAGAAACTTAAGGAACTTGACGCGCCAATTTTGGATGCCTAACAGAATTTGGGATCTATTAAAGTGCGCGAAGCGTACCTTGCACAGTTTAATTATCTTTCCCGCCCTGGAGACAAGGTGGAAGAATGTTTAAAGAGTCCTCGTTCTTGCGAATGCCCAACTTGTTTCACACTAGGATGCATCTGAAAGTGCGTTTCGACAGTGCTTTAAAAAGACCGTAGGACAGACAACAAACTCAAACGTACCTCCGTTGCTTTTAAATTAAGCACGGAGGTACGCAATGCTTGGCTTCTATACGTATACTTATTTTCAGAAATTTCTGCGCGTAACTGTGATTTTGCTAGTTTTGTTATGATTTTGCGATTTCTTATGAGCGGTTCTTTTTTTTTATGCACAGCTTGGTAGAGGAGGGCGGTGATTGGGATCGGCGAAACCGGTTGAAGGTGTACGAGCCATGAAGATGCGTGAGTTTCTGAAAGCCACCACCAATTTTCTGGGCTCAGTTAGCACATTTACCTGTTCGGAGACTATTATACGGTTTTGCAACTTTCATTGCGGCTGGATCGAATACATACGATGTAGGACCAAATGGTTGCATAGCCCCGTACCCAGCATTCTGTACGCAAGCGGTGCAGTGCACTTGTACGAAACGGATATTTTGAACTCAGTCGTACAGTGCACTTCGCTGCATTCGTACTGAATGTGGAGATGTTGGGTATGCGACCATTTCGTCCCAAGTTGTAACTATGGCGGCTGGTTCTTATTATGTTGCTAATCAAATACCATTGTAATAGGTGTGTCCGGAGCGCGGAGATTGTGGAAGGTTTGCTTAGAATGCCGAATTTGCGACAGTTTTTCAACTCGTTGTACGGATCGCATTATGCTGAATTGTTTCTACAGCTGGGTAGGTTTTTCTTTCCGAAAAGGTAATTTGAAGTTCTAAGCAATTGTTGTGATTTTATTCAAATTACAACAAACGTTCAGCAGATTTTGGAAGTGGACCGGTAGTGGGCTGACCATTACCGCTACTACACTCGGAAAATGCGTATCCTCGTCTACAACTAATCAGCTGGTGGATCAATTCTTAACGCTCGATTGCATCGTCCAGGCTTTTGGTGTTACGGCTGGTTTTATTGACAACGGATTATCGCGCTTATTGCCGCTGGTCGCCTGCACTGTAAGATTGACAAGGTCAGTAATTAATTAACTTGATAATACTTATAAAAACTGCTTATCTTATGTTCCTGTATTCCTCTCGTTTGTAAAATCAGAGATCACCGGCGAATCGCAGATTATCGGTTTTTTTATTATGCATGCTTTAGTTCGGTTCAACCAGTACTCTTGGTTGTGATGAACCAAGCAAATGTTTGAAAGTTTGCAGATTAGTTGGAAGAGGATTGTTTGTTGCCTGCTTTGTAGGTACTAGAAACGTATTGGCAATCAGTAATGGCATGCAGGAGACGGGTATAAGTACAAGTTGTACTTACAGTACAGTATTCGTAATAACTGGTGGCACATGATTTTCTGGGTTTTTTACATGAAGAACAGCAGACTAAGAAGTATTCCGTACATAAAATGCTGTTATCAAATAAATTTTCTACTGACTATATTAATTTTTTTAAAGATGAACGGTGTATGGAAACATCCCGGCCAGCCAACAAGAAAAGGCAATATCAGTTGTTTATTAAACAAGTTGATCATTTGCTGAGGAACATCCAGCGCCTCTCAAGAGTTATTAACCTCTGATTTTCCTCTTCTGTTTTCCGCTGTGTCATTTAATTTTTATCACACTTTTGGCCAATTTTGCTTCGCTGCTGAAGAATGTTTGATGTTTGCCACTTCTGTTATTGTGAAATTCCATAACCTTCCTAAAGCCTAAATGTACCGTCAATAAAACTAATGGTGGAAAATCTGTAGTCTTGCTGGAAGCATGAATTGACAATCTTGAGGCACCTGTGTGTTTTGTTTGACGTTAAAAAACGGTACGCATAAGACAATAAAAATACGAAATGAAATCATTGAAAAAATGACTGCCATTAGTTCTAATACTGCTGGTTTTTACTGTCGCAGTTTAATAAGTTCAGTCAGCTACTTAGTAGTCGTACTACAATTCAGAAAGTGTTACGCACCAACGCTATTAGATGATAAAAAGACTCTTAAATTTATCCAAAAATACAAATCATTATGCCCGTTAACGGCTCCGTTGTCAAGTGTAGTGTAAAGGCAGTACGGTCGGCACCAATGTGTTCCTTTGTAAAACCGCTTCAGTCTCATTGTGCATTGGCGGCATGTCAGGCGGGGGAGTTGGTATCCGATCAAAGCAGGCCGACGGTGGGCAATCTTTAAGTTAGCGAGCCCTTTTAATAGGCTATAAAACTGCGCGGTAACTAAAAACATGGTAATTGGTTTTGTACCTCAGTGCACGGATCAGCTCGCTCCTTGCTACTCCAAAAAGCTTATAAAAGCGGGATACACTCTTTAATTCGGTTATTTCTCGCGCCAGTTTTTTGGCTAGCTTACTTCTTTCAGCTCTGAAGAAAATTTGCGTTGGTCAAATGCAGTTGTAGTTTTTTGTGACGTTAATTTTCATTTATTTTGTACTGATATAAAAAGTTTGTTCAAGATGGAAGATACCGGATTGTTTCCTCACAAGTGTGGAGTGGCTGATTGCCGATGTGTGCTACAATTATCGGAACAAAAAAGATTCACATGGAATCCGAGCGAATTCTGCGCAGACTGTTCTCATTATTTGTCATCCATGCATTTACAACAGCTGCAGGGGTATCAGTATCGAATGGAAGTAATGTACACGGAATAACAAGGAACTGTAACACAGGACAAATTGGAGCGACAGGAGCAACGGATGCCAGTTTGAGCGTCCGCAGCAGTTTATGCGTACCGGGTACGAGTGAACAGGTTGTTGGAATGCCGCAGTTTCGTTTTGCTGTGCAGCCTCCGCGTCCAAGCCAGCCCAGAGTCAACGCAGCGCTGTTTTCTTCGCCGGTCTGATTTCAACAGCAGATTCCCGGACGATGTGGAACTCTCCGTCCCTCTGGCACCGGTCTGATGGACGCTGGTTATTCTCGAAACCGTATCCACACATCCAGGAAGCCTAGTGTTGCTAGCTACCGCAGCCAGGCCAGTTTTAACTTACCGGTTGCGGTGCCGCTGCCAAAACCGAATGTTCTACAAAAACATGTATTCATGGTTCACCTTTTTCGCAAAACGGAGTTTAACGTTATTCCTGCACGTGGAATGGATGCGTAAGTGAAGCCAAACTGTAATCAAATTAAGCGCAATTATTGTGTAATTTTAAAATGTTTGTATCTGAACATACTGAGCCGGTTGACAAGTTTTTACGAAGCATACTGATTTACGAAGCGAAAATGAAAGGTGTACTCTCAATGCACTGCAGTAATAGGACGCTGGTGCAATCTTACTTACTTAGGACACTTCAAGGTTCTTACTCAATAATATGCTTTTGGTGATTTTAACAGATGTCATTTCAATGAGATCGATTTGATGAAGCACTTTAACCTGATTCGAGAAGTTACATGCAACAATGCAACCATGGAAGAAATTCGGGACGTGTGACGGAGGCGTTCAGTGATGTACTTCAGGGCCGAGACTGGGTTGTTATTACTCGAATGGAAGACGGAAAAGCAGAGGGAAATTATCTGTTTCCGGTTGATTTTAACGCTCCCAGTGCTTGGGAAAATTTTAAGTCGTAAGCTTGCCCGTTTTTACCGTAAAGCTTAAAAGCAAAATTTCCTTCTATATTTTCTTCGTTCTTTCTAGGTACACGGAGAAAAAACGAACGGAGTTAAATCCCTACTTATTTATCGTCCCAGCGACGAACGCTATCACTGTGCCGTATGATGTTGTTGCACAGTTTGCTGAAGTAAGTACTAAGTACTGTACTCGTACATTATATGTGGAATTTTACCGTTTTTTAATTTGACTGCAATACAGTTGTTCTGACCATTTGACTTGGGTTTTGTAGATGCGGGGTGTAGAAGTTGAAGATTTAAAAGTAAAAAACGTCGAAGGTAACAAAATAATAAAAAATTTGTAGTTATGCATTAAGAGGTTATATCAAATTCTGTTATTCTTATGCAATGCAGAGAAAGTGCGCCGCGGGAGTGCAGCCGTATCTCCGCAGATGTTGCCGGAATGTGAACCATCGACCTCACGAGGGTCACGACGCCGCTCATACGACCAAATGAATGTCGATGTTGATTTGGACAGTTCAGACTCATCTCCCGTCCGAGAGCTCCAGCCAAATCACGGCCCAGGGATCCGAGGAATTCGTATGGCTATGGGTCTTCCAGTGAATTCGACACTACACAGTTTCCGGATTCTCCCCGTCAGATTGTAGTGAATCGCACTGAACAGCCACAGCAAGATGTCGTTATTGTAGAGGACGATGCTGAAAACGTTATTGGATCGCCGTCTACCGGTGACTCCGGGTCTGTCATACGAGCGACAACTGTGGATGGCGATGAAGGAATTAACTCAGCCCAAAGTGTTAGTGATGGTGGCGTCGATGCCGTCAACCTGGGTAATCACACCGTAATCAGAACACCGATAAAAGTGATGATGCGAGTTGACCCTCTCCCTCCGAGTCCGGAACACCCAGATTTAGAGGCTGTTCGGGAAATGGTGTGTCAAGCTGTTACTGGCTCCCACTCATCGGCCCTATCGGAAGCTGTTTTTCAATGGAATGCTTGTGATCTAGAGACTCTTGTCCGCGTTTTCATTGAATGTTATACCGCGCACAGGGTTAATCTGGAGCTTGGTGGCCGGATTAAAGTCAGGAGAAATGAGTAAGTTGTCAACATTTTCCGTTAAATAAGATTGTGAGGTTGTTTAGTTCATCTTTTTGCAATGCTACATGGCGAGTGACCTTTGACGCTACTTTTTACGGAGGCAATCGAAACACTGGTTATGTTGGCTACAGTGCTTGTGATTTGGGCGGACCCTACAAAGAACTGTTTACCGTCCTGTGGGAAGCATTCCGCCATTTTAAACTGGATGAGCTAGGATCAACCGTTTTTGAGGAAGCTGGTTGCAAAGTATTATTAACGAGTTCAGTTGTTATGTCCGACGAAGGAAAAAACTTGTTGCGATGTATGGGATTTGCTTTGCGTGAGGCGATTCTTCGTTACGCACCATCTCCAGTGTGGCTGAATAATTCGGTTTTTCGTGCACTGTTGGGTTTACCAGTGGAATTGAATGATATCCACGATTTCAAAAAGAGCGTCGGAGAGATGATAAGCCATATCCTTATGGGCAGTGGAGATATTGTGATTACTCAAGTACCTTTTTTCGTGGAATGGTCAGAATTAAACCCATCGTTTAACGTAGGTTCAAAGAAAACAGGCGGTCTGTGTATCTGTGTAACAAAATAAATTCTAGAAGTTGAAAAAAAGCTTTTAAATTTTATTCAGTTTTTTTATTTTATTCTAGATTTCCGGTATGGCGAAGCTGGAAAGAGAAACATTTTGTCGTCACCTGGCGCAGTATGAGTTGGTTGAAAAAAGAGCAGCAAATGTCAAGTACGTTCTGGAAGGAATGCTGTCCGGTAGCATGGAACGGGTACGTACAACCGGTTTTCATTGTAAGAAACTCTGAGTGCTTGGATTACTTAAGCTTACAATTAAAGTACCGAAAATTCCTGCAAATGCAATGCATATGTATAACATCATGATACCTATCTTTACTGGTGTACATACAAACGTTTTCATGTGTAAGGAAATACGCCGGCTGATCTCTTATTGGAAGGATCTCGAAGAATCATTTTTTTGGGCGGTTACATCTGCCCATGATCTGCTGAGCAAGATTGAGCCACCAAACTTTGGATCTGGCATTTGGAAATTCAGTAAGGAAATCGTCTTCGAATGGTTCGAAAGTCTCGTCTCCAACGATTTGTCCTGTGTTGAACGTCAGCACTTATTGCGTTTCATTACGGCTTCTATTTGTGCCCCGAGAACACCAATCCGTATAGAATTCAGCCCCGAATTGGATGCAGACTGGTTGCCAACAGCTTGCACATGTTTTAATCGTCTTACATTGCCAACCGGCTGTTCATCTCAAGAAAAATTGCTTGCTGGTATTCGCCAATGTATTGCAAGTGTTGCGGTTGTTTCTGTGGAGCAAGGTTCTTTTCAGTTTAACTAAGTGACGTAAGTAAATTCTGTTTTTTTCCCGTTGGCATTTACAATAAATTTCATTAATTACATACTATCTTAATTTGATCTTAGGTGACGGGTGGTGTATGGATGGAGAATCGTGAATCAACGGAGCCGACTGTACATGAAGAATCTGCATTTTCTACTTGAAATTATCGGTTCTGCTTTCGTTTAATCCTTTTGTTAGAATTCAGGATAAACCGCATTTGATAGAAAAATATGGATTTGCGAAAGCGGTTTACGGCGATTTGTTAATGATATCAAAATTACAGTTGATGTGAAATCTGCAGTAAAAAATAAAAGCAGTTTAAGGAAGCATCATGAATTTTTGAAAATTCGGTATTCCATAATTAATGTTTCAAAGAATGGACGATTTTTGGGCTATTTTTGTGTGCGCGTAGAAAAGTGTGGTCTGTTCTGCATCTTAAATGTTATTACAGGCGAGTTAACCGCATTAAAAGCCAATAAAGGTCATAAGGAGTATGTATTTATGGTAACTGTGCAATTTCTGTAGAAAAACAGGAGTCCGGTAGCAAATTTCGCCGTTAGTAGCTAAAAGTTGCAAGTGAAATTGCAAAATAACTAGCTATCCTTGTTGTAAATAAGCTGGTAGGTGTTAAACCTTTTTACTACGCAGAGTTTTGAGCGAATAATATTTTTGTTAACGCCAACACACAAAACTGAATAAAACAACGGAATACCGTAAAACGAAATCAACGAATATCGTAAAAGCCCATCAGCTTTATTAAGACGATCATGCTACAAACTGCAAATAAACACACTAGGAATTCTGAAAACAAGCTTAAAAATCAGACACAACACAGAATGCCCATAAAAAATCCCAATTATTAAGAAAATTCAACGAAAAATCAGTGAATGAAGACAGTCAAAACTGTGAACGAAAACTGGAGCATTTTGAAAAAAATCATAATGTTTGGTTCCTCAAAAGCGCACGCGCCAAACAGATTACCTGCCGCTGTCCAACACTGTAAGCAACAAATAACCTTCCATACTTAGCATCACAGTTTTCTTACGTTACAGTAGTTCAGGTAAAAGCTTTTAAATCTTAAATAGTTTTGCAGGGTCACGTATTTATTGTAAAGTGCCAAAACAATCCCCAAGCAGACCGCGGAATATGCATGCAAAACACTCAAACATAAAAACAACTAATCTCCGAAGAAAAATTGTGTGCATTGCGTATCTATACTTTTCACCACCATCGACCGCAAGGTGACGTAAGCCTTTTGGAAGGCTACTGATAGACTCCTTCAAGTGCGAATGTTCCAGAGCATCCCAAATCTTTGCATCCGTGTACTTTGTGAAAGGATCCAAAGTCATTCTTTTAGTTCCACTAAAAAGCACCGGTTCCTACAGATTTAGAGAAACGATCTCATAAACAGAACAAAGAGGTTGCAGAATTAACAATTCACAGACAAACTAAACAAACGTATAACAACAAACCTGAGGTAAAATAGTGATTCGGGATCGCACATCATGCAGCTTAATGTCCGCAATGTTAAGATTGTCGATGTCGATCGATCCAGATGCCGCTTCGATAATGCGGAACAAGGCCAGCGTCATGGAACTCTTGCCGGCTTCGTCCGGTCCACAATACCGATCTAAATAAGCAGTCAAATCTCCCTTTGCTGTATTAAGTACCGAAATCCTGTTGATTGTCAATTGTCCTTTACAAATTTGAAGTCACGATTCAAAATATTTTCGTTTCTTGTATTACAAGCACTACATAAAATCACTCTATTATTAATTTAGTCGTGTAAATTAAACGAAATCAATATGTAATTAAGCGAACTCAGGTAAAAAGTAAAATGCAATACGAGTAAGACAGGTGTGTATCCATCACAAATGACCTTTTCGCCACTAACGATCCGCGCCGTAACACCCTTCAACACCAAATCCAGACACGGCCGGTAGCGTGTCTGATAATCTTTGAAGTCCACACGTCCCTCTGGCGGCCAGTCGCCCGGTGGGCGTGAAGAAGGCACAACCCAAGCCGCCTGTGAAATATTCAAAACGTTTTGACAGTTTTCAGAGCGCTACGCTTGGATAACTTGTTTACACCCGTTGGTAGTACACACTTCTTGGGGTGCTTCCGAATATCTTTGATGCGTTCCACCGCCACAATGTTGCTCTCCATTGCTCCAACTATGATATCCACAGCACACCCGCCAGCAGCCCGGTAACGGATAACGAATAACCAATGGACAAACCTGCCTGACTCGGTTCCATCTCCCACGATAAATCTCGACCGGCCACCGCATACAGCGCGGCGGAAACCGTGATCAGGAAACCGATCAGTTCCAAGCGAACAGCGATCCATCTACATCAGATCGGTCGATCAGGGAATCGGTAAATTATTCATTTCACTTTTTTAAACGCCAAGTTAGACCCAAATTATAAAACAAATTCAAAACTGTTAGAATGATTTAAATTTAGCACTGACATGTTGCTCAAGATATGTGAGATGACCATGACTAACCTCTGCGAAACCAAACTCAGGTAGAAGCACATATCATTATAATCCATCAGACGTTCATTTGCTTCGATGAATCGTTCCGTCTGTTTCGTAGCGATATTAACACCGGGTCCAGAAAGGGACTCTTAAAAGTTGGAGAAGATAGGGGATCGCGATACGGACTGCAAACGTTTCAGCTGTGTGCTTGTTACAGTGTAGAAGCGCTGTAAAAGTAAAGCACGTCATTATCAAAACCTTCCATATTATTAACAGCAAGCCAAAAAGAGCCGTCAGTAAAACTAAGAACATAAAAATTATAGTAAAACAATACGTAACAAGGCGCGACGTAAAATACTCAGATTACGATCGCAACGACAAAAATTTTACCACAAGTACAACTCCAAGCGTCAAAGCGTGTCAAAGTGTACTAAAAGGTTAATACGTAATTACTTGCTTTAGCAGCAGTACTAGCTGAGGTTTTTATCACTACCAGGTAGTAATGTGACATCGCAGTACATACGTAAATTGTTCATTTACAAAATCAATGAATTACTGATACCCATTTTTTAATTTACTGTCTACTGATAACTATTTTTTTTTTGAATTACTGATACCTATTACTGATACCTATTTACATTGCCATTTTCAAGCATACCTGCAAGAAAAAGTACAGGATGACCAGAGGGATGAGAATGATGATGAACACCCATGCGGTCACGCATATCTGCAATCAAGCCATTTTATATTCTGTGTTTTCTCGATTACTATTAATGAACATTGTAGTTACTTACTACAACGATAACGCTAAGTGTACCGAAAATGAAGTACAGCCATAAATCGGAATTGGAGGGACTCAGTACATCCACTGTATCTACGTCCTTGCTGAAGCGGTTGACCAGACGACCCGGCGGGGTGGTATCGAAGAAGGACATGGGTGCGCGCATAATCCGTCGCAGGAGGCCTTCGTGCAGATAGCGACCGGCTCAGACACGACCGTAAGCCATCGTGAGCGTGTGGCATATAATCAGGACCACTACGAAATCACCAGAAAAAGCTCGCATTAAAAACAAAAGAATAAATCACCAGGAAATGGCCTAAAACGTGCACAAGTAAAGTCTCAAGTACGAAAGGAGAAAAATATCAGCGCTAGCGAACAATCTTGTAAATCAACAGTAAGCGTAACAGATAATAATTACTACTCGCAGCAATGCTAATCAATAAGCTCCAAATATGGCTAATACATAAACCGAACAAAAAAGGAACCATACTAAAAACCTGTGAGTACTTAACGTGAGGAAGTGTTCCTTACTTTTGTAAGACCGTTTGCTCCGTGTTAAGGGAGTTAATCGGCCACATTTTATGATTTAGTATTACAGATTTAGTACCACCTTAAATCGGTTTAGTGCGACTGATTTTCTTGAAAATCTGACTGAAATTAAACTAAAAGGCTCAACGAGAAATACACATACACTGTCCACATCCAAGCGCTCCATAAACACCCAGCCGATAGTCCGTTTCTTTTCGGTCCGAATTTTGCAGTCTGGACCAATCACTCAACCAGAAACTCGCCGCCGCCCCAATCGCCGAATACCCGCCATAAAATATGAGAATCATGATTGCCGTCCGATTTGACAAATGTTGTTTTATGAACGTCAAATGCACGGTCCATTTTACACCTCCAATTTCCGCCTTCTCTGCTTCCACCAGTTTTCCCGGAACCGGTTCGGGCTGCGATTTTTTCTCAGTTTCCCGATCCTTTTTGGATACCTTCGATGCCTGTCGCAGGACACTCCGCACGCGTTTCAGTGAAGACGCCGTAGATGATCGCCGGGCCTCGACATCACTATCGCTCCGGGACCGTTTCTTTCCCAGTTCTTCCAGCAGCTGCTCTTGCCTCGACACTGTTTCCGGATCGCGTTGTGCGGTTTATTCTTCGTCATCCTTCTCGGCCAGATACGTTCTCAAAAATTCCGCAAAATCTTCGCTGTTGCGGAGCTGTTGTTTGTAAGTGCCAGATTCAGAACGGTGTGGTTGGCTAAAATGAAGATGGGGTCCGTCTGGAGCTGGTATCAAATACCATGGGTAACCAATATCCGTGTCTAGTTCATAGGCATGTCTTTGGGTCAAATAACGCTTTCAGTTATGTGCTTCCCTTTGCAAAGCAACGATCTAAGTTTCGGTGAGACGTAGTATTTCCCTATTTTACACGGATTTCCAAAATAACCAGATCCAGACTACAAAAATTTAACTGCTTAGTTACACTCGTAGCTGGCAAGTGAAACCATAACAGTGAAACCCTGTTATACTTGTATATGCGCCCTCATTAGTCCTATGGTAAAACGCAAATCTTGAATATTCCGCCTCTGGCTGGCTGTTTGTAAACGAATCTCTCTTGCCGCTTTTTCTTTCGTGTTCCAGTTGTTTTTAATTGCAAACAGTATGCCGTTATTAAAGAAATATTACATAAAATAAATCTGTGCCATTTGCGCCGTATCTTTGCGCCCAGACATGGAACAGTTTTTTAATTATGCTGATTCTATTATAAGGCGTTCTACGAGGCTGCTAGCTTCCGCAGACGGTGATCGGGATGGTGTGGATGGGACTGTTACTCAGATTGAATACATGATCGGGTAATTCGAAGTGCACGAGCCATTTAGACAGTCCAAATAGATCTATCAAATTTACAGTTATACGAGAGACGTTTTGAAAGTTTTCCTGAAGATCAGACTGTCCAAGCTCAGCGATTATTTGATGTTCTATGTGAACATTCCACTGGTTTGCGCACTTTGTTACGAGAAGACGAAAATGGAGGCGCCATGGATTCCCAGTTGGCTGTGCAAACGGGTTACAAAGGCAAGATTATGATACCAGAGGATGATCTAGCGGAGCTGAGATTCGACGGTTTTACTGTGAAAGATATTGCGGCATTCTATGAAATTTCGCCAAAAACGGTCCAACGCCGGTTGCAAGAAGCAGATCTAAACAGGAAGGTACAGTGAAAGACTTTGTATCTACCCTTTTATTGGTACATCTAAGAAACAGAATTCAATATTAAAAATGTATTAATAAGTTATTATCGAGAAAGCTTTCACTTAGTTCTGATGAAAATCCATATGACAAATGTTTTATTGGTACGATACATTTCGTACTATAAATCATTGAACAGTAATCGTAATGCAATCGTATTGTGTTTTCAGCTTTCCAGTTTACTTTTTAGAACTCCATGGTTGCTGACGATGACCTGGATATTGCTGTTACTGAAATTTTGGAGTCCTTTCCAAATGTGGGATACAGATTTGTACGGGCGCAGTTAAAGTCTAATGGATTAACTTTGCCACGTCACAGGGTGATCAGTTCCATGAGACGGTTGGATCCGTTTGCCGTTGCCATGCGCTTTTTCCGATTTGTTCCTTGCCGGCAGTATTCAAATCCCGGGCCGAACGCATTGTGGCACCTGGATGGCAATCATAAACTGGTTCGATGGGGTATTGTTGTGCACGGAATTATTGATGGATACTCTAGGTTTGTCGTTTCGCTACTGGCTGCGACAAATAACCGTGCGAGTACAGTTCTGCAAGCTTTCGTCAATGCCTGCGCGTCATCCGGAGTGCCATCTAGAGTTCGCACAGATTGCGGCGGTGAGTAGCACAATAAGTACATATATAGTGAGTTGCAGTTTTCTAAATATGAAAATTTCATAGGGGAAAATTTTGGCGTTGCCCGCTGGATGGAGCATTACATGGGTCCGAATCGTGGAAGTATTATTAGAGGGCCTTCCGTTCACATCCAGCGCACTGAACGGTTGTGGCGCGATCTGGGACGGGTTGTACTGAAATTGTTTCGATCCGTTTTTATACATATGGAAAACATGGGAATTCTGGATATTAACAGCCAGCGAGACGTGATGCTTCTGCATCTAATTTTTGTGGATCGAATCCAAATGAAGCTGAATAATTTCATCTCCTTTTTTAACAACCATAAACTGGAAACCGAACGTAATATGTCTCCTCGGCAAATTTTCACTCTTGGATGCCGGGAAAAGAAGCTAAAAGGATTTTCCTTACAGCAAGTTATGTTAGGTGATCCTTTGCCGCAATCCAATGTAGATATCCCTGAAAATTTTCCGGAATTCATAACGAATAATGCGGCGCATTCACGAGATTCTGTCCCCGTTTTTGATATTGTCAGCCTGTACCCTAATGAAGCTGCCTTCGTCTTAGCCAATCTGGACATTACTCAAGAGGACCGATTTTACGGAATTCCTTTGTTTCAAGCGGCCAAAGAAATGTTGCATCAAACCTTTCCATTGAATCTGTGAAAAATACGGAAGTTGTTAATAAGCACCTTCTATTCTTTATGTACTGATTTTATTGTCGTTAATGGATGTCGAAACATTAAGGTACATTTGCGCCATTGTGAGCAGTTTCTTCATAGTTTCGGTAAACAACACATTGAACGTAACGATACTTGGAGAGAGTGGAGACTTTGGAGAGATGAGCACAAAATTTGCATCATATCTTCTCGCAGATACTGCTCCTTTCGTTTTATGGCGTAGCCGTTTCTTTCACAAATTATCTGCCATGCGTCAGTTACCGGAACTCATATTACGCCATACTTTGAAATAAAAAATCGTAAGATGCTATACGCTTTTGTGACCTTTCCGCTGTTTTAAGATACTGTTTCACCTATGTTAATACGTGTCCCGTAGATTTAATACTATATTTACGTCCGGAATGGCTTCGAAGCTACATTATTTAACAAGTAAGAGGAAATACACTGTTATATTTTCGAAACATTCTGTCACTGGTCAAAGGTTCGAACCGGTATCCCAAATCCAGCCAAATTAATGTCAAAACCAGTGCAACGTTATATATTTCCGACATTTTCTCCACTTGTTGTCGAAATTTTTTATTCCGTTATTTTTATTATAACTTCACAATACGGAAAAATAGTTCCTTATTACTTAGTAAAAGTTTTATAATGAGCGGCATGTAGCACCACATCGTTCAATAAAACCCCAACACTGTAAATAACTTACAAAGCCACCCCACACGGATGGTTTGGAAAATAAAAAAAACACCAATGACAGATCAAACTCAGCGACGTGGCCGTGCAAGTTCTACTTTAAAACGCATCAGCAAAATAAGCGACTATTTGTACAAATCGCTGCAAGGAGCTGTGGAGCAGGATGCGGCCCTTTGGATTCTCCGGCAGCCGACCATTACTTTCCGCCGCCGGGTAAGGCTAGAAAGGTCAGGCCGCCTGTTCCCGGACCGGTGTATGTAGGATAAACAGCTGTTGTTTGCACGTCGGCACGAGGATAAAAACTCGGATGGGCTTCACCCACTACGCAACAAAGAAAAGCGTCATTTAGCAGCTGTTTTTTTGTTGCTGAAAACCCTTCATACACTCACTTAAATGTTCACCCATCTGCAAGTACGCTCAATTTTCTATGAACAAGGTACAAGTACAACAGAGGAAAGGTACTTGTGGCGTAGTGTAGTGGCACTATGTCACGAGATACTGTGTCCGCTGTGACCTGTGTGTCCAGCATGGCAACTGCGGAAGCAGTCTGCCTGTGTTGCTATGTTGCCGATAATTAGTTGGTTTTGTGCGCCCTCAGTGGCGGGTTAATATTAAAGATATTACGCCACCTTCAAGTCGTGACAATACACTCACTTAAATGTTCACCCATCTGCAAGTACGCTCAATTTTCTATGAACAAGGTACAAGTACAACAGAGGAAAGGTACTGTACATAATAAGCTTCGCTCACACAAACACTCTCAAGTAAATAATGTTATACCGCTTCAAGCACGCAGAGCGGTAGGTGTACAATTAATCTGCCGTAAGATTTCGTATGTTTGCGACGGTAACGACTGCATGCAGTAATAACCTCTTGTCTTAAGCAGACGATAAGGTACTTCGAAGTATAAAATTTAACATCACATCTGAACGGTACATCTGACTGTTCCCATTGGTCAGAATTAGCATAAGATGCCCAGTGCGCACTTGGCTATAAAAATCGTGAAAGTATCCTACTGAAATTACTGACGTAACTATCCTTAGATTAACAGTTTGCGTGTTTTCTATGGTAATAATATAGTAATCGCATAATAATCGACCCTAAGATTGTCTGCGAAACCGTACAAAGCAGGAAACTGATACAATATGCAGCAGACTTCTGTCTTTCGAAATAGCGACAACAGAACACGCGAACAGCTAGGGTATCTATTCACTGTAGATTTTTTTGAATACTGACCGTGATAAGCCATAACATTCGGTGAGCGGTAAACGACAATCGTGGATCGTTCTCGGTTAATCAGCATCCACCGGCGGCAATAGTATTTACTGGCAATGCACATCAGTAAAACCAACACAATGACTAGCTGAAAAACGTGGACAAACCTATTAAAAACATAAATTTTAATGCCATAAATGTGTAGCAGTAATCAATGTACAACAAACACGTAATAATGAATGCGCGCTTAAAAGGTAACACAGTAAATGCGGAATAAAATTTGAGGGACTGGATTTAACGCCGTCGCCGTCAGCCACATAAAATCGTAAACAGACAAGCATATTAAATTTTAAACTTCCTATTTAATGCAGTTCGCCAGCTTGCGCTGTGAAGTTTTGAAATTACAGCTTTTATCAACTCTCCGACATCGATCTATCAGTACCCGAAAGTCATTAAACGTTTTATTCGGAAACCCCCAATAACAGGATTAGACAGCCACAGTATTAACGATAATCAATACAAAGTATCTGTCAACATACCAAAAGTACCACAGCCGAACGAAATGATCGGAAGAACGGCAGCATGCTTGACCGTAACAATAATTTCCCGTAACAATAACAAACAAAAATGCTGGCGAGTGCTCTACACTAGCAGTCCTGTCATAATAAGATAATTGAATAGTACTCGTACAACTTTGTTTAATAAGGCAACTATCCTTTTTTAAGCGAAAGTGTGAGTATCCATACCAAATTTTACGTAAAAAAGTGGTCACTACAAAAAAAATTTAATACCACAATCAGATCCTTATCACCACTTTTAACTTTTTCTTTGTTTCGCTCGTTCCAGCGTCAGCATCGCGCACATGACGTTATACGCCACGTAGGTATCGTAGTCTAATATGTATCTCCGAACAGGTAAATGTGCTAACTGCGTCCAGAAAATTAATGGTGGCTTTTGGAAACTCAAGCATCTTCATGCTTCGTACACCTTTAGCCGGTTTCGTCGATCCCAATCACCGCCCTGCTCCAGCAGACTGTGCATAAAAAAAGAAAACCGATCATAATAATTGGCAAAATCATAACAGATATGCGCAGAAACTTCTTAACCACTTCGAAGCCAAGCAGTACGCACCTCCATGCTTTATCCAAAATGTGTGCGGTTAAATCCAAATCCTCAAAGAAGATACCGATACGGACAATTTGGAAAATCGGATCGAGTTTGTTGCCTTGACTTACGGTTTTTTCAAAGCGCTGTCGAAACGCACTTTCAGCCCCTTCCTAGTGCAAAACAAGCTATGCATTCTCAAGCATGAGAAATCTTTAAACATTCCCCCACCTTGTCTCCAGTGCGGGAAAGATTATTAAACTTGGCAAGGTACGCTTCGCGAACTTTGACAGATCCGAAATTCTTTAAACATCCGAAATTGCCGCGTCAAGTTTTTTAATTTTCTGCTCGTTCTTCTGCCACAGTTGGTTAAGCGAAGAAGTGTCCGCATTAAACCATACGTTTTTTAACGTCAAAGAAAACACGCAGGTAGCATTACAATTCCAAATTCATGCTACCCAATAATTATTGTCCGGTGGCAACTGTTTCTGCTCCACGGTGGCCATGTATTGGCATAACACAGACAGACGATCCTGGAGCATATGCACAGCGCTGGACATGGAACGCATGCTGATCTTGTAGGCAGTGGGGCTGAACTTCGTCACGGGCTGCATATCAACAAAACAGTGCTTGAATTTCGATCTAATGTGATGCAAAAAGAAAAAATCTTAGTGAGCCTGAGAGCCTCCAGTAAATTCCACCATCAATTCAAACAGATCAACGGCGAAGGAATCGGCCTTATTTGCATGGGCTTTTAGGAAAAAGTCCTCGGAATGCCAATCAGGAATTCCAGGAAAAAGTTCTCGGAATGCCAACTAGGAATTTCGGGATGAAACCACCGCGGCCAAACTGAATTTTCTGGATTAAAGGATCTGAATCAAAAAATAATAATAAATCGCAAAAATGAAAATCAAAAATAAAAAAAAAATCATTAATCAAGGTCTCAAAAACTGAAAACACGAAAACCTGAAATCAAGAACACCAACAGTATCAAAAACTGAAAATCAAGAAATTGTGCACATGTGCGCACGTCAATACATGAAATCGTGCACACGTGCGAATCGTGAAAATGTGCAAACCACCGACAAACTGGCAAACGAGAAAACTCGAAAACTTGAAAAACGGCTGCTGACCCAAACGGACCGCCATATTAATGTACTATGCAACAGCTAACGGTAGTCGCAGAAGGAACAGTGTACCTAGTGCGATTTGCTCCAAAGCAAAATGCAACCGGAAGTCGAAAATGATCGTGCTACCGAAAATTGAAATTGACGTCACGCCAAGGAAGCTGTGATTGGTCAGAGTTTTAGCTCGGCTCGGAAATTTGCCAGGCTAAGCATTTTGGCTGAACCTGTCATCTTCTGAAAATTCCAAAAAACCGAATTTTTGGAATTTTCATTTTCCGTCTTCGGGAGATGCCGAGAGTGTCTGAAATTCAAATCTACTGTGTCGTCGTGCCGTACTCCCGTTGTCTAGCAGTTACGAATAACAATCTTTGAATTTATGTTTCTCCATGCATATTGCTACTGCCTTTTTTCAGTCGCACAGCACCTTTACCATGTCAAACTGCTTAACTTAAAAATATTGAAAATTCCAGTAAAAAAATGGGCGTAAATCCAATTAATGGTGCATTTTGAATTTTGCCACAAGCAGCACTTTGTCATCGCACGCGGTCTAGTAAAACAGGAACTTAGTTATTAATTTTAAGAAAAAGAAACAGAATGTTACAAAAACGGCGAAAGCAGACAACACCACCGCTGCGTGTGGCTCGGTGTGGGGTTACGTGAGCGGCAGCATTAATAATTTAATATACGTATGTGTCAGATTTCGTACTTCTTCAAAATTCTTTCGTAATTTTTTAAAAAGATGTGCGATTTATAATTGTTTACATTCTTCAATTGCGATTTATTACTAAGGTTTTGGTACTCATCATTTGCGGCTTTACCATCTGATTCGATTGGATTATATTGTTACAACTGCTGTTGTCAAATCCGAAGATTATCCAGCAAGTTGTCAGTGATAAGGCATAAGTTATAAGTAGTAATTCTTGTTTGAAAATGTCGGTTTCTGGCTGTGTTACTGTCTGCGATTCCTTAGCTATCCCGTTATGTTCATCTAACCAACAAGAAGAAAAGACACAGACGACAGTTTCTGAAGATCTGGATTATGATCGTGTGTTAGTTTCTGAAAATGATGAGAAGACAAAAGATCTGGAATCCACGAATACGACGGATCATATCATCACACCGCCTCAAGAAACATTACGTTTGTATGAAAATGTTAGTGTCTTCGATGATGATGCGATTGCTGCTCCCGAACCATTCGCTAACAATGCAGTACACCCTTCTTCCGAAGCTCCCGAGTCCTCTGCCGAAAAAAACCTCCCACCACACGATGTGGGGATTGTTTTTCCGGATAGTTATCCACAACCTCCGTCTTCCGATCTCCAGTGTGACGATGCAGTGGCAATTTCAGACGAAAGAATCCCGATTGAGAGAAATGCTCAGAGCGCGGCTGGAGAAATGGGTCTAAATCCCAGTCCAACTCCTCTCGTTATTCGGACTTCGAATAGCCCGATACCACCGTCAACGCAGAAGCTTACACTAAAGATTCAAAGTACGACGATTGGTGAACGCATTTCTGCATGTTCGACTTCAGTAGGGTTTTTGTTCACAGTTTACTGCTCATTATATTGATTACTGAAAAACATTCTTAACACAGGATCAGCGTCTTCCGTTCACGTGATGCGAGAGGACAATCCGAAACCAGATCTGACTGCAAACAAGTGAGTATATTGTATGCGTAGGAGTACGGAATTACGGATTGTTTAAGTACCATTACATAGTTCACATTTGAAAGTTTTAGTTTTAGCATATTCGTCTCACAAGCAACAAGGTCCAACTGAGAGGACGTTCTCTCACACTTGTTTTAGTGGCTCAAAAAAATTTTTCTGCCATCGTGCAACTTTCTTTGGATAAATTGCTGACTTTTTTATATATCGAATGATACGAACTACGAAGTATAAAAAACTGGGTTCAATTGGATTAGGTTGCTTACCAGCCAGCACAAATGAGTTTTGCTTTTGCTTTCTGTCGGTTTTCGATTTATCGGTATGAAATTAGAAAACTTAAAACTAGAGCCTTTTTGGTAACAATTTGATGGTATACTTAAAATAATTTACCAAATCTGGTGTGTGTTTCCGGTCATGTACTGTGTAATGACTGGGTGCAGTGTTAGTAGTACTTAATTGTTCTTTTTTCATTCGGGCACGTTCTTATTTTCAGAGAAATTTCTCCCGAACCAGATGAAAATCCTAGACTGGAGATTCAGGAGACGGTAGAAAAAACCGATAATACAGAAAGTGCATTTCCTCCTGCTGGTGCTAAAAAGCGAGTCACTGCATCGAAGAGACAGCCCGCTGCGAAACGCAAAAGGATTTCTACTGGTAGCGACGAGGAAGCCGAAATATTAGAAGAAAGTACTGAGGTATGAACAATTGATTAATAAAATCGATTATTGTATCGCAAAGCCGTGAATCGGCGTGAATATAAAATTTAGTTAGTTGGATATGACGCTCAAATGAGTTTTCATTTTTTACCTTGCAGATCAATGGTTTCCTCTATTACTCCACAAAGAAATCGCGGAATGAGCTGGCTACGGACAGCATTTCTTTGCAGCCTGTTCAAGTATCATCAGCAACAGGCAGGATACGTCGGCAAGCGGCTATTAACAACAAGCTGGTCTGTGTAAAGTTTTCTGATAGCGTGGAAGGCGATGATGACTTTGTTGTGGAAAAAATAAAGGAAAGCATTCCGGTAAAAAAGACAGTGAAACCCGTTAACGATGATCCTAAAGCCAAACTTGCTCGAGTGCGGGCTTCCCTCGCGCCATTCAGTAAACGACCAACCGGTGCGTCAGTGCCTGCCAAAACAAGCAGTTCCGGTAAATTCTCTACCAAAGAACGCCTAAGCAAAAAGTTGGGGTTGGGTAAAAAGTTGTGAGGCCAATGAGGGTCTGAAAATGCCTCTATTATAGTGTCTAACGTTAAAATTGTTTCCAAAAGTGGCCGTTTAAGCTACGGTCTCGTGAAGTCCCGTTTTTTCTGATGTCATTCTTTTTTGGCATGAAGAATGATTTTGATTTTCTTAACCCGTAGCATGTCATTCTCCTTAAGTGTGACGTGCGCGTTGTTGATTTGCGATTTTAAAAAATAAATTTTACCTGTATGAAATGGCACTCGTGTGGAACTGACCAGGGAGCAATTCTCGCTCCAATCCTGCAAATTCTGTGTTCGAAGAGCAATTATTATTTTATGCAGACGCTGAACATTGGTCCTGTAAAAATCTACAGAGACTCCAGGCATACGTATTTTTCCCCGATGAGAAATTTATTGCATCAATGAGGTCCTCATTAACAGCTACACATGAACGACGAAACCAATAACATTTCTTAACAACTTTGAAACAATTAAAAACAGTGGAATTACTCGCGTTTGGATTTCATAATAGAAAAATCGAAGCGGACATAAATAATAACAAACGCAAACAAGAGAGCGAAGGCCGCGATCACGAGAAGGGGTTCATAAAATAAGTTAAAGCGATCAAAAGCATACTTAATCTGAATTGGTTGGATGTGTTCCTCAACAGCATTGTTTATTTTGAGAACAATGACAGGTCGACCGACAAAGTCCAGGTAGGTATAATGCTTTTCATCTGGTAATCTTTCCAATTTGAACGGAGCTCGGATTTCAATATTGCTAAAAGAACAAAGCCATTACGACCATCACAATCCGTTTATCGTATGTAATAGCATTTGTTTATTACAAACAAATAGACAGTTTTTTACCTGGCTCCTTCGGGGAGGATTATTTTGATGGTAGCATCATCGATCACCTGGTTCTGATAAATATGATCAATGAGTCGGACTTGCAAAACGAAGTTGCTGCCTGTGAAAACAAGAAATCAACCCTCCATCACAAGTCCATTAACGAAATACAACACTTCAACCTGAATGAATGTTACTGAACATGAAAAATTGTGTCAAAACATTCAAAAACAGTCAAAGTATGCCATTGTGAACACTGCAATTACCACTTTTCAGCAAGAAATCGCTGCTCGGAACGTTGTATCCCAGAACATAATGCGTTTTCCAGCCACCAAAAAGGGGAAAACGTGGTCGAACGTCCACATCCACAGTTTCTTTTCCTTTGTTGACATGGCTAGTGGAAATGTTTCCAATCTCATCGCGATAATAAATGTCCCTTGCGGAAATGGGAAGCCGGGTCTAAAACAAGATTTTGGTTTACATTCACCGGCACAACGGTCTGCAATAATTATTACTTTGAACTCAGCGACTGAAGCTTTCGTAGTCAATCCCCGCTGATAATCCAGTCGGCTAAAAGTTCCCTTCAGTTTGGCACCAGTGTGAGCAATGTCGACGGTGTCCTCGAAAGCAATATTCCCCCAGTGAGACACTTCAATCCATCGGGCCAAATTAGTAACGCTAAGGAACGGTGCATTGTTTTCAAAATGCAAAACGAGTGGAGCCTAGAAAATAACATAAAATTACTGCATTGCAAGGCTTTACATTTACAAATCAACATCATGCAGGTGTACCGACTGCAAAAGAATTAAGTATATAATAAACCCATATTAAAATTTTAAAATGGCAATGGAATGTGGAATATGGCAAATTGAAATGGAAAATATTGCTTGTGCGTAAAAAGTAGCCTACGTGGGTAAACCGAATCTTTACCAAAAACCAGCAAAGAAATTTGGCGTATATTTTCAATTAAAACGAGGTACAAAATACGTAAACATATTACTATAAGTTAACCGTGCTACAGAGATTTAAAACGAAACCTAACGGTTAATAGCTTACAGCTGTAAACGCCGGAATGTTTTCATATGGTCCATATTTGATTTCCTTTCCGCTGTCTGAAACGGGCTTGGGCTCTTTGGAGAACGCTTCGATTTTGGACGACGCCAGCAATACCCGCAAATTCTGCTTCCTGGTCTGATAAGGCGAGTAATGGTAGATATTGCTCTTAATCTGCACCAACTGGTGTCCCTGTTGGCCAATTTCTGTCGGGTGCGGCGTTTGTGCATGCGTGTATACGGAATGCACACGTATTTTATCCGTGCTGGTTCCCGTCAGACTCGATGGCAAACTGATTCGATAAACCTTGGATTTCCTAGATTCACCAACAACGAACAACTGATAAAACACTATCAGGATGCAGAAAAACGTTACGATTTAGCTGGAAAACGACAAACGTCAACTAATCCTTTCTTACTCATGTCCTTTGACTGATGTCTCCTTAACATCCAACACTCTACTGGATGCTTTATCTTTGCCGACAACCTACATCAATTAAATTGCAAGAATAAAGTTTCGACATGTGCGAACAGCGAAAAAACTGGGGTGTTAGACACCAGAGAATCATGCATACCCGCGCATCAATGTGCGCCAAGCGATCCTGCAATGTGGGCTCGATAAAATACAAGAAGGACGACGTGGACGATCCACCGGCTGTCTCCAGCGTTATGATCTCGATTAGTTTTATCAGCTGCGAGGATGCATCCAGGGTGCGTTCGACTTCAGACACTACGACGGCATTATTGATGGTATCCTGAGAAAAAACTGTCGCTGCGAAGAAAAGAATGCTCAAAAAGGAAACTTTTCTTGCAGCCATTTTCAAAATGTGTGGATATTCAGAAATTCAAATTTCGCTCGGAAAACATCAATTTAATAAAATTTAAGCTGTAAGCAGCACGAAGATTCGGCCACGTAAGTACGCGTGAAAGCTGTTGAAAAATCGTAAAACGTAAAGTACACTACTGTACGGTATATGGGTTATATCCGGCGGTACCACGGTCCGATTTCGGAACCGTTACAGCATTTAATGAAACGGAACTTTTACGGAAGTCACTCAGGTAAGAGTCGGCCTAAGAGCGGTATCATTGGTACCGACCGCTCGTTTGACCCTCTGTATTAAAATAGTGCGCACCGGGTAGACTGTAGGATGAACTGTGAAGTACGGCGTGCGAAGGAGGTGCAAACTGCATAGTTTTAAGTTTGTATTCATTTCCGGTTTGGTCAATTATCATACACCCTTCACTTTAAGTGTAATAATACTATTGGATCTGGTTGCGAATTCACAAAAATAAATTTTATGTCCAATAAACGTATTACTGTGTGCCATTTTGTACCCTTAACTTTATGCTGTGTACATAGACACAATCGTCATAGCACATTCAAGCAAATCAAGCATAAACTTCCATCACCATCTGATCCCTCAACGAAACTGTATGAAAAACTAAAAGCACGCATTTTCAAGCACGTGCAGTAGATCTTGATATCGCTCAACTTCGCGCTTTAAATTTAGTTTCCGTAGCGTTCATACACACTGTACGAATTTAAGGACGGATGTTGATCGGATAAGTCAAGTGGTCGCTTTCGGCTTAGATCCTGGACTCCTGGAGACTGCAGGTTAAGCGGCTCATCGGAAGAGTAATGGTTAGAATAATCCACGGCTGACTGGTACATCAGCATTTGCTGGTCTCTTCCATACATGTCAGGAGCACCATAATAAGGCGGCGTTAAATCATCCGCATTATTATACATCTGCTCCATATGGGCAGGCACTGGGGGCATTCTCACCATGGACGGTGGTGATTGGTACGGATAATGACCATGTGCACTGGGATATGTGGAATATTCGGGTAGAGAATCTGCTTGAAAAGCAGGAAGCCGTTCCACATGGTATGGATGGAAGTGAGAGGAGGACGGAAAGTCGTCTTTGGGAGGGTAGGGTGTTGGAACCGGTTCGGAAATTGCTGAGTGTTCGGTATAAAACCGACCTGCTGGTGTACCCTTTGGCTGTCTACAAACAACACAAATTCTGCGTTTTGAAATTTGGAAAATAATTTGGTTAGCCAGAATAACAACAATAATTCAAGATTTTTTTATCTGCAGCACTTAAAACTGCACCCTAAAGGCATAATTCAGCAGCGAAGTAGAAGATTTACGACTGCGAGCATGCTGAACTTATAAGAAACCCATTCCTTCATTGTGGACACTGCCAGAAAAACTACCTACTCTGCAGAACTGCTTGAAGGGGATTGCTTATCACTCCGGTTCATTTTACTTCCGGAATTCTTCGCGCTCGTCTTGTGAGTTTTAGCTGAATGAGCCAATGCATTTGCCTTTTGCTTAGGTTCAGGCACATGCGCAGGTATAGATGCGGATGCCGATGGTGGATTTCTAAAACTCCTATCCGGTTCGCGATGGCGATGAGGTTTTCCAGACAACTTCCGAGGAGATGCAGGCGCCTGTGGGACGAAATCTTTTCCACCAGGGTTGAACGTCCATAAACTTCTAGAAGGAATACTTTCGCCTGGTTGTTGCAGTTTTCCGTGTCGCACCGCATTCACCAACTTATCTTTGGAAACAGAATCCATTTCGGCATCGTTAGCAGATGTGCCAGCTTCTGCCTGGCCCGAATTTGCGACATCCTCGCTGCTCTTCCCAATGGCTTTTGCCGCTGCTTCCCGTACAATTTCTCGAAGGAAATCAAATTTGTGCTCCTGCTCGACACATTGCTTGATATGGTCAATGCTCAACGTTCTTGCACCTCGACCAAGCGCTATTTCACCAGATTTGTGCAAAAGTATTTCCGTAAAAAGCTCTACACTCTTTGATACAATCACAGGAACAGCACATGATAATTTTCCGACTTCTTCATCCGTCTGCATTATTTTTTTAATTCTGGCCGGGGGAAATCTCGTTTTAAATTTGTTGCTCGGCATGATATCGATGTGATTTGGTACAGGAATCGGGAATCCTTCACAATCAGTGCGGACACCACAGGCTTTATTGTTAGGAAGGCAATTTCACTAGAGAAGCCATAAAACGTATTATAACCATAACAGTAAAATGCGATAAACGCTCCAGAACAGGGGCGTTATTCTGATGACCCGAAAAACTGGAAAACTGAAAAAAATGGAAAACCGGAAAACTGGACATTCGAAAACTGGAATAACTTCTTACTTCTGTTCATAAAAAATAACAAGAACTACGATCAAGGCCAGGTATTCGACAACTGTTGCTCAGCTGCTCTAATCTCACAGTCGTACAGTGTCAGATAATTTACGGATACCGTAGTACTACTACCATAATAAAACTAATGACAAAATAACTTTGTACTTTGTAGTTGTTTACATTTTACAATAATACTGCTGTAGCAAACTTTAGGCTATCATAATATAAACAGAAGCGTCACGCCGTCAAATCTCAGAGACGGAACAACCTACATATTTTCCGAAATCTGTTTGAAATCGAAATCTCTTTAGGGAGACATAAGGTATCATGGCTTGAAGAACTTTACAGTTTACATTTCCTCTTCTTACCTGCAGGACAATTCAGTCTCGCCAACGGTGACCAGGAACTAACTTGGCGATGCAAAAAAATTCATGGCCACGGCCTGTTAAATGTGGATCACAGATAGGGATCATATGTTGATCGTCCCATACAGCATGATGGATAAATTACATCAGTCGAGTTAGCTCAAAGAAAGCGCAGCCAATGCTGAAAAAGTAATATATTCCAAAAACGGGAAAAATTAATTCATCAAAATAGATTCATCAAAATTTTGAACGTAAAACCAAATTTCGGATTTCCAAAAGTATAAAAGAATTCAACTTTAAAACCCAAAAAACTTCAACTGCTTTCGCAAGCTACAGTTTATCAGTACAGTGTTTTTGCAATGCTTAATTGCTAGTAGGACAGGATATCCTTTAGTGCAACCCTTTCCGCTTGCTATTTGTTTTTAAGCGCATCTGGTTTGATAGTACAGATACAACAGATACGGTACGTAAAGCATCATTCAAAGTTGATATCAAAATATTTTTATCCACTTACCAGATTCTGGTTTAGAATTTAAATCTTTAAGTAATAAGTTTTATGGAATGTGATATTTTAAGAATTTGTTCATTTGGTATCTTTAGAGGTAACATCTGTAACTGGAAGTCTGGAACTGTTTTCACAGAACTGCGACTTAACCCTTTACCGGAAGTTATCTGTAAAAGCAACTTGGCAAGTCAGTATTCCTGGTTCTTGTGAATCTTGTCAGATTATGAGCATTTACGATTGATGATGTTTAGGCTAACTTGTTGTTCTTTTTGTTGTTAAGTACGGATGGTCATATTCTGTTAAACCTTTATATTTAATTTTCAGAGTATATTCTTGAATTTGGATGTATTAATATTGTACGACTTGTGCAGGCTGAAAGCAGAAAGGCAACTGATTCGGAACCAAGCCTCGACGTGGCATTTTACACTGTTTCCTGTCTGCTGAAAAAGCGCGAAAATTGATACACAAGTTCGTGGGAAAGTCTTTTATCTCAACCATCGCGCAGCCCTGGAGCAGAATGTCGGGAGTTCTACGGCGTAATGTGGGATACCTTTCCTCGCAGGCGGGGGCAGCTGCTAAGAACAGCAGTGTAGTGGTCAAGTGTGTTTGTATCGCCGTTTTCTGTTGCTATTTCCTGACGTTCTCCCACAGTGCTGTACAGGCACTGACCGTTACCCCGGGCACATTGCTCCCTCCGCGTTTCCACATATGGACAGCCTTCACAACAGTATTCATGGAGCTGCACTGGTGGCTGGTTGTTATTGATCTGATCGTGGTGGGACTATGCGCTAAACTTATTGAGCCGATGTGGGGCGCTCTGGAGATGCTGGTCTTCTTCGAAGTGATGAACTTCAGCGTGGTCTTCATGACTGTTGTGATTTATTTTATTGGATATTATACCACTTTCCATGAGGAACTCTTGTTCGACACGTACATTCATGGTTTAACAGGTGATTTGCAAACAAGTGTTTTTCCTACACTTCTTCATTGATTTTGGCGAATTTTATCGTTTTTGACATTTTTGCTTTTGTTTTCTTCAGGTTATGTCGCTGCAGTTTGTGTGGCGGTTAAACAAATTATGCCAGACCACGTTCTTTTCAAAATACCGGTGGCCGGAAGTATTAAATTCCGCAACCGAAATCTTCCGCTGTTGTTGCTTTTGGGATTATTGGTTGTGTGCTCCTTGCATGTCACGGAATGGGTGTATTTTTGGATGTTTCTTTCGGGAACGTACGCAGGATTTATATATCTGCGGTATCTCCAGAAGCATTCTAATGGGAATCGTGGCGATAGCAGCGAAGCTTTTGAATTTGCCACGTAAGCGATGACATGAATTTTTGTTGACTTACAGGATGGCTGTCTTTTTATAGGAATTAATAGACTGGTATTCACTCTGTTGCTAACCTAATGTTTTCACATTTTGCAGTTTCTTCCCGAATGTGTTACAGCCACCGGTATCTAAAGTTGTTAATATTTTTCATGGTGTTTTGGTGAAACTTCGGATACTTAAAAAGCAGCAGAGAAAGTACAACTTCGCCGAATCGCTACCGAGTGGAATCAGTGTGACCTTACCAGGTTCGAGTCAGTTGGATGCCGAACGAAGAAAGTGAGTTACAAAAATTATAAACGGAAAACGTTTTGCAGCTGTTTTATTTCACACTAAAAACTAACACATAAAACGCAGCAGCTATTCGCAGGAGTCAGCAGTCAGGTATACTTGTATGTACAGTATAATATTGTACAACCGATAGCACGAAGCATGCACACTTATTCACAATGGTAAATGCATTCATCACTGCGCGATTACTTCTTTTTACCAAAAAATGGCATGCCGCCGAATCCCATTCCCATTCCACCAAAGGGGAATCCTCCAAAGGGGAAGCCAAATCCCATTCCGCCTAAACCCATACCGCCAAAGGGAAATCCGAAGCCTAGTCCACCGAATCCAAATTGAGCTTCGACTTCTTGTTCAGCGAAGCTGAACAGAGCGGTAGCCACGAGGCACAAAAGGAACTAACCCGACAGAAATTTATTAGGAAGTGGCAGCAGTCAGCTACAAATTAAGTAATTATTCGAAGGAGGGATTTTTTTGGCTATAAGGTTACATAATACTCCAGTATTATGAGAATATATGAGAATAGAATTGGTCTGTTTGCTAGTTGCTACGATTAATATATGCTTCTGTATACAAGTTTTTATGCTTTGTTACGGTATTACCTAATTAATAATTTCAAAGTATATAAGTTTCCTATAATAAGATTAGAAAGTACGTACCAGTGCTTTGAACATTTTAATGTGTGACTGTCGTTACTGCCCTGGAAGAACACAGAAGCTGCTCCGAAAATGCTTCTAATGTAAGCTGGCCACTTACTACAGTACCAAAATTTCGACTGAAGGAACAAGTGAGCGTATCGGCATTTTATCTTCCTCTGGAAAATGCTGCCAGCAAGTTAGCAACCGCAACTCTAGTCGAAAGAAGCTAGAAACCTTTGTCTCTGTTTCTACCACTGACCAATCACGAGCGAAGTAATTACCACAGTTAATTACTTTGCAACAAAGGAAACTATGTCAGTGTCCATGGCGCTGGCTTTCATTGTGAACTGAGAGAGAAACAAATAAGATGGGGGAAAATTGAACTTTCCAGAAATTCGCCATGAGGAGTGACTTTCACTTTCGTTAAAATAATTTTGTTACCATTGTGTATTACCTTCGATAGATTTTGGGTCATGCATTCTTTCACTCGACAACAGGACATTTTGCTGTAGTAACTTACATTCCATAATTGCATGAAGTAACAACATCGAAAACCCAGGACAATAAGTATATTAACTGACTGCGAAACAGTAGATTACTACAAAATACACATAATATCTTCACTGTCGCATACATTATATTTGTATTTTCTGAGAAAGTATTTTTTGCGTTCGCATGTTTTTATTCAGCAGTCTAAATATAGAAAAAAATAAACGAGCATAATAATAATATAATATTTTACGATGCATAATTAATAAAAATGATGCAGTATAGCACGAACAGGATGCAACATAATTATGATTCGAACAGCTGATCTCAGAATTTTAAAACTTTGTGCAGAAATTCACCTAAGTTATACAGACTGGTAATAATATTTCGTCCAATTCTAAAAAGGGCGGGATTACAGTGGGCATGATGGAAGTATATATATTTCAGATCAGCACTTCCTAATTTTGGTGGATTTTGAGTTATTCGCAGTTGTGTTTTGAGAATCCTTAATGGATATGCGTAATACTGATATATCAAGGTTAATCTTGCGGAAGTCCATCTCCAAGCTAAGAAGACCACACTTTTGGCCTTGGGGCAAGCTTGTGTTTTTGGATACAGTATGGTGACCATGCTTCCACCGACCATCAAAACGAACTGCAGAAGGAAGTTAAGTTAGGATTTTCATCCGCGACTGCGGTGTCCATTACTTTTAAGTGTAAAAGAAACTACAGCAATCCTCAAAATAAAACTGCCTCGTATAGACGTTGTCTCTGATGTAATTACTCGCTATATCGTAGTTAAACTTCGAATGTATTAGAATGTACTACATAAATTTATGTACTGTACTAGAACATAAATTTATGCAAAACATCGGCCTTTCCTTTCACTTACAACAAATTTGATCATCTTGATGGATTGTATCCAACTTCTTTGCTCGTAACTCTACGCAGTGGGGCTGGCGCCATTCCTTTTATGACACGAACAAAAGCCAAAACTCTGAAGCAATCAACTCGATTCGTTATAACAATTATGATTGTTATCGTTCTGAATGCGCCCAATAATTTATAAGTAATCCAACGGCTACTTGTTGTACGGTTACGTGTTTCATAAATGTGGCAACGGTTGACGTTGGAAATTGTGTACAATCTTGATCGAGATTCAAACCACAGCTGATTTTTTAATGTTTCTGTAGACAAATCGCTTTAAAGGCGCTGAATGACCGCCTGAGCTCACCTGAAATTCCCGCGGCGAGTGCTGTTCCATGGCCGAGTTTAGTGGATGATATTGAAGAGGAAAAGAATGCCAGGATCGTTAGCGAAACATCCGAGTTAATAAAAACGCTTCCATCTTCCGCTGCAGAGGAACAGGAGCAATCTTGAATACTGGTTAACCGTTAGAGGGATGCTTATTTTTGGATCTTGAAGTGCTTCGGTTTCGCTGTTATTGCGGCTGCCTGCTGGTATAATTGTAACTCGATCGGTTTACCGGTTAGATTGCGAAGTTCTGACTGATGTGAAAATTTGTACTTCGAGGTTTATGTGAATGACATTAACATGTCACTTGTAGGCCTTGTCGTATATATTGTGCTTGCCAATAATGCACTACTTACCTAATTGCATAATATGTTATACAGATTTATACTGGTAGACGGTAGTGTACGCACTGTACGGCATCAGTCGCCATCGTTGCACGCAAATGCGGAAGCGAGTGCATTGTCCAACTTTTTTGTTCTCTGATCGAAAATAATACGTAGCCGCTGTATTGATTTTTATTTATCTGTAAGTTGTAGCGTTGAATAATGAATACAGTAATGCCTCGTGCAGACTGCAGATATCACAACGTTGGCTCGAGTTGAGGAACAAAGCTTCAAAACAGTTAAGTCCTAACGCTAACTTACATTAACGTTTTATTTACATGCACTCAAAATAATTTTCATTCCCAAGTTCAAGTTAGTTAGTTAGTTCACTGATCTAGTGGCTCTCACAAATGAGCATCTGATTCTTGGTATGTACGAGTACATTCTGATCCAGATTGGCGGCAAACAGACAGAATCACATATTTAAAGCAATTATTACATATAAAATTAAAGATCACAGATTACAAGCTTCAGCCGACAGCGAAAACAAACATGATATTTTTTAATAACTGAGTAAAACAAAACGTTTTATTGATACTTCTGATGAAGTAATTCATAGAAATAAAAGGAGGCGGGATGCCACAGTCCGGACAATCTGCAGGATTCTTTTTTCAAGTGTTTACTGGTGCTTTTTTTATGGAAATATGCAGTTGTGATTGTTCCCTGTCGTTTAAGTACTGTACTTATCATCATGTCTTTATACCGGAAAATAGTTCAATTTGATGACTGAGACTAAATTGGGAAAGGCTCAAGGTTTGTTCTGGCAAAATGAAAAAAAAACTTGTTTCCGTATTAGAATGAGTTCTGGTACGAGAACGGAAAGTACTCGTAGGGAACGACCTCCTTTGAATCTTTTTGACATCAACCACCGTGGAAAAGCATCATAAACAAAATTCATCGTAAGCATAAGTCATATACATGCTCGATCTGAAGGTAACCACTACCGGTAAATTGTAATCACCGGCCAGTGCCACCGATAAGCTTAATGAATAAAAAAATAAACAAAAAACGCCAATAGGTTAAAAACAATAACTCTTCTTCTCTTATCCATTATTCTTCTCTAAATAGGAAGCACATTTTACCAACGTATATTTAGTACATTTATTTTTCGTTTTTTATAAGTAATTTATAGTAGAAGGACCGTGATTACACTTTACCTACCGTATCTTAGGAAAAGAAAAACCTTACTGACCAGTGACCACCGAGTTAAGTCGGCGTGACTTACGCTTGTGCAAAATGCGGTATGACCATAAGAATGAATCAGCTAAACGTACCAGAAAAACTTTCAAGCAGAAAAACTTTAATGCCATTAGGCAGTAAACTCAACAGGAAATCCACCAGGAAATTCGGAATGATCACGGGTAAGTGGAAATCACAGAAATTTGGAAAGCAACAACGACAAGAGCATTAATCGACATCTTTTGGATCCTTAATGAATGGCAAAAGAAGAGGGACATGCTGGCGATATCGAATATACTGATCACCGAAGAACTGAATCAATATTCTTTCCTCGTACGGTACGCGATCAGCGAAGAACCGGTAAGCACCATAAAAGAAGCCAAAAACACACACGGGATTCTGGAGAACGATCTGCAAGCAGAAGTTCAAAACTCCGGTCTTTTCGTGGCGGTTAAAATAAATATTACGCTTTACCTGCGTTCCTACCGCGAACATCCACCATCCCAAATAAGAAGGATGGCGGCAAATCTTGTAGACTCCGTGAGTTATTAGCACATGCTCGCGCCGCTTACTATCCTAAAACATTTTTATCGATCAACATGTTTTCTTAATAAATGTAGATATTCAAAGCCCAGTTTTATAATATTTATCGGATTTATCCCACTGACTTCAACAATGTGATCGAAATTCTCTCCGGCAGTGGCAATTGCAACTTTCCGTAATGATTCACCCACGACGCACATCAGCAATCCAACAATCGAAATCCAAATACAATCACGCATGCCTATAAGGCGAATTCTGTGGATTTTAAATTTGTTAACCACGAGTGCACGCGGTCAAAACAATGCTAATATCGCTGAATCAAACCTGGGAAAATAAATTGCCAGACTGTGTATTCAATCCATGAAGCTATGGTCGCAAAAACATATGCCGGACTGTGATCCAACATAAAGCTTCTAACGGACAAAGATCGCGGTGAAAACATGGAAATGAATAAATATTCCGACCAGTGGAAATGAGCCAATAGTGCCATATAGATTCCGAATGGCCGCACTGAGCGGAAAACGAAGACCGTCCAAACACCGAAGGCGAAGAGATTGCCCAATAATGAGCTCCTGATGGAAATCTAAACATAATCACAGCAAAAACCTTACACCCGTACTCAGTACACTGGTGACTGGTCTTCACATTTTTAGTTGCATTATGCACTGCAATTTCAAATTTGGAGACCAACCTCTGAAACACGTCTTCGCATAAGTCTTTCCTGTATTACTACAGATAAGAATGCAAGGCATGGTGACAACAGTAAGCAGAATGGCTGGGGTGTACAAACAAAGAATAATGCGGTCGCGAGAGATGAACCAAGGAAACTGGAGACTGCGATAACGACTTCCGCCCTGGCTCGATCCATTGTGGACGGACAACATACAATAAGTTAAAAAACCTCAGCCTGCAATAAAGGCACTATGTCACTCGAAATTTATGGTTCTTCCGAGAGATATTATTATTAAAATTTAAAAGGCATAAAACACTGCAGATTATACAGAAATATTGTACTTACTTACAGTCTTATAATTACAGTTCAAATGCGCGTTCAAACTTGATGAGAGTTCGTATTATGTATTGTCATCATTAGTGTAACAAATTCAATCATAACTTCATATTAAAAAAAGCTACACTATAAACAAATTTGCTATACAATCGTAATACATAATAAACGGTAATAATCGTTTAAAGCGTCTTCGTCAAATCAAAACAAAAAAAGCATAAAATTAATTGCAGTACACGTACTTGCAGCATAGAAAAGGAATGTTTCCTTTTCTATGCTTCGGTACCTCGTACTACTGTACGCACAGGCATAAGTCTGGAAAACGGCCAATAGTACAACCGCTGCGGGCGGCGAGAACTGTTTAAAGTAATCATGACTGTGCGACTGGTCGCTAACTGACCGGTGGTCGCAGCGGATTGTTAGTTTGGCGCCTCGGTTTGTTACTCCCTTTGTAACATGGAAAAACATTTAATTGCGTTAATGCAACTATATTTTTATAAAAAAATTAATTAATTGCGTTAATGCAACTATATTTTTATAAAAAAATTAATAATCGAGCCTCTAAATCCAGAACAGGATCCTTGATCAATTAGTCATGTGTTCCAAAATTGCTTTGTGACCGCATTCTTGTACAACTGTCGTCAAAGTAAAGAGTCCGAGTAAAGTACTCACAAAGGCAAGCTGTCGGCAAGCACATTGTAAATTTCGTTCTTACAAGTTAACTTCAAAATTTCACATAGGATTAAAATCTAGGCTCTGGAGTAGCTAATTATGTTCGGACGTGTAAAGTTCGTCGATAAAGGAAACAAATAACATTCTAGTAAAACAGAGAACAATGAATGACTATGATAAAATTAATGACAACGTAATCATTCTAGAGGAATAAAAACAAACACCGTGCACGCCTGGTTTGCCATTCAAGTTCCTCTGCATCTGACGGGTGAATGGACAGCGGTTCAGCATAGGTGCGCATCGCCGGACATCATGGAGTGGTGTTTGCTGTTGATTGATGGGTCCCTAGAAACTAAATATCTGGGCCATCATTTGGCGGTCTGACCGTTTCTTTCGCATCAGACCCGAGACACTGCGGATCATTCTCCAACGGAAGACTTGGCGGCCGACGGCGCGGGAAGCTACCATCTACGAATCGATAGAAAAGTTAGGCATAGTTGGGTCTAGTTGGGCTACGAAGACGTGCAAGGAAAGGAATATCGACGCTTCCGCGCTATGTCGACGTGATCATGAAATTGTGGGCCGCCACTGTACTTGTTCGATTCCCGCTACTGACCGATACGCAAACTGATGGATGGACCCGCTATGATACTAGATTTCTGCGGAAACCGTTAGCAAACGAATTAAGCAATGTCCAGTTCACCTCGTTTAAGACCATAGGATGGAAACTCTTATTACATCCGAAAAATAAATATATGAAGGGCAAATTTTTGTTTTCCAGAGCGGCTTGCTGTTGCAGACTGAGCTGTGGCGGTGTGGCCTATGGGATATGTTCCGCTCTAACTGGTAAGCACGCCGCCACCAAACTAGAGTTTCAGTTTCTTTCGGAGGCTTGACAAAGTGCGAACAGCTATGCGGTGTATCAGGCACTGGGACCGGTACAAGTTTACGGTTGCAAATTGTTTTTGGGGGATGCGCAGCCGTTTTTGGGCGGTTGCGCCTATCCCTTCGCTCGGACCTCGCTACGGCCCTGGGTGTATCAAACACTCCCGCTGCCGGAAAAACTCTTTGGAACGTGGATAGCCTGTGGAATAACCGTATATATACGGTTAGTCTATCGGGAGTGGGATAGCAAATTACGTAAGCGGTAAGCAATCCCATTCCCCATAAAGTCGACTAGGCTGAGTAGGCTCTTTGCGCCTTTCACCCCCCGGCTCGTACATTTCGAAAGCAACAGGAACGAAATTACACGTCGGAAGTCGGAACTAGGCGAACTTGGTTTCGTCTCCTGTATAGCATTCGCAACCGATTCTGCTCTTACGGAAGAAGACTACGGGTAGTATCTTGAGGGGACAAGTGGGAGTATATCGTAGTTTGTAGTTTGTACCGGTACGTAAGTACTTACTGTATTCACAAATCATCAGTTCGGGCGGTTTCTGGCTTTCTGCATACCGATACCGTGCCGATGCCGTCATAGTGAATCGTCACCGGCCTTAGCAGTAAAATCTGCGTTTCACCAGCCCACAAATTCAGAATGATTAGGTTGGTTGTGCTAAATTCTTCTACTGTGGGCAATACCCTTTTCACTAATATTCAGTCGACTTTCTGTTAAGTTCTTCCCGTCGTCTTGTTGTGATTTTCATATATCATCCCAGACCGTTTTGAATAGATTTATCAAGCTGCGAAGGATCCCTAGGTTTCCAGTAAGTGGAAAAGAACACGATTGCATTTGCTGGAACGTATCAAAGTGTCGTCAGTGTTGTCCTAGAAAGTGACTGAAAGTCAGAAAATTTGAACAGATTTTTCATTACAAATTTGTTTTATTTGTAATGTTGTCTGAGTTAATCAGGTAATCGGGTTCATGCTAGAACTGTAAATCTACCATTCTACCGTAGGTTGACGATTACCGATTACGGGTTAAAGGATCGACATCGTAGCACGTGGGTACTACAGCATATTTTCATACTTTAACTTGTTGCCTCAACCGTTCTTCGCAGTTTTGGAAAATTTACTGGTTACGGTAGGTTCTGCTCTTTGCTTGAAAGGATTGCCACGAATATAGTTTGTTTTAATTAACTGGCATTATATTAGTAGTTTTTTTAAGTCTCCGTAGGTCGCACTGTTTGCTTTGTAGTTGTAAGTTTGTAACGATATCATACGAATAGTAATTTTGGATCACTGGAGTAACATCTTGCATTTCACGTCAGCTTTACTGTGCGCAGACCCCAACCAGCACTGTTCACCTGTAAGGCGGACGGTGCTGCATACATGGTGTTAAAGAAGAGCGGCATAGTTTAATGGCAGCGGAAAGGATTCTTCCGTACGAGCACTCTTGATTTTTGTGGATTGATCATTGTAGACTCGATTTTGATTTTTCTGACGTGATCTTATCAAGAGCAGTATTACTCGTGCTGTAATATAACAGTCGTAGATGATGTGAAGTATTTATCAAAATTTCAGAACTTTGGTGAAAGTGCATATCGTCTTATTTTGCAGACAACTTTTATGCTGGGATCCAGCTAGTGGAGTGCATTATTGCAGCATTTAAGCAGACTGCCTGACAGTCACGCCACAATCGTCATCATGCAGACCATTAAGTGTGTCGTTGTGGGAGATGGGGCAGTCGGAAAAACCTGCTTGCTGATTTCCTACACGACCAATAAATTTCCTTCGGAATATGTTCCGACGGTAAGAATCACCTGTGAACGGCTGCTGGCCACTTAGATGTTCGATGAAAGTTATTAGTACATACGTGAGTAAACCTTTTGGTGATTTCAGGTTTTTGATAATTATGCTGTAACCGTGATGATCGGAGGGGAACCGTACACTTTGGGCTTATTTGATACAGCAGGCCAGGAAGATTACGATCGACTGAGGCCGCTTAGTTATCCACAGACTGATGTGTTTCTTGTATGTTTTTCTGTGGTCAGCCCGCCATCGTTCGAGAACGTCAAAGAGAAGGTGAGTTAATATTGATTAGATTGGTGATTAGGCTGAAGTTTCCTCCGCTAATTGTTTTGGCCTTTTATCCATTTAAGCCTGAAAAGTAATACTGTCAAAGTTTCGCTCAAATTTTTTACCTTAATGTTGGAGGATCGTTTTCGTGGTAATATTGTTGTGAAATCGTGTGGCTTTTAATTCGTCTTGCCTTTGTTTGAAAAACTGTGGTTAACAGTTCTAAGTGGTTGTTTATAATTTATATTTTATGGTAACCAAAGTGAATACCGATTGTGTTTCCGTAATATCCATCTTAGATTTTTCGCTCTAACATAACTAGTAAGAGTTGTACTCCCGTCTGCCGTTTCCCTGTTCGGTGCACTATCCTAGACATACATTAAATTGTAAACATCAGTATACGGAAAAGTGGGCTTCGTAATTAAATTGCCGTTTTATGCTTCCGTTATGAAACGATTTGGAATTTGTGGTTTATTTTCTAAAGTTCATTTAAGGTTTGATCAGGATTCACTATTGAGGAGGGTACCCTGCCATTGTACTGTAACTCGAAAAACTATTTTGTCGTAGTGGGTGCCAGAAATAACACATCACTGTCAGAAAACGCCGTTTTTGCTTGTGGGAACGCAAATTGATCTGCGGGATGATCCGACTACAGTGGAAAAATTGGCCAAAAATAGACAGAAGCCGTTGACGCCAGAGAATGGCGAGAAACTGGCTAAAGAGCTACGAGCAGTGAAATATGTGGAGTGCTCGGCATTGACTCAGGTACGTGAATTACTTACATAAATCGTTCATCTACTGCATCGTCGCACTCTCGTACCATTTGAACCGGTAGAAAAAAGGGTTGGTATATTGTCGCAGCCAACATTTAGTACTTCAATTGGTTATATCTTAGTTCTGTAAGCCTTCGTTGTTATATCGATCTCACAAATCGGTCGCACTTTAGTAGTACTGTATTATGTCTGTATATGAATATTAAAAACTAAAAGCCTAGACTTTAAAGTCGAAACAGAAACCCTTTATTCATACCCTCATTAAGTGGGTTTGAAGTAAGTATGACGAACTCATCAAAATTACAGCCGTGGATTGGGTTATTGTTGCAGAAAGGATTGAAGAACGTTTTTGATGAAGCTATATTAGCTGCCTTGGAGCCTCCAGCGCCTCCGCCCCGACCTCGCTTGTGCAGACTGCTGTAAAATTCAGCAGATTGGCCTTAAATTTGGTTTTCCTGTTTGGAAGTGGAAAAGGGGGAGCTGTTTTTAAACTAATTTTAGTAGCACTTGTGTAAATCTTGCGAATGATGCGGTTGATATGACAGAATAGATTTGTATTGTTTCCTGACTTTACTTTTCTAATAGCTATTACGTGATTCTTTTAATGCATAATTGTTTATCTAAGGATATGTGGTTTTTCGCTCGATGGTAGGACGTAGCTTCCATTTTTTATGATATTCCTTTAGTTTGATTTATGTTATTTATCATTTTTGTATCGACGTTCCAGATAGCCGTAATCGTTCTTTCGGACCTTCTATTCTTGCAGAGATTTAGTGTGTGTGAATCACGGTTTGGAAACGGTTGCAGAATCTGTTGCTCAGCTTAATCTTCGCTTAAAGCGTTTGCAACTTGCAGTTGTCATTAAATGTCGTTAATCAATGTGGCTGGAAAAATTGAAAATATCTTCAAGGAGTGTAGAAGTTGAAAGCAAACATCTGGTAAAACTACTGTAAAAGAATTCGTTCTGATATTCTGTTCGTGAAGAATGGCGGAAAATGCTTGGGACTAGACCTTCTCTGTACAGTACATTAATGCTTGAAAGTTACATCCTACTGACATACTCTAGACTTCGGGCGTCAACATCGTGGACGATTTATGTTTTTGGTGCTCAACATAAAAATTCTGACAAAATGCTAATCCATCTAAAAGCAAATCTCGATCCGAAAACTGCCGTAAAAAGCGTAAAAATTAACACAAAACTTAGAACAATAAATATGATAATCATAATATCTTTGTCAAGGCACTTTAACAAGCTGTCGGTTGCCTACATGTACAGGCAAGACCTCGAAAGGCGTCACAGTTTTCTTGCAGTATTAACATATGATGTTAAGAGGCATCCTTGGTAATGCGCTTATTTCCTCGGCTCGTCGGACCCTTGGGTTTCTGAAACTTCAACTGATGAAGCTGAATTTGGGGATGGAGTTGATCCAACAAATACGCCTCGTTTATTTCCGTTGGGTCATCTGTTTCCACCTGCAGATTGCATTTTCGTTGAGATCACGCCAGTTCAAGTATTACCATTAAGTGGAAAATTCACACCCAGGCATGCATAGCATTGCATACTGACCCGTTTGGATACAGGCATGTTAATCGCTGTTTCGACTGTATCAATTAATTGGTTTTTACAGCTGGAATACAGCATTCGCTCTTTTATGGAACACCCACTCGCCGGCATTGTATAAATAAAAACTACAAAAGATAAACAGAAAAAAAAGATTAAAAATTACCAATTCCGAATTAGGGGAGTTTTGCAACGATTGACAACAAACCGGCATGACGCATACCTAGACTGTCGAAGTGATCGCCTTCATAATTATGCGGAAATCTAACCAGCGTATATCGTCCATGATCTTTCGGAATCAGACGAGATAAATCGTTCAATCCTACATTCCTTGCAGTTTCAAGATTAATAGTTTCTTTGACTGTGTCTAGACTCTGAAAAGAAGGTGCGAATGCTAAACCATACCGAGAAAAAACCTGTTTCAATTCAATAGATCAAAGAATTGCTTGTACCTACCATCAAAACATAATTCACCCTTCCTTGCTTAAGTTCTTGAAAAGCAGTTCTGGCGTCTGGGGATATCGGAAATGCAACTCCTTGTAGGGTCTGGTGTTTCGTGTCAACGCCTATATCTACTCCAGTCTGAAATTACATGTACTGTAGCGTCACATTTAGTTTATTCCACACAATGCAGTAACATGATAACTCGCAGGATAAAGTGCTATATGGTCATCATCAGCGTTTTCTTATTGCGATTAAGTATGTAACCAAGTTTTCGAGTTATTTCGAAGTTATGCATAAGCGGCAGTTTTACTCCAGCTAAAATTTCAGAATTATTCAGTACTCACCAATTTCAAGTCTTCGAATCAATTCAGGTAACGAAACGCGCACAAAAATTAACCTGTTATTACGATTGCCGGCACTATAATAGGTGGGACCGTGGGTACAGTACTGACTGTACATCAGAAATTCTTTACTGGCAACTGCCACCATTTAACAAAAAACTGCAAGCACTGATACACTACTGAATACTGATAGTTATTATTTACATGCTAACCAGATAACTGGTTTTCTATTACATGTAGTACAACTAATGCTAGTCTACTTTCCACCGCTTTTTGTTTACACAATGTACTGGCAAAATTAGCATGTCATTAACGCACCTGCGCTTTCTTTATTTGCTCTAATTCCTCTTCGGCGGCCGTCAACGGAGCCGGACCAGTTTCTGCGCGCTTATGTCGTTTATATCCTGATAAATTGACGTCTGCCTAAATAAACACAAAAACATGAAAACCTGGAACACTACAAACAAGACAATAAACTATCACGCAACTCCAAATAAACTGCACAAAGCAAATACATCAAATAAGATAAGCAAAAATCGGAAAATTTAGCGAGCGTATCGACTGAACAGCGAAAAAAAAAGAAATCTATAGACCTTGCAAACTTAATATACTGCATATTGCAAACCTAATATTCGTACTGCATAGTGCATAAATCACATTCCATATAAATGTAAAACCGCAACATGTTTTACAGTACTTAGATAATTTCAAGCATATGTCGTTTAAAACTGTTTACGCGATATTTTTGCTATGAGAACAAATAACCTACCGGTGCAGTTCCGGACAGCTCTTCTTTGATATGCATCCCCCCGAATTCCTTCTTCAGCGTAGCACGTGTAGAAGCGTAGAGCATTTTGTGCCTCACTGGAGCATCATCAGGCGTGAAGGAAATGAACAACCACTCGTATCCGCTGGCATTCTTCGAGTCCAAACGATAGAATATATAGCACGGCTCTCCGCGAACGAGGCAGGGAGTGACCAGCTTATCGTAGTCTAAAAATGCAGGGGAAGTTGTAATTCAATGCAACAAAATTAAAAGAAAATCAAACCAAAAGCATAACACTCAAAATCGAGCACCCGCAACAAAACCTTATGGTTAGTCAATTTCACTTCAGAGCACATAAAATGATAAACGCTAAATAGTCAAATCCTACCTTCTTCCCAAGACTTGTGGACTTTGGCGTGATCTTTGAGTGTCATCTCCTCTGAAAATACGACATAAATAAAAAATCCAGATTGTCTGAATACAGAAACGCGAGCGAGCGAAATCGTATACGAGCAAATAATCGAATACTAACTAACACCAAATATTGCATTTAAGTACCATTTTCGATCACAACTTTAATGAGGCGAATGTTGGAACTGGGATTGCGAGCTTCAGAAAAAAATTTCAGCAGGCTCGCATTTCCTGCAAAGATTTTGAGTTAAGCAGATTCAAGCTATTTAATGCTAGATTATTAATCAAAACACTAACAGAATATGACACCGTGAAGTTGTGCGCATCGATATCGTACTTTACCTTGAATTCCGCTCTGATGGGACATTGTGGAATAAATATCCTACACAGCAGAATGCCGATATCACAACTGGCTCGTGGTGGGTTTAACCAAATTCGCATTAAAAAAATGCAAAAAAATGATTTCCAGTGTCCAGAAAAGAATTGGAAAGCTACTGTAGTATCGTGCGAACGATCTTTCAGATTCAAATAAATAAATAGTACGTAAATTGTGTTGCGGGATCCCAGACCGTGGTGAAACTAGACACTGGAACCGCCTCTATGAGTGCTATATGATCTTGTGTCATATCGCACCGCTCAGAGCGGCATCCGTCTGACAACATGGCAGACGGTACGGCGCTTATTCTTTTGGCAGCAGACATGAGCTTAATATTAAGGGGTGAGGGTTATTAAAAAAACCTGACGAAAAGCAGAACACCTTTGCAAAAACGGGGGGACGAAGTAATCAGAACAGAAATGCTATTAGTCAATTACCACTTTAACCGCCTTGATGCTACATATACACTTGAACGTTTTTAATATTAGTCAATTTGCATTCCATAATCCATTTCATCACAGCATAAACTGTGCAAATTCTATGCACACAGGGAGAAACAGCTGTTCGACAGCCAGTATTATTAAAAATTACAAGACATCTACCGGGTAAAACTTCATCACAATTCTGATTGAGATGATCGAGATCAACTATCAGAATCACGTGTATCGTAAACATGCCTCCACGGCTCACGATTGGTATTAATGATTATTAACCGCCCGCGTAATTCTTTCAAATCGTTCCTATCGCTGACGATGTAGTCAAAGTCCTCTGCATCCTGAGTTGGCCGCATTTCTTTGAGTCCCAAGCAACTGTTCAATAACTCTTTGAGCTTCCAGACAGCAACATGTGCAGACTTTCCGTGTCGGCAAAGAGCATATACATGGTCAACTGCATTTGGAGAATTTTCGGTTTCTTTCGTATCACAAAACTTCACATCTTCCGGGATCAAGTTGATTTTAGCCAGTCCTGTTAAGCATTTTGCTCAATTAGTCTTAATCATCTGACTGTAAAGTAATACACTACCACTATCGTTTATAAACAAAATTAGTAAACAACGAACTCAAAAATGCAAAAACAGTCAAGCAACTTTCAGAAATGAACAGGATACGATATTTTCTACTCATTTACCGAGAACAACACACCAGTGAGCCGAATGGCCATTCCGCAGAACGGGGTCGTGATTGGGACCCTTATCATATGGGATAAGCATAACACAGTTGTCCAAAACACCATCAATGATTTCTTTACAAGCCACATCGGACACTTCTCCTTGACCAGTGGTCAACAGTTCTTTCATGTACGCGTTACATGGGAAAAATTCTGCAGGGTCTCAAGAAGCCTGGCGGCGGAAAACATCTCGCCCATCTTCGTGAACTGCTGATCTTTTGCCCATTCAAGCATTACAGTCATGATATCCGGAAATGTGCAATCGGACGAGTCAAGCAGCTGCCCTAAGGTCGCCAGTGCTGCAAATCCACAACTGCAAGTTAAGAATTAGAGAAAAAAATGTTAATTAATTATTTATCAAAATTCCAACTGGAACGAGTTTGGAATGCTTATTACTGACTATAAATTTTATAAAACGAGCCTCTACGGTAACCCTAGTACTAGTCAGCCTTACTGTGATGAGAGCGGTGCATCGACATTTGACACTGCATTCAAGTTATTCAACTCACCTCGGTCCTGTCTGGAGAATCGGAGGAGTCAGATGAAGAAGCAAGTCTACCCGACAGCAGACTTCTTGATCCGGCTCTCTGCAAATGTCATACTTTATGATGCGATTAATTCTGTCCATCAGCTTTATTTTGCTGGATTCTTCTATGGTCTGGCTCAAAAGACTGCGTCCGGATTCAGATGAAAGCGAAGGGGAGTTTAAGTTAATTAGGGGAACATAAGTTGTAGGTGGAGGTGGAGGTGGCAGAATCACTGCATCCCGATCGTCTTTCTCTCCAACAGTGTCGGGTAATGCCATTACTGCTCGAATTTCATCGAAAACTTCTAATGTGGTACTGCGTCAAAAATTGGAAAACTTTAAAGCCATTCAAGGATTCCCTTATTAACAATTTAAAGTGCTCAAATTCAAACGTAACCAGAAAAGCTGTCAAACAGTCAAAGAGTCGAAGACAAAAATCACAAAATGCCTTACAAAGTTTTTCGTCTGGCTATGGAAAGCCGTTATGATCAGTTTTCGAACCAATGATTTGATCGAGAGTACTTAAGCCTGGCACGATGCCAGATTGCAGACACAAGTTTCAAATTTTCAATCAATCAGTTGCTCCACAAATCAGTTGTAGCCTTGTTACAGTATGTTCTGCTCCTATTTAAGTGTAAATTTAAATCGGGAATCGGGATGCATTGACTGGTATCCTATTGGGACTGAAATCATTCAAGTCACATTGGTTTGCACTTGGGAACATCATTGAGTCCCTACGAACAGATTTTATCAAGTTTTGTCATTAATGTTGTGCGCTTCAGACGAGTGTTTTGGTTCTACTTGAAAAACATCCAGTCTTATAATTTTTGTCGTAGCCTTTGAGTCTTTGACAGTTTTGAATGAGTACTTCGTGCTATTAATTGAATTTATTATGATTACATTTCACTATCTCTGGTGAAATTCTGTTCATAAGGTTTTACATGGGTAAAGCCATAAAGAGTTTATCAAAGTTCAAAAGTGACTGTGAAATATTTGGGATTTGAGCGGCGAAATGGATAAACGCAACGGGCATGGTAGCCACGATTTGGTGGAGAGTTTGCCTGCTAATTTTAACATAAAACAGGCCATCCTTCAAAATGCGGACCTTACCAAAGATCTGGAAGAGCAAATATCAAACGTGGAGATCGCTGAGCATATTACATCGCGTTCATCGTTTGATGCCGCGAGTAATGGTATTGATAATCAAAGCCCATGCTCTTCCCGAAGCTCCAAGATGATCGCTAATATTTCTCCTGTGAGCACTCGTGCCAGACGGATGATAGAACCAATTTCCGAGGCAGTTCTGCCCGTTTCCAATCGGATAGCACATAATATTGCACCACTTAAGAGAAATCTACAGCGGTGTGAGACAACAGTTGTCTCATCGAATAGAAATACTTCCAATTTAAGCCGATATCATTCGATGCTTGGTGATGCAAATCCGGTGAAGACGCGTGGATCGTTAACATCATCCGACGAAGAAAATACAGAGAAGGAAAAAGTTGACCCCGTTTCGTTTTCCGCCACAGGTCTGTTTTTTTTTAAATATTTCGTATGATTGTTGCTCCAGCGCATAAATCTCCTCATTCATCTTGCAAAAAAATTAATTAGAGAGTTTTTCCCGACAAAAATTATTGGGTTGCCGAACTGCTTTTAAAGTTGATAGCAGTAACTAACGGTGACTTACTACATATATTATGCCCGTATGCGGCGTATCACTTAAAATTTTATACTTCTTGTATCAATTTTTTTGTAAAGAGTAAGTTTGATTTTTGATTCAAGGTGCTACAATTTCCTCGAGTGCTACTCAAACTCCTGAAGATATGAATTCTTCCGACAGTGAGTTTACGGATGAGGAAGCTGATAAAACGCAGATCAACCAACCAGCGCCGGCAAGAGAAAGTACAAGTGAATCGTCAGGTAGAAAGAACGCTTAAAAATGCATCCCCTTCCCTTTTGCAGGACGTTTTGCTTGCTGAAAACTTTTGGCTGTATCGTGAATGTAAGATGTATTAATTTACAATTTACCTAACGTTTCATCAGCTGTCTTTCTTAATTGATACCTCCAAAGGAACTTTATGTTCCATGCTCATCTTGATAAACAGGATAATGAATTACCTTGTACAAATGAATGATCCATAATTCATTTTCTGTCTAACTGAGTAAATATTTATCTACGGAAGGAGACTATCATGAGTGTTTGCATAGGCGATAGTACTTCGGAGACGGAAGAATGGGATAGCGAAGCGGATACCCATACCTCTACTGATGAAAACGACGATCCAGAACGACAACCTAAACCGTCTTATTACCAAGTTATTGATCCTGCGCCCCTGACTATGGAAAAGCCCCACTCTGCACAGCGTCCACAGAACGGCCGCAGTCTGAAAGAGCAGTATGTCGCGTCACTGCCATGGATGCGGCGTCCAGCATTCAGCTCAATGCAATTCCCATCAGTAAATACAAATAATCATCCCCGGCGTGCGGGTATGAATGCCATACCACCCAGCCATTCCTTTCCTCAAGAATTTTTTCAAATGGTCTCTAACCCATTTTTCAATACATCCCTTCACGAAGCGTACCGGCAAGCATGTGCTTTTAAAGATTGGTACGAGGCAAATTTTCCAGAGCAGTCTCGACATGAATTTGTTGAAGAACAGTTAGTAAATGGTCAAGTACGCAAGTCAGCGAATGAGGTGATTGACCCGGCTTCATCCAGAAAGGCACTACCCGGCCGGATACATGCTAGTACATCTTCTGCTCCTGGCTCTAGTAAAAGATACTCACAGTGATGTACACAATTCGGTATGTCTGATCTCGCTGTTTATATGTTCAAATTTCAGTTGAAGTTTTTCCGAGGATCTGCATACTACCGGAATCCACTCCACCGCTACGGTTATTTATTTGTTGTGCACTTCGTAATTGTTGGTAGGCTCAGTATGAGCACTGTGAGTGTGAGAGGACAAAACCTGCTGCAGAATTGTGTCAGTTCTGTTGTGTTCAGTGTTGAAATTACTGGAAGAATAAAGTTATGTTCATTTTGTCGCTGTTTCAGACCCAGTACTCAAGTGGTATGACTTTGATTTGGTTTGTTGCAGATTAAACTGGTGAAAAATTCTAATACAATTCCTGTAATCCTCTTGAAGCACACCATAACGCATTTCGTGTACTCGCTCTTTCAACAAATCAGTTCATATATAAGACGAACAATCCCATCAAAATTGCGGATAAAATGGAAGTACAATACGGAAGCATCTTACGTTTATAAGAACTTAAGAAATGACGACAAAGAAGTGCCGTGTGCGATACATATTACTCAAATCGAGTATCTGTTGTCCATAACTAGGTAATTTATTTGAAATTATGGGAACTGCGTAATTTTGAGTTTAACCAATGTCAACTTGAATAACCATTAAAATTCGTATGGCATCTGGTAATCTGTCACTTCATTAATCACAATCTGCATGATTCGTACGCACAGCAAAAAACACCGGATGACAGAAAAAACCAACCTTTACTTGGCAAAACAAGATTTCACGGCAGTTAACACAACAACCAGAAAGATGAAAAGAACAAATCCCAAAACAATTTACAGCCGAAACAAAACACCAAACACAATTATCAAATTAATTATTATCACCTAGAAGCTGCCACACCAGTAGACTGAGCACTCTGCAGCAATGGGGACATCGCTGGTGTTGCAGTCGCAGGGGTTCCGTCTTTTTTATTACCGAACAAACTAACAAGAGGTCCATTGTGCTTCGCGTATTCGGTCTCCAGATGGGAGCGGTACCGATTCACATGTCCCATCTTAACCCAGTAAGCCGTTTCCTCATATGTTCGCCCCGTGAGTTTCCTTGATCCATACAGGAGGGCACCGGCACAAGTTCTGCAGTTCATCACAACAAGAAAAAATGCAAGGTAAAGCAGCAATAAATGTGCTTCGAGCTTTACCCAAGAACGCCCCCCAAAGTTCCAGCCGTGACAGCAGCACGTATTCCCATATGAGGTCGATGCACTACTCCAGTTATCGCTAAAATATGAGCATTTGAGGTTACCAACAAAAACTTTTTCGGGATTAATCGCACACGAAACCGAAATCGGAAATGGCAATGGCGTTCGGCTTACTTCCGGCAATGGTGTTCTCCACTATCCCTGATTCCTGCCGTGCGGCAACTGCCATCGCACTAATGGTTCTGCAAAAATTGGGAATCCTGAACTCCAAAATCAGTAAGTTTTCGCTGTTCTTACCAGCTTGTATAAAAAATTTATTTCAGTCCTTTACATACGCAGATGATTGCTAATTTTATTTTACTGATATATACGCAGGTGAAAGAAAATAAGCGCATATCAGTAACGCACCACCTCTATGACATTGTAGTTCCTGCACAACATCCCTCAAGGTAAGGATAGCATAACTCATAACTTACGTAAAAGAAAACATAAAAAATCCATATTTTAACGCATATTTAAGAGCGCTTCGGAAGCCATGGTAAGCAACGGTGTCAATCATTCTCATCTGCAACAACGCAATTTTCCGGTTAAGAATTACTAAAACCACAATGTCAAAAAACACTGTACATTTGCAAAAACATGGCTGCAACACTCTGACGCGACTTCAATAAAATTCGAATATGCGATTTATTTATTCGGAGATATATATCACTTTCGCTAACCTGCGCTTCCAGCTCACGCTCAAAAATAGTCGCCTGGTGGTACTTTATGAAACGCTCTCGAATGCCGTTAACTCCTTTCCAGCCTCCCATAACTGCACCAACAATCAGCGCAGCGATTGTCGAGTGCTTAATCATGAGAAATTCACCCGAAATTTGGTCGTTGGCGCTAGAACAGTATACAAACCATTCGCTCACTACTGGCCGGAATTCCAAAATGAACATCATAATAGTATAACACATATTATGCTCAATCATTTTACTTTTAGTACTCGTACTGTCGTACAAGTAAAATTAACTTTATCACTTACAAGTTACACTGTTATTGTAGTGTTACAGTTAATATATTTTCCACGTACTGGTTTTGCTAATATCTATATAGTGCAGTTAACTGTGATGCAATCATGCAGAAGGTTGAAACTTAACCAGTCTACTAAAATAACCGGTACTGTAAGAAGAAAGGGTACCTACTCGTATTTGAAAATATTCTTAATGCGGTTCCATGCCGTCGAATCATCAAGAGATTCTTGGAGCGCAGCCGCGGAGAACAGCTCCGGATCGTCATTTTTGAATCCAAAACTTCTACGCAGCCTCGCCTTTGCTTCTGTATAATTCGGAAGGATGTATCGTTCGAATATATTTCCTTTTTCTTCCGGAGGGGTCTCAAGAGGATAATCGATACCCTTTATGACCTCGATATTGCCAAATTCCCCAAAGTTATGAGTTATGCGAACCATTGTTCAAGCTCTTTATATCTCTGATATCCGTTCCCCAGTACGAGAAAACTGTTATGAAATTATTTGCGCAGTGAAGCAGCGATGGGGCCTCTGCCAGACCAAGGCGGAATCACAAAACATGCATAGTAATTAATATTTCTAACGTCGTCCGGAGCAATTAAGGGTGGAAGGATAGGTGTAAATTACGATACGTAAAACCGATAACCAAATTCCAGAAACCAGGCGCAGACAGCACAGTGGGCAAACTCTGTATTGAACTTATCGTTGATTCCTACGAAAGCGGCAAGTTACAAATGCACAAGCGATCAAAAGGTGGGCATCAGATCAAATGTAAAAGAAACAAAAGATTAGTGGTACTCCGATAAGCAATAAAAATTAAGTATTTGAATTTTCATAGGAAAAACTAAAAAGGTAAAACAAATTTTTCTAGTGCAGCAGAAAGGCAGCGGTCAGTCGACTCCGTTGATTGTAAGTCGTACTGCTCCAGCCCAAGGGCGACTGCCCCATGAAGAAATGGGAAGATTTCTGCGATAATAAAAAATTTTCATTTCATTTCTGATTTCACGAGGTATGTTACGATTTGCGATTTTTTAGAACATCGATAGTCACCCTCACTGCGTTCACTGGTGTGTGTTGGGTTGGAGCAGGCCCGTTGAAGACAGTTTTACAGCGTACCGGAACTGGGGAAATGATTGTAGCAGAGATTCTGCCAGAGAAATCTAAGCTGACAGTGAGTGCGGATTGATTTTAAACTTCTGCATCTGGATAGAACAAGATAGAGTTTATCTCACGTGTTCCTGCACGCATTACTACTTACTTTTAGAAGTCGAAAGTGAAATTTGTGAAATCCCTATGAGGTACGAGCAAATACAGTAGGATGGGAACTCCAAAGACAAAGAATTCCGAAAGGTACGGTGATGAAACAGTGCGTTTTTAACGGATTGGTAAGGCTGGTTGAGCTGTTATTTCGTGCAGGTCCCGTGCAACCACCAGTGCATTTCGCACCATAGTATTCCTGGAAAACTCTGGCTATATGTGGAATTATGCGCCAGATGTGAGTCAGGACTGAAACGTGTTTTGATATTCATCCCGCACCAGCGTAAGCATTGAATTATGATTCTGACGGTTTTGCATTGACAATGACAGGCACTGGACATTGATACTGTCGCAAAAAGCCGACCAGATGCCGCAACAAGTCCTCTGGCTCCCGTCAAATGGAGTTGGCTAACATGGGCCACAGAAGCACTGTTTGAATACTGCCGCATCGCATGGGATATCTACCCAACTTATAAGGTGCGCAAGTGTTATGCGTTTTTTGGAAACGAAAGAATTTTTTTAGCAATTTATACTTCACTGTAAACTGGGTTGAATAATATTATAGTGAACTGAAGCCTCTATAATTACGCATTTTAAGTGACATTATATTAGAAAGTACGCCGCTTGGTATGAATTGTTTGTTTTAAGCACTGAGTTTCTTGCTAACCCACAGATAGCGGTTTTCGGAGTCCAGCAGAATAAGGAACCAATAGTTATCACTCCGTTGGATGATACACTGGAAGCACAACAGATGAAAATGCCTAAATTTCGAAATTTTCGACTGAAAATGTTGGCACTGGCCAATCATAGAATGGACAAATCTTCTGATCCGGCGAATTTGTCGACTATTTCGTTGGAAAAAATTACTGCCAGCTTCCGTGCTATGGAGAATGACGAGCTCTTGTCTGCCCCATTTTTGAATTTCCTGTGCAGGATGTTGTGGCTGATAAGCCCTTTTTCATCAGAATTATCTTGTTGACATCCGAAAGCGACCCTTTTAAACTTAATGCGCTGTTCCGACGATGTCTTATAGAGCAGAATGTGGCTTATCTGGCCAGATACGAAATAGCTGTGATTAGTGTCGGCGCCAAGCAAAAACCACCTGCAGTTGCACAAAAGGTAGAAGCATTATTAAGCTTGAGATTTTCTGTAGATATATGATTTAGAATGTTAAATATTGCATAGTAATTTAGGAGACTGTTCTGTTTTTGAAGTTGCAAGTCGGTTTACGCTTCATGAGATCTTCGATTTCTAGCTCGATAAAAGCGAAGATATCTACCTCACCCATTATTTCGCGAAAACTGGTGCGGATATTGTTGAATGCTTGAAATCCTGCGTGGCCTTGGATTTGGGTCTCTTGAAGACAACTGTCACCGACAGTAAGTCGGATTGTCTACGTAATTCTTTCATACAAATGCTTTCAGAGCTGTTTCACGCAGTTTGCCAGTGATACGTAATACGTGTGAGTACTGAGTTTAATATTTGAAAATATGTTTACCGCGACAGTTCCGATGAAAGAGGATGCAAAATCCGGCGGATCAACTTCATTTTCATTTAATGTCGATCTCTATCATCCTTATCTTTTGGATTCTTCCGGTCGCCAAGGAAGTCGCTCAGAAAGTTCGCTAAGAATGAAATGGGTGAAACCCGTAAAAGGATTGGTTTCGAATTATTTACCCCTGGAAAATGCGCTGCCCTTACGTGCTTCGCCGTCCGATCAAGCTACACGACCAACGCAGTGCTTGGTTGGGTATGTTGTGGATGGTAAGGCCGACTATTACGGAACAAAATGTGTCGCTGTTTGTTGACTTTAATTTCTTGATACGCATAAACTTTTGACCAGGTAACGCAGTATTGCTGGAAAGCCAGGAAACGGCAGGAATGGCGTGTAAACTCTTTCTGTGCGGCGGAAAAATTTGTCTTCTCCAGCTGCGATCTGGAACTGAAAAATTCACGGATGATATGCCGTCGTTGGCTGAACTTGCTGGAGGACGTGTTGCAACATACCGAGCTAAAGTATAAAATCGTAAACATAAACAGGCAGTTTTCTACAGCTTGCTTTGCGCTGCAGTTTCTTACACAGCAAAATGTTGGTTTGAATTTTTTTATTTTGCACGAACTAGGAACTGGCTGCAGTGTTATCGTCGTTATCGTTGGACCCGAAAACTTTTCCACTGAAGAAGAGCGTATTGGATCATCAAAACCAGTTGACGGCATACTTTCCGCTTGTTTATAGTGACACCATTGTGTACCTTCTGCCACAGGTAATATTGTAGGATTATGCTGTGGTTTTAAAAACATGATTTACAGTTTACTTGTACATGGTAAACGTAGTACATGATACACTTGTATGATACATTTGCACTTTAGTTTGTGCCCCTTTTCGACGCTGTAAACTCAGCGGATTCCCGGCATGCCAATTGGGGGGCTGCACGAGATGCCATTCTTGAAGTGACAGGCATGGAAAAAAATGCCGAGTCGTTGCCCGTGTCGAATGCCCACTTGTTGCTTCAAAACATTACTTCCTCTCACAAAAAGTAAATATGCGGAAAGCTAAAATACTTGGCATGTAACGTAACAAATTACTGTACTGTAACGTAAAAATACTTTTTTGGAAGTACATACGTACCTCTAACCTCATACCTATCTGCACGCACAACCTTGAACAATAATTTCAGGGCAGAAATTTATGCCGTATTGTGGGCGGAGCTGGATATGCTGCTTGAAGCAAACGCCAACAAATCCCCGGAACATGCCCAGCTTCGTGCGTATCTGCACACCGTTTTAAGACGTCCAGTTAAAGAAGAAATGAAACACATGATCCGCGAGAGGCAGCGAATTCACAGCCACGTTGCGCTGGGTACGTTTTCTATGGTTACAACTATCCGGTGCTCTTTTTTCAAAAGTGAATAATTATATGCTGTAGAACGAAAACCGGATGCAGCAAAAAAGGATCTTCCAGCCTTGCCCAAAAAGCGGAAAGCGCGTCCAGATTTCGAGGGCAGAGTAAAATACGGCCGCTTTGGACAGCTCTACCAGAATCTTCAGAAAAGTGACAAAAAGGATGATGTTCTCATTCATGCATCGTTAGAACTGTAATTTCTGCTTTCACCAGTTCTAAAATCGCCTTCGTTGTTATAATTCTGATTGTACAGTTACTGCAGTTTTATGTCAATCTCAGGCTTATGTTAGAGGAAAAATGGTGGGAGAATCAGCACGATTGAGCGAATTTAGTTTGTCTAGAACATCGAGGGCATGTTAATTTGGCTACCAGTTGACATCTCTTTAAACTGTAAAGACTTCGTTAGCGTCTGTAGGATATGGCAGAACCGATTCGCACATTTCCATGGTTTATTAGATAAAAAATAACGATAAACAATCCAAACAACTAACAACAAACGACCATAAAGTGCGCCTTATAAATTACAACGCAATGGTTGTACCATCAACCATCATCACTACTAAAATTTATTAGTGAGGATCAGTCATACTACGATATTGCAGTAAGCACCTCGTTAACCGTCTTGCTGGACTCAGAGACAGGGTTTGCATCAACAAAATTGAACTTCCCACTCATTTCTCCACTTTCATAATCGATAAGGCATTCATACAGCAACCGATCGCCTTTGCGAATCTTTCGACTTTGCCGGGCGAGGTAGACTCCCTGCCGATGATAAGGATTCCAGCGGACATATTCACCGGGCAGTGGTATTCCATCCAGTCCAGTTGTCCACACCATATCGGTACCATCCATCGGAAACGAATATTCTACCCAAAATGCGATCCCATTATAGGCACCTGAGAAAATAAACTGAAAATCATCAGACTCTGAGCAAATTAGGCAGCGCAATCGTTCATACACTAACCATCGGTTACGGCTTCCACCGAACCCGAAACACTGAGAAAATCCTTGACTAGCGGTCTATCCAAATCAAAAATATGAACAGTGAAGATCTCACTGAGTATCTTTCCGGGATATTCCCATAACGGTTGCGGCTCAATGGACGAATCAGCTTTGGCCATAGCCAATTCCACCAGCTGGTCGAATTTTCTCAGGTCAATACCTTCCACTGAACCAACTGGTGCACGGATTTTCCATAGATCATCAAAGTCCATTAGACAGCCACGGATTCTTGCTTCCCAAGGAACCATTTTGAAGTTAGGTGACAAATGAGGACGTAAGTGTTCAACGTAAGACAGAAGAATGAGCATATGCTGCCACGGGAGCAGGGCGTTGGTGAAGTAAGGTTCCGAAACGATCACGTCAATCTACACAAATGCATTTCTTTTAAGCTGATGTCGAAAAATTCAAATAATATTCAATACAACAAACCTTTTGCCCATCAAGATCGATATCGCTAACAAGATCCGTTAATTTCTCAATAATGGTAATTCGGCTGTCGGCATCGTTGGCCTTAAGCCAAGTTTTAAACACTTGAGACGCTAGATGATCATTTTCAATTATGAAAATGTTCTTCCATGATTGCTTAGTAGCCAGGATAGGCAGATTCGATGGTGAACCAATATACAGGAGATTGAGATGAGGTGACGACATCTGCATTACACATCGAATAATTAAAGACATGCAGATATATATAACGCAACATAAGACACGTAGGTCTACTGTAGCGCATCAATATACGAATACGAGCACACTTCAACGTACTTTCTGAAGTGTTCTTGCCCAAAACTTAAGCCGCGCAACGTTGCCCAGCATCGCCATTCGCGATCGATTCATCACCAGATGTGAATAGCAGGAACAAACGAGATGTTTAAGATGTTCCTTAGAAGTATCCGAACTATGAGAGACACAGAAATTGAAGCTGTACTCATCATGCACAGAATGGACGTAGAAGGGATTTCCGGGGTGGATTTTCAGTTGGGGTGTCAAGTGGTAAACAGCCTACGACCCATTAAAATATTTAAAGAAAAAACCAAAAGGGTAATTCGTAACGTGCATCGCCTGCGTGCGCCGTCACAACCTTTGTTATATCAGTCACCTGCATCCAGTGATCCCGCCAAGGACAAAGAGCCATATCGATGCCGGTCGCATCTTGCTGAGCCCAACTTGGTGCACACGTCAGGATAACTTCTCCTTCTGGGTCCATTTTCAAATCCCACCACAAGAAAATGGCGTCGCAACGTCCCATTCCCAGCGGCATAAGTTGAATAGTCTTCTCATCATGAAAGCGCAAATTATTACGGTGGCAAAATACAAAGTCGTATACAGGGTGTGTCTCCGACAGTCGGCGAAAGTCCTGCCGAGGATAAAGTTGGCTCAGCTGAACGTCATGAACCGATGCCGGACCGGGACAGTCTTTCCATTCAACTGGGACATTCAAACCTGCATTTGTTTCCAACATAAGGTAAAAAACAAAAATTAATGAAGTAGTTATGTTTCGAAGAGAAAAAAAAGATTACAATATATAACTAAGGACATTCTGACGTCATAAGGACACGACACAGTCGATTGCGCAATTAGCTACCCAGTTAGAATTACGAATTGTTATAAAATATTGAAATATCTACAGTGCCATTGAAATTGTAAGAATCGCGCAAATCTGATTAAGCATTAATACATACTGAGGAATGAGGATAAACTACTTAAAATTCTTTCAATGAAAACAGGCTAAAAATTAAAAAGACGCTGATTCGACAAGCGGTGCATACCGGTATTGTCTGCAAGATGATTGTGATGCAACAAGAAATCACTTTGCACAACCTGAATATACACCGTAGCCGAATATGGAACCGTTATAACATCCTCTGTTAGTAAATTCTCATGTGCGTGGATAAACACTCCGAGTGCGCCTTCGCCAATCAGTTCCGTATCGAAAACCTCCGACACCAGAATATTACAGCGCTGTTCCAGATCTTCAGGAACTCGGATGGCTGTCGATCGTTTCATAATCAGCTTGATTTTATCCACCATGCCATTGTCTTCGATAATCAGGCGAGCAGCCTGCGCCACCGGTTCAAAGGCTTCGCACGCGGTAACAGAATCGGCGCCGTGACGGACCGCCAGCATGGCCAGCAGACCAGTGCCCGTTCCGATATCCAGTACGTTGGCTTTCTGTCCGCGTGCGTGTACCGCATCAATGGCTTTTTTTAAGCCTATGGAATATTTTACGTTGCGCTCGGTGTCATGCAGCATGTCTCCATAACGTGATCGAGCAATCTCCTGCCAATAATCGTAATCGTCGTCCAGGAGGCCCCATTCCATTTTCCCCGAGACCACGTTGAGTCGCGTCACAAATTTGGACATTCTGCTTGCTTTCGACCAATACTGCCGTCTACCAATACGCAGAGATGCTGCTATTCCAGGACCAGAGATTTTCAATGCAGGAAATTGTACAAACACAAAGCCATTTTTAACCCCGTCGCAAAAAAGCAGACATTTGCTAACCGTGAGAAAGCGCATAAGTTACCGCATCAGCACAATTTTGCTCGTGATAAGCGCAGGAAAAATCACTTTGCACTGCTTGCTGTGGCGCAATTTTCGCTCAGTTTTTCGCTAGCCAATATGAAAAACTCTGGCAAAACTCATCTTCGACGCGAAAGAAGCGACAAATCATAAAAGCCTCACAAATGGCAAAGCCGCAAAAAAGCTGCAAGAATAACTTATTCGTTATTTCGTTTACGTTTTTCGTAAAACAATAAAAAAATTATAAAATTAAGCACTGGACTAATAAAACAATCGGTAGCGACTGCGAACGTATTGTTTTGGTTGTGGGCGGGTGGTGTGGGATAGACCTATTGCCTCCGCTACTTGTGCTAATGAGTTATGTACTGTACATTTGTACGCAAAAGGTGCGCGTATTCCCTCAGACTTTCCTGCCCTGATTGTTTCCAAACTCCAAAGTTTAGTAGACTTTAGAGTACGCCAGTACGGGATTTCATCTGGATTTTCGCGCTCTTCTCAGCCTTCTAGTTTTTCTGGACCTTGAGGAATGCGCCCTCAACACCAGTGGTTTTCAAACCTATGGCTTATTGTTTGTTAGCTAATGCCTTAATTACAGAGAGGTACAGTCTGTAGACAGTGTAGAGTCGTAAACTGAAGGTAATATGGTAGAAGTAAAAGTTATAAACAGGTAATACGGTAAACGTAAAACCCGATTTTACATTCCGTACGTTAATAAGTTAATTAAATCGTAATTAGTTACTAGTAGCTACTCAGTTATTTTATGCTGACAAGTGACAAGGCTGGTTGGCAATCCCCACTTTTTGAGTATAGTTCAAGTTGTTATAGTCGCTGTCGCATCTCTTCTGTGGTAGTTTTTTTTTGCTAATCAAGGTATTGTAGCAACATACATTGAAGTGATTAAAGTTAAACTGTTAAACATAGTTTCAGTGTATGTAAGTCCTGTTGCCAGTGTGGCTGTAAGCACCTACAAGGTTGTGGGACTTGTGGCCTATTGTTGTAGGTTTATATGAGCTGCGTCAGTTTGGTACGACTGTGAAGGAATTCCGTAAAGACTGGAAATGTCGGATTATCGACAGGGTCGCGATATGCGATATCGTCCAAGGTTAGACAATCTTATGTGTTTTGAAACATGGTGCTCAGTGGAGAGATACCTTCCAGAGAACCGTATCAGGACATTCGGGAGAACCGTTTCGGAGAGCGATCCATGGAGCCACCCTACCATCGACCGCGTTCCCGCTCCCGTTCGCCTGGTCGACGCCACGAGAGAGAATGGGACAGAGGCAAACGACGCTACTCCCCGCCTCGGTCCCGGTTTGATGAATCTAGAGATCATGTAACACATGCACACACGCTCACACACAGTCGTCTCGGAGATTGCCCAGAGATTCCAATCTTGAACGCTTGGTTTGGTCACTCTTACATAGGATCGCTCCGAGCGACGCGCGCCACCGCCCAGTCACTCCGATGATCCACCCTCGCGGACCATCATGATGCGCGGACTCCCGGCCGGCGCCTTTGAAGCTGAAGTAGGCGATGAAAAACCGTGCTTATTTATTGAACGAAGCAGTGCTTGAATGTGCTGGTTGTGCAGGTGAGGCATGCACTGGATCCGCAGATCGCAGCTTTTGTGGATGTCCGCGTGCCACGCACTATGGAAGGTTTGTAGAGATGCTGCAGAGTTTACTGTAATTTTGGGATACCCTCCATCCCTCTTCTATCTATATTGCCCGCATTTTCGCCACTCCTGTGTTGGCGCATTATTAGGGTGACAGTTCGCGGTGATGGCGGTGATGTTCTGCCTTATTGCTTTACAAAATTACTTCTTTTTTACGAAAACTGAAATCGCATAGCGGTCAGAGCGCAGTGATTAAGTTGATTCAGGAAAAAACTGTCCGCGGTGACCTTGCCCCGAATTCCCGGGTTCATATTAATTACAACATGGATGCGTTTTGTATCACCTTGTAGCTGTTGACGAGTTTCCACATAGCTCTTCTGGTCATAAAATTGTGGTCCGTCGTGGCAGATGCGTGCCGTTGAAAATTTTTAAAGATTGTTCGTTCGTTCATGTCAGGTGGTAATCGTGGGTTTGGATTTGTGGAGTTTGCGAATATGGAAACAACCAGTGCATGGATGGAACAAGTTCAGGTTGAACTGCGGGGCTCAGAGTCGTTTAGATTGCTTTGTGATCATGTGTTGACTATGTCGTAAAAATTAGGTTCAGCAGTATGTAGCTAAAATCCACAACTCAAATGCTTTTCAGGGTGCCATCTACATCAATAACCAGAGGGTGATCGTGCATTATTGTGAAGATCGAGACATAAGCCAAAAACGGGATGATCGAGGCCCTCCAGCCAGAGGACCAAAGCCTCCTGTTGCAGCACAGACCGACTGGGAATGCCTGAGGGTAAGCGCTTTAATATTATATGGATACAGTATACCGTTATGACTGTCGTGGGTTTAATTGCTAAATGCATACTGTTAAACACGTGATTGTTTTTCATTTGATATTTTCTACGGTTGCAGTGTGGCTGCAACAATTTCCGGCACCGAATGTCTTGTTTCCGGTGTGAAGCACCGCGCAGCGAAGCTGAACATGTAACTATACCATCAGCCGATGACCAAGTGGGCCTTACTCCGTGCAGTAGTAAGTGAAACTTTCTCAGTGCTTAAATGTGAAACTGATTCATGCAGATTTACACTAGGTGTGTTTTTGCAGCTCTTTTACTGCGAAATCTGGATCCTGCGACAGAAGATAACAAAATTTTACAGTCGTTATCAACAGTTTTACCCGTGTCTGGAATTAAAACTGTAAAAATTATGCGGGATCCACGCACACAGCAATCCGTGGGTTATGGATTTGTTCAGTTTCGCGGTCTTCAGGACTGTACGGAAATGTATAACTGCCTTATGCGCATTAACCCGCCACTTACCATCGATGGCAAACAAGGTGGGGCAGATGTACATACTTCGTTTGTACCATGGCCGGGGCCGAATGTTCTACTTGGATTCGGTCGTTTTGTTTCGACTGTTCTTGGAAAAAATCTTTGAAAGTTTTAATGTACGAATTCGATGGTTTTATAGTTGCTGTATCGTTTGCCAAGCAGTCTTTGAATGAAATATTGTCTCCGCAACCTTTGAACCAGCCCGGACACGTTACAGCGGGAATATCACGGCCTGCACATTCTGGAGCTCCTGGTAAAAAAAACTTAGCTTGTTGGAGCTGTTTATGGCTTGAAACAGTTTAAAAAGGTTGCAACTTGTTCTCTATTTGGCGCTAACTTGTCTTGTGTTTTAATGAGCAGGTAATGATGCCAATTCCGCCGCAGCTGTTGCTCAGTTAGCGTTGCAGCAAATGCAGAAAACCCAAATGTCTGCCGCAATTGTGCAGCAGCATATGCACAGTCAACAGACTCCAGCCGGTATTCCTGCCGGGTATCAGTTTGACGCAGCTAGTGGCTATTATTTTGACCCGACATCGCAATTGTATTTCGATCCCACCACTCAGGTACTCGTTTGTTTTCATGGAAGCATTCTTTGTTTATTTATGTGGTTATTCCTGTTTCTCAGTATTACTGGAATCCACAAACCCAGCAGTTCTTAATGTGGAATGCTCAGACACAGAGCTATGTAGCAGTGGTTGCGGCTACGCAACCGGTTTCCGCTTCGGTTGCTACCACGACAGAACCAGCTAGTAAACCGGCGGAGTTTGTCGAAGAGAAACCGAAACCAGAGACTGAAAAAGAAAAAGAAGCTAGACGAATTGTTCAGGAAATGGAAAAGTGGGCCAGATCGCAGAACCAGAAAGTTTTACCTCAAAAGAAACCGGCTCCTGTCGTGGACGTGCGCATTGGGGAAGTTGCTAGTGTTTTCAAAGAGGCGGATGATGAAGAAGCCGTATCTGACGAAGAAAGCAAGGTATGATACGGGCGCTTAAATAAAAAAAAAACAGATTTGTTACAAGTTTTCTTGGAACTCTTGTTGTAGGTCCAGAAAGTTGTTATGCCTGGGACAGCGACTTCGTCCAGCCTAACGCATGGACAGCGTAGTGCTTCCATTGAAAGCGAGGAGAAAGCCAGCATTTCCAGTGATCCGCATTCACCGAATCCTGATAGCCCACCAACTGTGGACAACGGTGCATCTCTGTCCAGACTGCAAGCCGCTGAGGAAAAATTGATTGACTGGGAGCGATTTGCGTGTTTGTTGTGCAAGCGCCAACTGCCATCCAGAGAGGTTTTGCAGAAACATTTGGACACGTCGGAACTGCACCTGGCACGTATTTTTGGATTGCCATTTTACTGGACAGTCTATCACAACAAATTTTTTTCCAGAAAAACCTAATAGAGCACCGGAAAAAAACTATGACGGAAGAAGAAATTGAGGAGCTGGAAGCACACGAAAGGAATTTGAAGTATCGTGATAGGGCCAAAGAGCGTCGACAGAAATATGGTGAAACTGAGCCGGCGCCACCTCTACGTGGCGCTACTGCCGCTGCAGCAGCGTCCAGTCGGAAAAGGGCTGCGCCATCTGAATCTGAAGCGTAAGCTTTATCGTGCTATGAATTAGCGAATCAGCTCGTTAAAGCCTGATTTTTTGCAGTGTGGACGAAGAGCCTGCTAAGGCCCGACTAGGAAGCGATAATGTCGGTGCTAAACTCATGAAAGCCATGGGATGGTCGGAAGGAAAAGGTCTCGGCAAAGCTAAACAGGGCAAGGTGGACCCTGTTGAGGTTGGTGGCTAAAGTTGCTGGTTCACCATTATTTTTCTGTGAGAATTTGAAACTGAGTTCTTTCATGTTTTAGGCTAAACTCCATTCCGGTACGACGGGTCTTGGTGTTGAGGAAGGGGCACCGGATATCTTGCCCACAGATACATACGCCAGTAAAGTTCGAAAAACGATGCGAAATCGATTTCGCCAGATGCAAGAATGACGCTTCCACTTGTGCGAGTGTTAAAATTGAAGAATTCACTGCTGGCTCTGAAATGCGACTCAAAGGAATTTTTGCAGTACTGGTCTTCTTTTAAATAAACATTGAGTCGAAGTAGAATCCGTGCTGGCCGGAGTTGCCGCCAACTTCGCAGATGGTAGCGTCTAAGTGAGCCATATATCAACATTGGTATTATTCACCTTGAAGTGTGGCCACAAAAATTGATAAAAATTAATAGCAATGTTTTACAACAGGGGTAAAAGCTTCAGAACTGGGTTGAAAGATACGGGCAAGCTAAGATCTTTAAAATTTTGCACTTGAACTTGCACAAGATCAGCAGGGACCAGGAAGTAAAAAACAAAATATAAAATTAGCTGTATCAGTTTAAACATCAACACCGCAACTGCTATCAACATGATAACTTGCTACAGTCACCGTGCGGTGACCAGCATATCTAACAAAGAATGGGTGCTCGAAATGGCGGCATTGGTCGCTTCGGCTTCATCACTGGCTAACGATCTTTGTTTCAGTTCTTGAATCGTACGTTTCAAATGATTAGAATCCTCGGATCGATAGCCGTGCGTCTAAAACAACCAGACATGACACACGGAAAGTCAAATTAAGAAGGTGAAAGTAAATTGTATCCGGTGAACTGAACCAAAAAGACTGCCCTTATAGTATTACTGAACTATATTGCATCTCAATCTGAAAAAAGCTTCAAAATTATCTAGTTTAACCCAACAATAAGATACATGAAAGGGTTAACGCTGCAATAAGTAGGCACCTCTTTAACATCGAACACGTGCAAACGTCCAGAGTTGTCTCCTACAAGGAGTTGCTGACCGCTTGGAGTCCACTGAAGCCTGCTAGCCGAAGATGCACCTTCGATTGGTATTCTCAGCACTGGAATCTGAAATTCACCTTCCTTTAATCAAATCAAAAAAGTTGTCAATGAAAATTTTTAAACCGCCTACTTCTGTATCTTGATTTAGGTTCCAGAAATCAAGACTGCCTCCGCCATCGATCGTGGCAAAAATAGCGGGATTGGCGGGTGACCATTTGGCATCATACACATTGTCACTAGATGCTTCAAATGAATAGATCGGTTTCTTATCCTTTAGAGACCACAGTTTGACGGTCCAATCATAGGAAGAAGTCAAAAATAAATGGGCGAAGTCTGGTGAATCCTGTTTGGGATGGAACGACGCAGATGTCACCGGTCCGTAATGGTTCTCATACGATTCTACGATTCCCGATTTACTAAACCGTAAAAGCATTATTAATGTATACTCCCAGCAAACAAGTACTAACAACTGTTCAACAACAATTACCAGATGAAATAGTTCAAACATTACACCAATAAATATACATTCTACATTACCTGCCATGCCGACAACCAGCATAAACCGCTCCTTCCTCGGCACCGGCCAGAAAATTGTTATGATTCCCTGGCGGAAATGAAAGACATGTTGTTGAGACTTTGGCCTGTTTGGCTTGCAAATCCAGGAGTTCTTGCGGCTGCGATAACATATCTAAACTCCAAGTACAAATGCGCCCATCCGTGGAAGCCGTAACCAAATTGTGGGCATGTGACGTTCCCATTACTTTCACGAAGAAAACGGGATGCTAACAAAGGAAACAGATGTTCGAGCGCTGTCAAAGAATGCCTGAGCTAACTCAACTGGTACTCACGCAGTGCGTTGAAACTGCCACTTGGCTTTTATTGATGGGCGTCCTCTTGCTGGTACGATTGTCCCATACAACTATCTGCCCTGAATAGGTTCCACCCAGTATAAGGTTGGGATGAAATTCAGCAAAGGATACCGCTGTTAGTGTCGAATGACAACGGAAAACATCTTCGGGTGATGACTTTTTGAAGCGGAGGTTCCAAATGTTCGCTAAACCCCCAGGATCTGTTGAATATTCTTCAGGATTATGGTATGACGCAATGACTAGTTCGGGGAAATGGGGAGATATGTCCATGCACGATACGCCCCGGCCGTTGACGTTCTTTTCGTCGATGAAAACTCGTTGTAATGTCACCTTCAGGCCAACGCTGTCGTCACTACAAGTACACCAAACATTCTACTCCACGCAACTCACTAACACCGACGTCTTAAACGGAAATCGATGACACACATATTCAGAAAATTTGACGAAACAAAGAAAATCTTTTCAAAATATCAAAACGTGTAATTATATTTCATACGCTTCCAAAGTGTCCAAATCTTCTCCTTTATAATCCTTAAAAATATCGATTCCGCGATCATCTTCAGCGAGCGATCTCTCCACTATTCGTGCGGTTTTATCAAAAAATCGGCGGAAGTCTTCGGATAACATCATCTCCTGTTTCTGCTCCGCGGTAAGCTCGGGCACTAAATTATTCCAACGCTTTCAGCCATATTATTAACAGTACCATCTCTGTCTCAACAATAACGGACAAGGAATGTCAAACTTACATGATTGCTTCAGATCATGCTCTTCATCTACACTCTGCATCTGTTCTACGGCTGGCTTCGTAGGTCCAAAATGCTGACTACGTTTCATGGATTCTATATCGTAGACATTGGAAATAGCAGTGGTAAACTCCTCCGTTGGGCCGCCATCGTCATAATGCAGCACTACAATCAACCACATCAGCGTTCCTACTAATCCCGTAGCTCACCGCGCTCACAGTACAAAACCCAGTAGTTCACCACAGCGGCTCGAAGGCTCAAAGCACATAACAGAAACCAAGAGAGAACAACGGATATAACGCGGATGTGCTTTACCTGGGAACTCATCGTCCCACTCAAAGGCCGGAGCCTCGAGGTGTAAAGCATCTTAAAGGAAGGAGAACCCATCACCCAAAAACAGTATAGGTTTGGCAAAGAGAATTTTATTTTATAAGCCACCACCCGGCCTGCGAAATTGTCCCGCTACGTCAACGCCCACCACCAAAAACTTTTCAAGACGAATTCATTTCGTAGACGCCACCACTTTCGGAGTGACAGACTGGACCAGAACACTCACCGTAATAATCATGTATTCCACCTGCAAACCATCACCGTGACAAAAACGATACATTTACATAAAACACACACTTTCCATTACAAAAAAAAACATAAAGAACAACACATACTTGCATGCTCCGTCCGTTCCAGACCGCTGGTCTGCGTTTCCTTACTGTACGAAACAGTTTCTCTGGGTTTTGCTTCCCCATTCGAAACCTCTGTGCCAACATCGGTCGACACACTTTTATCCCTAAACAGAAAACAATCCATATTATTAAGCCCGCAGCACATACGGGTGACAGAAACAATGGTATCGCTACCACCGTACACTGTCACTGGTCGGGTAAATGGTGTCGGATTAATCGGAGCAATACCGTCGCCCTGATTCGCTCCCAGCGGCAACAGTTCTCCATTGACCGCATTCCTTGGTCCATCTCCCGCTGCGTACGAGCGCGGGAATGCTAGAAATGCGAAACTTACTACGTGTTGATTTCGTGCAATTTGGTTCTCCTGAGCAGAATAAGCAAACTTTAAAACTCGAAATACTTTATCTGCTAAATGAAACATCACTTTCCACATACAGAAAGCACAAATCATTAACCAGAATATTATTTAAAAACAAAAACGAAAAGTTGAGTAAGTATTCACAGTAACAAGTATTAATACAAACTGTATTAATGCGCTGAGACTGCTGAGTACTGCGTACGTAAATACCTGCGGCCATTTCAATGCCGACTTTCTTTAAAATCTCATCGGGATCGTCAGCCGCCGGAAGTTGTTCTGCACGGTCAGCCTGTTAAACCAAAAAAATCAGCATTCTTATTAGCAACCATAACAAAACATAATGAAAGTTTCCAAATATACACCATGCACTGCAACATCCAAAAACAAATGCATACTAGATGCTTCAGTGCGTATTGACGCCTTCGTACTGTAGCAAAAGTGTCCATATGTGTACAGTCCACTAACCTGAGCAGGATAGTTGCCACCAATCTGTTTATTCCGGCGCATTTCCTCCACCTTCTCCCGCTTTCGCAGAAGCTCTTCTTTTCGCTGCCTCGCTGAATCCATGTTGAGATCCGTAATATTTGGTCCTGTGGAAGCTACTAAGCCTCGAGCGTGCAGAAAACCGTGCAAAAGCTTCCAGATGTCAAAATCCAGACAAACTCCACAGTCCACACGATATGGTAGCCGCAATATATGTCAGCACAAGGAAGTAAATAAGCTGTAAGGATGATCCGACAAGCCCAGTGGTATCAAATCTTAAGGAATTAGGTTAGGGGCTCGAAGTCAAAGGAACAGTCGTAAGCTCACAATCGGCCGAGGGCTACAAAGGCGTAAAACGAAACCAAGTCAAAACACGGCAATTTTGTAAAGGGTTTTAACCAATGCCGCATTAAATTTTACCGTAACCCTTTAATCGAATTATCGGTATATAATTGCCAGAGTTCCAGACCCTTTTGAACTGCAAGAACATTTTCCTGTAATTTTTATTTCAATAATTTCATACGAAAAAATACGAATTGCGTACCAAAATTTAGAATTAATCAATTCAGCGACTAGTAGTACAGTAGATGGACTGAGGGCCAACACCCACGGAGCCTTGAATTTGGTAGTCATCAACTTTCAAGGAGTCTTCAAATACAAATTCTGGATCGTCATGAATGAAACGTAATGACTCATACAACTCGTGAATCACATGTGATGTGCCCAAACAGAAGCCCCGTTGGTCACCATCTGGTTTGCTATCGTGCAAAACACAAACAAACCGAACTACCATATTCTTTGAATTGACTCTTTTTCTTTGCTGGATGCATGATATTGAACCGAATTTGAGGTGCGATAATTCACGGGATCGTGCGATTCCAGGCTGAAAGCATCATGCGAAACAACACTCCCGATCTTAACCCTGAAAAAATTTTGAATCCTTTATACGCCATGGAGCGGAAACGTTATATTTTGCTTCTGGAAAGATTCGAGCAGTATTCCATTAAACCACATTTGGAAGCTCTAAAGGATCATGAAAAAGAGTTGGATAGGGTTAGTGGTTTTTATTTTTGGCGACCGAGGGTTTTTAGCTTAGGTTAGTAACTTAGTGTAGTATCTGGTAGTAACCTGGGTTAACGTAATACATAATTCTGGTACCTGTGTAAAAGTCTGCTAAAATTTAATACATTCTAAGTGTGCATTTTGTATAGGAGCTTAATATATTGTCTGAATTCAGTTGAAACTCAAAAAAGATCGCCGAAACGTGCTCCCGCAAAGGATGGAAGCCAGTCGAGTCTTGCAGCAAATTCGCGTGGATCTTGTTGATCTGAACAGAATTCGAGAACAGGCGCAGTGCCCGGAAGATGTACGACATTTCGACGAGAACGGCGAGCGGCTGCGTGTTCAGCTCCTTCGTACAGTGGCGTCCATCCTGGAAAAGCATCCCGAAGTGAAGCGGCCTATTCAGGCGCAAGATGGTATGGTGTTAGAGTACAATTAAAAAATGTGAGCGAGTTGTTGCGTCGTTTTGTACGCTAAAGGAAGACTTTTTGTGTTTTCGCAGATGTTTTGTTGAATGAAGAAGAGAAAGCTCAAGGTTACGCTCTGGCTTCCGATGAGCTGGAACGAGAAAAAGATCGCATTGCTGATCAGGAGGACCTTTTATTGCGGGTGGAAACTGTTCATAACGTACGTTAATGATCACCGTGGTGGTCTTCTGACAACATTTCACGATTAACTAAAACAATCCGGTTAAAACAACCTTAAATTTTCTGGTTAGGAAGTGGAACAAGTTGCTGGGATGATGGACCAGTTCTGGACCATTCTCGAGGTTAGATATTAGCTTGCAAGGCGGAAAGGAATACTGTCGTGGCCTTTGGGCTCTTGTTCACTGTTGTTCATATTTGTATATTTAGGCTCAAGGAAAAACCGTTGATTCCATAGACAAAAATATTGCCGAAGCGGACATTGCAGTGGTCGATGCGAATTATGATTTATCTTTGGTAAGCCGTTTCAACGTGTACGAGGTAAAATATAGGTTATAGGTTATTAGGTTCACAAAAAGCTGGTACGAGAAACTTTTAATTTTAACTCAGAAGTCCAAAAGCAGCACGCGTACAGTGCATACGACGCACTTGTTTTACGAATACGTCTTTAGGCTGCGAAATATAAAGCGCAGATGTATCCCGTGGCTGGAGCTGTTATTGGAGGTGCGTACCGGTGAAAGTCTAATGTGTATTTAATATTTTGAAAATAGGTTTTGATTAGTTTTACTACCACTGTAGTTTTGCCTCCACAGAAATTCGATACGGATTAAACCATGTTTGATTTGTAGGGATTATTGGAGGTCCCGTGGGTTTGTTAACCGGCATCAAATTTGCTATGGCGGCAACTGCCGCGGCTGGAGTTTTTATCGGTAAATTGTAGCGGCACGTTCAGAATGCTTTAGAATATCGTAATTATTAATTCGGAAAAGATCAATTCGTACAAAAAAACAGCTCCGTAAATTAAAATACTGCGGCTTTCAATAGAAAAATTCGTTGCAGGATACAAAGGTGGAAATGTGTGGCGCAGAAGAACGTTATTGCAACTGCCTTTCGAATCAAAACCCAGAGACGCAAGCGATATTCCGCAAGTGGACGAAACGAATATTGCTTCCGGATAAAGCATCTATCTCCAAGCTTTCCACTGGAAAGAAAGTCGCAGTTGTTGTTACTTTTCGTTCTGTGATTTTATTACGCCAGTGCCGTCATCACAGCGCCTCCGACATCCATGATCTGCAGAAACTCATCGGCGCCATCCATCAGTCGGTGATCGGCAATGGCTATTCGCTCAATGATAGACGCCTTTTGGTCGCCACTCAGATTGTCGTTTTCCAGAATCTGCTTCTCAAGTTGAGAAAATAGCTGTCCAGCTCCATATCCAGCATAGATTAACTGCTGAACGAACGCTTGAACGTGGTCGTAGTTTCCAAGTTTGCAAGTGTCTACTAGGGTGATAATCTCTTCGTCCGGAATGTACTGCAATCGACGAAATTTGAGTCAGATTGTCTTCCACTGGATACCAGGAATATCAAATCGGTATTCGTGGGTCTTTCGTCAATTTTTGGCGCTAGCTATAATATGTGTACATACCCCAGTTAATTCCAAAACATCATCCTTAGTGATCTGTTCGTCCTTCATGAGCCGAGATATGCTTTGAAGAAGAGTAACAGCTCTTCTCAAGTCTCCATCTGCCGCCCCGATCAGAGCATCCAGTGCCTAAAAACATTACAGTATATTTCGGGCTTCCAAACACATACAGACACGACTGGCGAGTTGCGACGTCGGTGACCGGATCACTGACGAAAATTTCTAAACGCACTAAGGTGTACTTTGCTTTCGATTTTGACGTTTTCTTGTGCCGCAATATACTGCAAACGTTCCTTCATCACAGATGTCGGTAGTGGCTTGAATCGAAAACGGGCACAACGAGACACTAGTGGCTCAATAATCCTGAAAACAGCATTCATTTCACCGGTTAAACATTTGGATTTACATGTACAGATGACCTGAAATTTCCGGACTTACTTGCTGACATAGTTGCAAATCAGACAGAATCTCGTATTTTTGCTTTCCTTTTCCATAATCCTACGAAGAGCGGCTTGTGCGGCCTGAGTCATGGAATCTGCTTCGTCCAGAATAATAACTTTAAATGGAGGACATGGCTTGCCACTGCAATCAGACATTCAAAAGGACAACTATTTTTGGGAAATCTATCGAAGGTGCACATCCGGTCGCCCAAACTGTTTTTCTTCCTTATGCTTCTGGAATACTTTACTTGGCAAGTGATGTCTACTTACTCTGGACGAACAGGAGAACTGCTGTACTGAGCGAATGTTTTCACTTTCTCCCGAACAACACCAATTCCACGCTCGTCTGATGCGTTGAGCTCCAGAATACGCTCTTTCATGAGCTCCATGCTAGTACCAGCAATACGCACAATAAAGCGAAGAACTTAGAAATGCACATTAACATGTGCCAAATCATTTCGCGGAAAGGCATAAAAATATAATGCACGACACAAATAAGACATAATGCTAACTTATTTTTGTCGTACACTGTAGCTTACCCGAAGAGTTCGCGACAGACTGCCAAGATAGCGGACGTTTTGCCCGTTCCAGGAGGGCCATAAAAAAGGAAATGCGGAAACTATATAAACAAACACCGAAAAACATTTATTCTACCTTCAATAACTGTTCCAGCTCCAGCCTGTACGTTCAATCATCCAGGCGAACACGAAAGCATCAAACAATTCATATCGTACTATAATCGCAGAAAAACTTAATCATATTAGATACCTCGTTTCCTTTCAACGCATTCCGCAGCACGGCTACCACATCAGTCTGAAAAGCTATTTCTTCCACAGATTTTGGTCGGCTAAACAAAATCGTAGATTACAAATTAAAGACAAGTGCTTCAACTGTATAATCCAAAATGCAAACAAAGACACCGGCCAAACTAGCGCCTGTTACGGTTAGTTCAGTTTTCATATACGTACTTAACTTTCACCACAGTATAATTAGCAATAAATCAAAGTGTTATGGAATACATACACAGAGCTAGCAAACGGCCTAGAGTAAACAAAGTATACAGAATCCCAGCTTACTATTTATCGACCCATGGGAGGCTCTTCTTGACAGCGTTCGTACTTTTTGGAGCAAAGAATTTGCTGAACTGGCTTTCAGATTTTCCGGATGTCGAAGCGCCAGGTTGTGAATCCTTTTTGCTCGGGCTATTGCGCTTTGTTGTCTTGCTAGAGGAAGCATCTCCGGAACCGGAGGTTTTGCCTTTCTGGAGAAACTTGTCCATTTTCACATTCAAAATCAAATCTGCCTTAAAAAGGTCCACGGATTTGAAAGGAAAACAAAAGACCTGCACGGAATCTCGTTTTAAAGCATCTGAGCTCTAGCGCGTGTGCCGCCGTATTGAGCTGTACAATACGGCGGCACGCGTTCGGTGTGTTTCGTGCGACTACGTCACTGTGCGGTGCACCGGAAGCACCTTGCTAGCACCTTGCACCCACGATGAATAGGCAATAGTGAAAAACCAAAATAGTGAGGTTTGAAATCTGCAAATCATGTTGGTTTGCAACCCATCAATATCATTAGCGATCAATGGTCATACCTATTTCTGATTCTGGAGAGTTCTTGAATTTTGTGGTATTTTTTTCGTATTTAATAGATTGGTTTGTATTTTGAAATTTTTAGTTTTTTGAGTGGAACTTAATTGTGAACACAAGTGCTGTAGTTCTGGTTCAGCTGGACTTCTTTATCTCATTTAATTTTTAATTTTCAGCTTTGATTGTAAGCGGACGTCTGACACGATTAATATTTCGGTTCAGCCCTCATAGATTTTTCGCTGCTGACCTTCACAGACACTTTTTTTCCTGTACTTCGAGAACGGTTTCACGATAGTAACAGGACGACAGGAACCAGGTGAGAAGCACTATAAAATTAAGCGTACTTGAGGCACGTTCTGTAGGCTGTTACTGTTATGTTGCCATTCCAATTCTTGTTCTGGGGTTCTTTATTGTTTTACCTGGAGTTTGATCAGATGATACTCATAATGCAGCGAGAAAGTAAACAGACGACTTATGTGCTTAAAGCGAGACATGGATTTTATTATAGTCAAGTATTGCCGATACTTTGGCTCAAATAAATGACTTTGAAAGCATTTTATGGTTAGTGTAAGGCTTGCTGTTTTTGATGATTTACCGAAGTTAATTTGCGGCTTTAAGTTAAAGCCGCAAATTAACTTCGGTAAATCAATTTTAACTTTGAAGTTCATTTTTTAGTTGGTTTTAGCCGAATTCAGATGTTTCTGTGATTATTATGTGGCTATTTTGGTTCGTAGACGTGGACTTGATCGAAATACTCTGAGCTGCCAAAATGAAGTTGACTTTTACGACGCTGGACGGTGGTTTTGTCTCCTTGGATTTGGCTGATGACATGGAACTGGAAAATGTAAAAGCTCTGTGCGAAATGGATCTGGGTGTTCCGGCTGGCAAAATGGTCCTTTCGGCCAATGGGCGCGATTTGACGGACAACAGCAAAACATTGCAGTCCTGTGGTTTGAAGGATGGCGATATGGTTTTGGTGAAGATGATGGGTGCAGTTGCGTCCACGTCCCGTACTGGGGCTTCCACGGGGACTCCACCTACAAAAATCCCTAAAATCGATTTCAGTAGCATCCAGGTACCGCAGCTGTCCAGAGGTACATCTGCTGGAACATCGTCCGCGGCTTCTGCAAATTCTTCCGGATTTTCTCCTGCGGAACTGATGCAAGCCAGACTAATTGGGGAACAGCTGAAGAAAAGCATGGAGGGTGATCCTACAGAGCTGGAACGTCAAATGGCAAAATTCCCCGGACTTGTAGATGCAGCGCTGAAAAGTGATTATGCTGCCATTGCTCAGTTTATTCGGCAGGAAGAGGCGGAAGCACTGAGGAAACGACAGCTTTTGATAACAAACCCCGACAGTCATGAAGCGCAGGAGATGATTCAGGATTTGATTCGCCGCGAACGCATTCAGGTATGTGTGTCGTGGTTTCACGTTCGCCATTCTGATGCTATTTGTTTGTTTGCTGGCGTTTTTGAACAGTTTTTTGTGGAGTTATCGTGACTTACCAAAACTGCCACCTGTTCAGAGCGTATTTTTTTCTGCTTTTTTTGGAATATCATTTTTTTATTTATTTGGTTCTTTTTAACTTTCGTCATAAAAATGACTGTCTTTGAGAAAAATGATATTTTGGGTTTAATTTTTTTCGATACAATTTTCCTGTTATTTGGCTTGTTGGATTCTTTAATTTCTTTCGAATCTGCTATGTCAAACAAAGGCCCCGGTGTTATCAACAAACTGTTTTTTTTTTGCGAGCGGTATTTGCCTTTGGAAAGTTTTACCCGTAAATATCTGCAAAATTTTTCACATTCGTATTCTTTCTCGTAAGTCTCTTGACTGTTTTTATGGTCTCTCTTTTGGGGTTAATGTTGGTTGTTTTTTGTTCGAATTGTAAACCAGGGAAGTGCTCGTTTATTGCAATTCCGTCGAGATGCCGATTATCACTGGAATAAAATCGTATTTTAGGTTGAACTTTCGATGGTGAGCGGTCATACTTCGCTTGCGTCAGCTGTGAAGTGTAACAATAGTTTAAACGAGCTTATCGGTTAGGTTTGCAAATCCATAGTCGTTGTTATTTCAATTTTTTGTTTGGCTTTTGAACATTCTGGATTCAGTTATTATACCGCACAGCAGGACAAACACAGGGTTTGATACGTAAACATTACCATCGTTTGTCGTGTTTGAATTGTATTTTGTTTTTACAGGAAAATTTCGAATACGCCCTGGAACATGCACCAGAAAATTTGGCCACTGTCCACATGCTGTACGTCAACTGCTCTGTGAATGGTGTTAAAATGAAAGCCTTCGTCGATTCTGGGGCACAGATTAGCATCATCAGCCGTGAATTTGCTGAACGCTGCCATATTGCCCATTTGATTGATGACCGCTTCCAAGGGATGGCTGTCGGTGTTGGAACTCAGCGTTTTGTTGGGAAAATCCATGCCTGCCAGATGGAATTCGGTGGGGCATTCCTCACGACAAGTTTTTCAGTGTTGGATGGCAATAATATGCAGATACTTCTCGGACTGGATATGATGAAACGCCATCAGATGATTATCGATCTAAAGCGCAACGTTCTGGTCATCGGGACGACCGGTGCTGAGACAGCGTTCTTGCACGAATCCGAAATCCCGCAAAACAACGCCGGACAGCCACAATTTGTTCCAAATGAGTCAGACATTCAAGCACTTATCGGAATGGGATTCTCAAGGGAAGCCGCCAGGGAATCGCTCGTAAAGCACGAGGGAAACAAAGATGCCGCTGTTGCAGATTTGCTGCATAAACAGGCCGATAAAGCCACCAGTGCCAAACCCAAATAATTTCGATATATTCGTCTCATTAATTCTTTAACGGTTTGTACAGACTGATCGACGCTCAGAGTTGTTCCGTCCGTCTTTTGCGGGCATTTTTATCACTTTTTATTGATGATCGTATCGAGAAATGGATACGGAGTATGTATCGAAATGGAATTTCTTTTAGTTAAAAAATTTGCCATCAAAGTGTTTTGCCTTCAGTGCTAATTTACGTTTTCGAATGGGCCATTTGAAGGAAGAAATTCGCTGTCCTTTTCGCATTTTCTATGAACTCGTACATTTGTAAGCCAACGCAGTCTGAAAACCACCTCCTGCTTTGTCTCCAGAAATACAGCGTATGTAGTTTGATCTAAAAACGGAATATCTGTTATTAATAACCGCTTCACAGCTGAAGTTTGAATACTAAGATTCAAGAATCATTGCCGCAATTCTCTTGCTAGATTGCCAACACGGTGATACGCAATCACAAAATTATGAATCGAAAATTTAGCTATCACAAATTCCGCTAGAACAAAGATTCGCTAGATAATAGCATGGATGAAACCTTCGATTAAGGTCATAGCAGTGGCTGGATCTGTAGATATATGCGGTAACACATAAGATCGTATTACTAAAATAACTCAAGACAGAAAAAAACACTGGATTGTGCATAAAGGTCAGAACAAAGCGATATCGCGAAATTCCAGAAATACCTTTGTCACAATTACTCACAATCCTAAAAACTAGGTAAGTACTTGTTACGTTATTGTATTGTTTGTAATTTTTTCTCCATTTGAGTACATTCGAAAGAAACGCTAAATATTGCGTGAGTTTTGCCAAGACTAACCTTAAACTCTCACTGCTTGCTTAAAATGACCTTAAGGTCACGAAAAAATTTTATGTTGTTCCATACTGATTTGTTGAGAGTCTAAACTAATTATTATCATGAAACTAAAACCGATCTATTCGTGTACCAAACAATATATTCCTCTCGCGACAGAGCTGTCATTTGTCACCCTTGGAAGCAAAACCAGGAAAAAAAGCCTTTAGTGCATACGTGTAAAGGCTAATTCCGCTCCTGTCCCTCTTATGGGACTGATAGGTGTACTGTTTACCATATTTGCCTGCCAGTAATAGTAGAACAATCAATTAATTTTTATATGCCTGCCGGCAATAGAAAGCGAATAACATGTATGGGTATGTCCCGATAAAAATTAGGCGCAATGTAACGTAATGTTCGGTTGCGGCGTTTATTATTCGCGGCAGGTGCCGATGTCTCGATTACTGCATTTTTCCGGTCCGTGTACTCATAAAGCCAGCTGCAAGTGAACTGTGCCATCCATCAACCTCATGTATCATGCGATTGATGATGGGTTTGTTATTTTTTTGTTCGATTGTCCTGGCACCACAAGCTACCAAACAAAAGCTGACTGACGCTGTGAATTTAATGACCCTGTCGCGAGCCAGTAACGGTTTCCGCACATCAGAACCTATTAATCACAACTTCACACTAATGGACAACATAAAACCGGAACGTTCTAAAGATTAAATGTCATACGTGAAAAGATTTACTATGCCCATTTCCCGCAGTGTCTTTGTGACAATGCGATACGGTGTCCAAAATTTCATTCTGTTTCACCGTAACAATGACATTATTAATAGAGTGAATATTTTAAAATGTTCTTGTGTTAGCCAAACTTATTCTTGAAGGACGTCGCTTTGAACTTTCAGAACACGGATGCCAAGCTGGAGCAAATTTATCACGAAACAACAATTCTACATACTGCACAAGCAGCAGCTCTATTTATAATAATACTAACAATTTTATATCAAATCATGCTCCTGCTGTGGTACTAGTACTTTTTCCATTTTATCGTCGTGCGAGAATGACTGCGCAACTCCGTTCATAGTCACACTGGACAAATGACGTCTACACGAGTAATCAGAGCATTTTGCACGGGCACGAATTTATAAAATTCGACAATGTTACAGAAAGAATGTCTATCACATTCGCGAAATAAGCAGACACGCAATAACAATTACCACACGTCGCAAATAACACATCGCCTGCAGATTAGTAATCAATTTTTTGCAAAAAGTACAATAGCATTAATAATTTACATTATATCTATTGTCAGCCACAAAGAATACAAGAATTATTATTTTCCGTTATTATTTGTGAAAAAAATAATAAAAATGCTATACCGATTGCGGGTTACTTAAGTTTATCTATACCAACTTGCAACAACGATTTTATTTAAATGCGGAATCTGATGGGCTTGTTATAAAATCAGCACGATTCTAAAGTGAGGTACAATTCGATAAGATTCTCATTAGGCTTAAAAAATAAATATATGTATCGTGAATAGACGGTCATTCAGTTCCGGTTACTGCAAGGTTCGGTTTATATATGTTTACTTAGTTTTTGCCCAGTTGAGCATCTACATAATTAATCGGAAGGGAACGCTTTAAAAACTGGTTATCAGAAGACATATGCTGAAAACCGCCCTGAAAAGTAATAGTTCAGAGGGTCATGTTTTGTTTACAGCATAAAATAACATGCAGTAGTCGATCTCGCAGTTATAATACCCAGCGCTTCGTATAACACAAAATTTCGAAACGATCACCTGCATATAACTACATAAGTATTTCTTGTTATACTGTACGTAAAACAACCTATACCCTATAAACAACGGAGTTTTTCCTCTTTCCACGATGTGTATTTTTATTTGGTTTATTCGCTCTGAGTACAAACGTTGCGGCGATTGCACCACAAAAGGCAACATACAGTATACCTGCACCGCCTTTCACAGCAGAATTCGTGCGAAACCAGTTTCCTGGTCATAAAAGTGCTCGATAAATGGCAAAATTGCGGCACAATTTATGTACTATTTGTATCTATTTTAGTCAGCGCAGTTGCACTCGAGCAGAATGACATTAGTCACGTTATTATATTAAGGATGAAGTGTTAAATTTTGAAAGAAACTACAGATTTACGACGTTCTTTTGGTGACATTTTGAGCCATAAGCCGCGACTACCATACCGCGAAATTATGTTTATTGTTTCGAACATGGCTATTCGCGGTAGCATGCAGCGGAGATTAAAACGACAACGCATCAGACTGACTGGCGATTAGTAAGCCTCGCGGATATTTTTACATTCATTCCAACGTTAAATATGAGTTAAAAGGATCAATAATAAAGTTTATAGAATCCTATCTAGGCTATTAGCAACCTTTGTGCAAACAGCCCAAGAAATTTCTTCCAGCTAATAAAATCGAATAGTATTTCTTTCAGCAACGTTTAAAAGCATTTCATTTAGTGAACGTAGATGGTACTGTTGTACACGCTGTGACCTTAATCAAATCAACTCCTGCGCAGTATGACAAAACTTTTCTAAATAATATATCATAATCGAATGAAACAGATCAGATGCAGAAGTAAGCGAATAGGTTTAGTAATAAGCTAAATTACTAAAATTATTACAAGTACTCAAAGTGTTTATGACTATCTACTAGGGCTACCAAAGCCTTTATCTATGCCCTCTTTTTTAATGCACGGCGCCGCCTTTCGTCGGGTAATAACGGAGATTGCAAAGTCAAATCCATCCTTAAGCAAATCAAATAAATGTGCATCGAAAAAGTTTTTATCAACATACACAGTTTTGAATATTTTATGCTTTGGAAACTTTATATGGTCATACAATTTTTATTCTCTTCCGTGAAACAAACATTTTTCCATGGATTAAATCGATCGCGTATCGCACTGACGAGACTGATCAAATGCTCCCGGTCATATTTACTAATTTTGGGTGAAGTATTTTTCAAAACAAAAACAAGCCGCGCACGCTGGAGAGCGAACATTGATGAAGCGTTCGGCAAATAACGCACACGTCCAGATTCCGACTAACTAACACTGGGCAAAGTTTATCGACGGCAGCACAGCACCCGGGACTGCACTAAATAATTTCATTATAATTCTTGTCACTACTTGGTCCGGGAACAAATTTCCGTTAGTAGGCTGGAAGAAGTTGGTTAAACATTCCCAGCCGCACTTCCTGTATGCAGATCGTATGTGCCATCCGCGCAATTGCACGGCGCGGCGCCCGCATTTCTTCCTATGGACCAGTGCATATGCATCTGGCCGAAATGAACTAACGTGGCACCGTGTGCTGCTTGGGCGGCAGAAGCAGTACCGCACGAGATTATAATATTATTGGCACTGTGGCGTTCTCGAGATAAAATCGATATGTTTCACTAAGACCGCTCCTGGGAATGCTTAGAGAATTTCAGCGATTCCCATTGGGAATTAATATGTTTCTGGTCTGTTTCTTTAAAGTGTGTATATGTGTGTACATATAGTGAAGTGCGGCCGCGCCGGCGTTTGGGGAAGTTTCTACAGCTAAATCAACTCTCGACCTTAATGAAACCGCGACATTGCCTACTAACAGCTTGTGGGGGGTTTCGGGGGCGGGATGGATAATCAACTCGTTTACCCGTGCACATCCGCGCAGAAAATACGTCGACAATAGCATGGTCATTACCAATTTAACTCTATACAACCCCCTCGCACATGCTAACCCATGTTAAAGTCAGCTCTAAAGCCGAAATGTACTCAAACTCTGCACACAGACAAATTTGGAAAATTATAGGCTGTAAATAAAGTGTCAGTGAAAATGGTCGCGGCTATTTATCCAACTTTTTCGAGTGGGCCGAAAATTATAACTGCACTGTCAAGAAAGCAATTTTACGCTAGGGAAATATTTGTATTACGCCAAGGGAGGATGTAACGTTAGAAACAAGATCGTACTGCCTGCAAAATTTCTACATTGATCTCGCCTTATACTCGTAGTTGGCCTTTTGGTGGGTGCACATAAATTGCGCTAAGCCGGGAGAGAGGCGACGGAAAATTGAAGGATGGTCTCGGCCGGAGCCGATAAAAGAGCCAAAACTTGATTGTCGAGTGTGATAAACAATCATCGGTGATTACGTGCGGCAAAAATCACAGTCGGTGCACTACTGCACGGAATGATAAATATGCCTCGAGTGACATACGCAGGCAGCTGGATAGATCAGCGACGTCGCTGTCGCTGCTGCTGTATGTTGGTCAGTAACATAAAACTCACATTACAAGTTTGTCCAAAACCAGTGTGTGAGCCTGTCTCTTGTACGCCGCCACACCTTCCCATAGATTCAGATTCTTGAGAAATGTAATATGTGATTTCCAATAATTCCGCTAGTGGTGCGTACGGAAGGAGAAAATCCTTTTAGGAGACAAAGTGGTATTTTGCTTGTTCGATGAGTCTGATCAGCGACGATCAGTCGGCGCCGTTATGCCATCTCTGCAGACAATTTCAAGTGACCTCCGCGTGTAAATACCGCAACATGGATAATGATTATAAACTGACGAGCCAGCAGACATAGATGAGATATGTATCCACAGGTTAACAATGTTATGCTCCTTTGCTGTAGTGTAATATCCTTTAAGAAAATTAATAGGACTGCCGGTTCCTGCTGATATCGATAGCTAAATTTTGAGAACTGCCGGTGGTATCCACGAATAAAAAACTACATCCGCACTACAGCTACATGCCAAACCGAATGCCAACCGTATGATCTAGCACTAACAGCATTAAAAACGAATTCAGTGGGCATTTTGTGATTGAAAGTCAAGCGAGGATAAGGTTTTTGATATGCATGCAGCAGCCATCACTACTTTCGCAGCACTGGCGCTGCCGTAAATGCACTTCGAAATGGAAATGCAAGGCCGTGAGGGGCATTAGAAATGGTAATTTTACGATAATCAGAATTGAGATTCAGAAGAAAACTGTATAAATGCAATGCATAATAAACAAGTACAGTTACTGGACACAAGCACACATGTAGACGACCAAATGCATATTTAATAGCCCCGGCTAACAAATCTCCTCCAACGACAATCTTTCTTACAATAATTTGTATACGCTGCATACACGAGGCGACCCTCCCAATTTTATGATGTAAGATTTAATCGCGCCCCAAAATTTTGCAAACTTTCAGTAAAGGTAATGTATGGAACAAATCATTCATTTCAGATTTTACTACTTATTACATTATTAATGTGCACTGGTGAAACGCGGTTGCGATTGGGAATCGATGTTGCATTTGTAATTTTCACCCTGTATCTCTCTGTTTCTCTTCACCATGCTCACTGCTTCTGATTAAAAGTCCATTCTTGCCTTAAGGAGAATGGAAAACGCAATGGAACATTTTGATCTTCGGAATAATAATAAGCATTCCTGCTCAGCTGCAAACCTCTAAACACAATCAAAATGTAAAGGAAGGGAATTGATTGGAGAGATGAAGAGTATATGATATGGAAACTTGTATCCGACGCCAACTGAACCAAGCAAATCACCTTACACCCGCTAAAAGACCTATAATTTCCTTTTCGACGCATTGTAAATGACTCAAGCTTTTACTTGTTACACTTTTATAACTCGTTTCCCTATTTAAAGCAATAAGGGTTTTCCTACAAAATGCATCATACATAATATTGTGCTGCTGATTGAACGACGTTGACAATGTATGGCGAAGAAAGATCCTACCGATAACGGTCTAAGATTTTAGCAGCTATTAACTCATTAAATTCTCATTTCAGCCATTTGTATCCATGATCGCTGAACTTGTGTTCCGTGCTCATGCTGACCCTATCGATAATTGCTGAAATATTCATTCTATGGATTAGATCTGGATTTTAAACTGTGAAAAGTTTCTTCTCCGCTTATTTTTTTCAATGTGCGTTAGAAGTGAAAATGACAAGCCGAGTCCAAGGTCACGGGCTACTAACAACGGGGATGCTGTTATAACGCTTAATTAAGGAATGCGATGTGTACGCTACATAAATACGCAATGCCGAAGATTCCTGGCCTATGTTGTCGGGCGTTTTTGTCGGAATCACACCTTCAACCAGCTTAGCGCACGTGCATCAATCTTGAAAAGAAAAAACCCTAGCGGGGCGTCCCCCGTGGGGACTGTTCCGAAGGACGGGTTTTATTACATAATAACTGCAAAAAACTTCTGTTGTGGAGTTGTTTACTGGGAAGATTGCCTGAGTGCAAGCTGGACGGCTATTTTAGCGAAATAGTCTGCGGCAAGTGCAACCACCTCGCGTACGCGCATACGTGTATTAGTCTCGACTTTGGGTACCTGATTCCGACTGCCACTATCTCCAAAACTTGCAGCATCAGTTTTTCGTTGTCACTTTAACGAACCTTCCCAGTTAATGTTTCAGAATAGAGAATAAAATTTTAGAATTTTTGATATTTTGAAAGTAGGTTTTATGGAGAACCAAGAAAGTTTGTTTGGTTTCTCGTAGACTTAGCATAGGTCCGTCCGATGGAGGCGTTGCTTGCACCCTATGCTATGTCTACGAGAAACCAAACAAGCATAACTTCTTGGTTCCCTAAAAACACTTATCAGAGATCAAAAGCGTCAAATTTTCTTTCTATCTTCTGAGATGTTGGTTAGGAAGTTTTATGGAAAGGTAAACGAAAACTAGTGCTTGAAACTTTGGATCAACTGACGATGACATTCAGTGCGTTCTTTCACTGTTCACATACATGCTCCACCTCTGCCTCTGCATCTCTGCCCATCCTGAGTTACAGCATTTCTGTCTCTCTTGAGTTTACAGTAAATTTCTCTCTATTGTCAGTAAACGTTCTGTCTGTCCTCAGTTACAAGCTCAGTTTTTCCCTATCCTGTGTTACAAACTTACAAGTTACAATATGATTCGACAGGGATCCATACCTACAGGTATATATATACATACATATATATATATACCCGTGGACGTATGCAGCGCTACGTCCTTCGGAAAAATCGGCCCGATCGTACATTGACAGACAAGAAAGCGACGTGTAAAAGAAAGATCAACGGAAAACAAAGCCAGTTGTTTGACAAGATCTATCGGACAGCGCGTTGGATTGTCCATATCACCGCTACACAATTCGGCCCAAATATTTCTGTCAAGCATGTTATTTAGACAGATATCCCCGGTAAGTGATTACTCTCTGGCCGTATTCTTTATCTAATGAAAGAAGGTGCGATGATACGGCATTGTCATAGGTAAAGTGGCAATGCACCGTTTTGTCATTGTACAAATAACCATTGTTAATTGAATGGATGACTGCGCGTATATCCGTACACACGTATACCGTCATATACACAACTGAGCGGATGGTCATTATTGTTTGAATACACGCTGCTTCCACTCAGCATAGCGTTTGTAGTTAGCGCTCAGGTGGTCGCCGTATCGGTTTTTATTTACCATCAGCTCATCGAACTGATCCAATTCAGGCTTTTACAGCGCTGAATTGAAAGCACGTGAAAGTGAACGGCGGGGAAATTTAGCCGATTGTCTGGTAGTCTTAATAACTAGGAATATTTCTCGACCTTAACAATATCGCTTTTCATCGCTTTGAGGGGCCTTCTGGATCGACTTTGCCAGCTCCGGACAAAAGGTGATATTTGCGCCCGGCAGATGCATCTTTGAGCAAACATGAACAACAAAAGCATTAGGCGTAATCTGAAGAGGATTCCCAATTGATTATTGTCTTTCCGCATCAACTGGAGCGCAAACATACAGACCAGAGATGGGAATTAGACGTCTGATTCGGATACGTCCGATGGAGCGTAAAATCAGCAGCAATATTTAGTTATTGTAAAATGTCGGTCTGTCACGTTTTCAGTAATTTCCAAACTTTTAGACCCATTATCTTCAGTTATAAAAATGTGTCAACTTTTTACGAAAATTTTGTTACGCAAGTGACCATTGCCTATGTAACCTGTAAGCGAGACCGGAAAAGAAAACGTTAACGTTAACAAACTGGTCACTCACTATTTCAAAGGTTGTGACAACAAAGAGCAATATATAGCGCAAAACTGTTGCCGGTGATTGCCGCAGTAGCTTGCATATTAGTAATAAATGCCGGTAGCAGATTTTGAGAGCCCATTAAAATATTTGACAAAAAATTTACTGATTAGTCTGCTTACTAATATTTGGTTGGGTTTCTGAAAATATTTTGAAACATATAATTAACCGTAAGACCTTTAACGATATCGAACATTGAATAAAATCACTGAAATAAAACTGTACGCTTGAGCGGATTTTGTACGCTCTTGGCACAGCTCTGAAAATCAACATACGCGGCAGCGAATGTTTGGCCTAATCGTGCGCAGCCATAAATACGAGTATATAGGGCAGAAGCGGGACTCATGCCGGTGATATTGTGCATGCTTCCTGCTGATCGCAACTCGCATTTTCCAACGACAGGGCGACTATTCCCAGTGAAATGGATTTATGAAATAAATTCACTGGTTTATGACGGGGTGATGAAGCATGTAACGGGAATTGTGATGGTGGGGAACGATCAGACGAATCAGTCTAGATCAAAGATGAACCATAACTACGACAAAGGGATCCGTGAACCGTCCTGCGCATCCCCTGCATCCCGCTATATTATTCTATCTATAACGTCATAATCCTTTATGCTGCGGGGGCCATAAATCTGTGACCACTATCATGACCGGCAAACCATTTTTCATCCTTCTGCTTGTGCTCGGATAATTTCATCGGCTGGTTGACTCGTAAACGGCATTCGGGCCTTTTTGCACCTGCTGCTTTGCAGCATGTCTGCGTCATAAATTTGCGGATGATCAATACTATCGTACGAGTATTTAGTAATTTAGTGTTTGACTATGTCTACGATATTGCATGTATTGAATAGTTGTGTTCCTTTGCAGTATGGCAGTGTATGCGAATGAAAAATAAATAATGCAGCAGGTACATATTGCAAAATTTAAGAAAAACGCATTTATGCAAAATAATGCTAATAAAAATTTTAATTTTGATAAAACTTTGACAACTATTACTGGTCTCGTGGTGTGCTCATTCTGCAGTGAATTTCTCTGTCTAATAAGAAATACCAAATTATAAAAAAATAAGACGCTACAACTGTTAACGAAAACACAAATTTTGGTACTGGTGTCTCATTACTGTGTTTGTGCTGGAAATTGGGTGCTCAAGTGGGAAGTCACATTAGGGACACGCGCGTTGTCAACTGTCATTCATCATTCCGTACCAAGTGGGAATCTTCTATAGATTACACGCACCAAGACCCAGCTAATTTGTAACAGCTTTATCAGGGCGTAAAAGAGTGTCAAACCAGATGAGATGACGGATGCTGCTACCCTAAACCGATATCCGCCCAAACTTGTACCACTAATGCTACAAACAAATGTGTCACTTGGAGAATCAGCCACAACTAGCGCTATATGGCTACAAATACAGTCACTTACCTGTTCAGACTACGCATACGAACATATAGATATGGATAAGTGATAAGCGATCCACATTGCGGGATCTGTTTGTTGATTATTCTACCGTTGTCAACCGTATTTTATTTGCTGAGATCCAGGTGCAAGTACAGCATTGAGTGAATTTCATAAACAAACGGAAATCACTTGCGCTATTTGTAATGACGCAATCCAATTATACTAACTTAAAGGATAACACAACGCTGCCTGGTTGCGGTCTATCAAATGTTCGGCTCCGCAGCTAAAGGTAAAATATTATGAGAACTGAAAGAGAAAGGTCACCTGTAACCGATGTGCAAGTAATTTCTGATTTTCCTGGTGCATCGTGATGAATTTACAGTAATTAGTACAAAGAATATGTAAAACAAAACTATTCGGATGCACATACAAATGCGAGGTAACCACATTTTACTTGACACACTTATTTATAAATTTTAACTGCCCCTTAATTAAATTTTAGTCTAATAATTAAATCTTGATAATTATTTTATATGTATTTTGTAGGTGAAACCAGTAAATAATATCTGATAAAATGTGATTATTACTTTTCTTCACGCAGAATCGCGACGAAAGAACTTATGATCAAAAGAAAAACGATGACAAATAGACTGCATAATTTGGCAAGTTTGAAGCCTGCACATAGAAAACAGCAGTTCCTTTTAAGAAAGCATAAATATTACGAATGTCCTAATAATATTGCAGTATCTGTAGTAATACAAGTTGAAAATAAAAAGAATGCTGTATGGATGTTAATAGCCTTGCCATTTTACGAAAACGACGTACTTTTACGGATTTGCAATAAAAAGTCTTTTCTTGCTACCGTTCAAAGATTTACTGTTGACATATCCACTCTACACCTCCTCAGCACTTACAATACGGCGACCCGATTGCGTGCTTAGGAATTTCAAAAATACATTTGATCCGCCACAATCGAGACGACAGTTTGAAGAGCTGCTTGTAAAGATTTAAGAGTAAAATCAAGGTGAAGATAACTGACCCTCGACAGTGTTAAACGATCCACAAAATGGATATAGGGTATCATTATCATTTTGAATTCAAAGCACATAATCGCGCTTCTAAGACCCTTTAAGCACTGGTAAATTTGCCTACAAAAGATATTTTTGATAAAAGGCAAATTCAGTTTACCTTCAGCTACAATGTGGGATTGTTCATCATTTTCGTGCCTTCAATTTTTTCTTTCTTAACCGCTTGATCAGTAAAAGCACATTCATTGCAGACATTTGTAATAAAGCCTGAAACTATCTTTTTAGTATTACTTACATGTATACGTATATATAAATGCGCTGGTTCAGTGTGCTTATTCCAGTTATCTTGGTAATTTTATTGTAGCAGGTATTTTTGATTAAACTCGGGAAGCGCAGTTGTCAGATAAAACGCTTTCAGTATCCTTTGAGCACGATTTTTTAAAGATTATTGTCGACTGCTTCGGAGGACGGTCAGCATTCGCTAAAGTCCAACGACGATAGGTTCAAGTACACACTTATTTAACCAGATTTCATTTCGAGATTTCCTGTTGTATGCGAGCCAGTACAATTGCGTCTGCGGGTGCCGAGCTGCGGGGTTCCGATAATAATCTTAGAAATTACGAGATAGTATTGATTTTAGATCAATTAATTGATCGCGCTATTGCCTCATAAGCACATGGTGCCCGGGTCATCTTTTGCGAATCTTCTCCTCGCTGTGGACGTAGCAGCGACATGATTCTATTTAAGGCGTACTTCTATATTTTGGCGAACAAAATAAAACCACACTTTCTTTCATAAGCCCCGTGATAGCTTTATTATGGCTAGACAAAAGCAGTTATACAATTTTCAATGTTTATAATACTAATTTCAAGTTACTACTTGAATCAAGAAATCTTTAATAAAAAAAAGCGTTTTAACCATATGTGGTGAAAGTGAAGCGTTACCTTATATTATCATAGATTTTATGATTAAAAAAATAATTAGTTATCTATCAAACTTCGAAGTAAGTGAACGCAGAATGGGATACATGCATAATTTTTTTAGTGATGCGTAATGAATTTTTTAGTGAAAATTCATTACGCACAAAATAATTTGTCTGAAAACTAATTATAACTCTCCAGTGATTTCCTTCGTATTAATCGAATCATGTACGAAACTATGCCATACCTATAATGTTCGCACTAAAGAGTTTGCAGGTTGCGGTTGCTCAGTTTTTCGTTTCCAGTTCATGACCTTTTGACACAAGCTACTGGGCACTTATATCCGACGAGCGCGACGCAAAAATAATAAACCTTAATGTAAACTTTGACAAAATTTAGAATTTTAAAAAAGCATCTGGTCAAGTAGTGTAGCGCAGCGTCGCTAGGAAAAGGGCTCTGTTATTCCGCAAGAAAGCACACGGGTATCAACTGCTAACCACAGAATACATAATTAAACGCCAGCAATCTTGTCGTTGTGTACCAGTGTAAGTACCTTTTCACTCTCTGCAACATATCATTTTACACTTAAAAATTCAGCAGCCGACTTGATAATGAGTTGTACGAATCTGTATAGTGTTATCCTCTGTGGATTTACTGGCTGGTTGCTGCTTACAGCATTTATAGACAATCGAGCAATACAACCATGTTTGAATATATTGCAAATTGGGCCGGTAGCTGTGCGTTTACAGCGCAATTTTCCTGATTCACTATGTTAATCCCTAAAATGAGGCATCACTGCCACTAAACCAACTACCGTCTGCGTAAATAAACACTTTGCCATGGCGCCGTTTGTAGTATTTCTTTCCACTTGTCAGCGATCATATTAATATCTTCGTGCTACTGTGCGGCTGCATTTCGACTGTCGATTGCGTTCGTATCCTGATTTGGCCTAGTGTATTATCTGCGTCGACGTCTCTTAATTTTACATTGTGCTGCCTGTGTAGTCTGGGCAAGTCAGGACACCCTTTGAGAGTAGTGAGAACGCACTGAATGGACCAATGCGTTGGCCTCCGCTATCTAGCTCAATCTTCCTGCGTGTCCTTATTTATCCTGATGGTGATCGACAGTGCGCGCTCCCATCAGGAGCAGCATCTAATTATCCACAACAAACACATCGTTAACAAGCCACATCTTTCATTCAATCATTTAAGAAAATTACAGACTTGTCTGCCACCACTAATCGTATTGACCCGAAGCATTAGGAATTTACACTACATGCAGCTAAAAGTTTGATTATCACTGCTAGCGTTAATATTACAGTAAAAGTTAGTAAAATTTTCGGCTTGACTTATTGTGGATACTAAATTCTCTTTATAAAATTCCGCCTACTACATTTAAAAAATAAGAAAAAGTAATTTCAAATCTCACAAAACAGGATTCTAGTGGAGGCTTGCGCTTGCGTTTCTTTTAAACTTTATGGTTGCAACTGAAAATCGATAATTGTTTGTTTTTGTTATCACAAATTAGAGCAATATGGCTTCTGCAACTACTGCACAATATTATACCCTGTGAAACAGATAGTATTACGTACTGATATTCGCAACTGCTACGCATACTGCACACTGCACAGTCGAAGAAGAGAACAGATGGACATAATGAATGCTATCAATAACCATCAAAACCCTAAATTGTAGATAATTATAGCCGAGATTGAGAAATATACTGCGTTTTAATTAAGTTTTTTCTTGTCGTAAATGTTGAAACTGCGCAAACAAAACCCAGACACGTTTCTTTTAATTGTCCAAGTCAAAAGCTGCCAGGCATTTTTTTGTTATCCTGCCGATCAATCAATAAAGCGTACTCATAAAATGCGTTTTCCATTCAATGGTTGGTTTGGCGAACACACTTCAACACATAAAAAGTGATATAGTGAGCTGCCGTTAAGCGCTTGTGACCTTTATCTAGCTAGCACTGCTCGAGGGATTTTGTGCGAGCGCAGCAGACGAAACTGCTCGGTAGAAGAGCGTAAACGATAAATAAAAGTCTTTCGTGTAGTTGTTTATTACTACCAATTTTAGGTGCTCCATTGTTCGGTGTATCCGTGTGCACTATGTAGCGTAGCGCAGTTAAGATTATCAGTTTTAGTTGCATTCGATTCTTGCATTTATAGTGTAATATGTAACTGGAAACACAATTTTTTCTTATTCGTAACAAAAGTCGCGGTGCGTCAAAATTGCCATTTAATTTACATCTGCACGAACGAATGTATAATTTATTTTTAATGCCGACTGAAATAAACACAGTTAGTGGAACATGCCTATTACAAATAGCAAATAACAATGTTATACATTTCTTTACGGTGCTTTCATAGTACTTCGTATTACAGTTTAGGTAAAAGATCTTATAGCCAACAGGTAAACAGGAGAACTGGAACAGCAGACAACCTAAAATATTTATTGACTATGACGCTGTTAACAAACGTACGCGGTTAAGACAAGGAATTTAAAAATCTTTTTGCAAATACTTTACTGACAACAACATCAATGATTACATCATAAAGAGAATATCATATTTAAATTTGTGTGACAGAAAACCAGAGAGACACATCGGTATGCAACAAAAGGTCACAGTGACTGGATCCACGGGACCGCTCAACAACGGCACCATAAAATGTACTCTTGTAAGGTCACCAAGCCATCTAAATTTAGAGCTCACACATCTGAATACAGTTGCTTAATTGGGATGGGGACTGTTCGCAGCTCCAGGAGAAGGTGAATGCTCATTTATCGGAGAGTGTTCATGGTGTCCTATGAAAGTTACAAAATACAGGTAAGTTGCGTCAATTAGCCAGGTCTAGGAGCCGATAAAGATTGCTGCCAGCTGTTCATACAAACTTTGAACATCACGAACAGTTATAATACTTATGCATATTTTGTTGGAAAAACTGACATAAGACTATTTAACCAGAAAATTGTTGTTATCTGAGTTAACTATGGTTTTCGGAAGCATTGCGAAAAATATGCTGCTGCAAGTGAAGTGTTCCTATTTCCTAATAATGAACCCAGCAAAATTGGTTCTAACTAGATCGTAATGCTATACAGCAAGCGTTAAATATAAATAAAGATCACACTTATTTATTGTGATAAGCATAAATAGTTTACCTCGCGTAACAAAGAGTTTAACACTAATCATAACAGTCATGGTCAATAAAAACCGGTTTACATTATAATGCACACAATAAACATCGTAAAATCGTTATGCAAATTCGCATCACGGCAGCTGATTAGCCAGTGCAGCTGAATTAATTAAACCTCAAAACTGTCACCATTCTGTCTCGTCTACGGTAAAAATTTAAGCTGTAGGTTCTGTTCGTTATAAAGCAGGAGCTCCGACGAATTAAAATCTATGTAATACTGCTACAGCAAGTCCGATATTTTCTGTAGGTAAACAAAATAATTTTCCTTACGATGAAAGTTTACGCCTTTACTATTTTCTCTAAAGAAAGCTGGGCAAAACTATGGAAAATGAAAGAAGTGCTACGCGATGGCATACAAACATTACAAACAACCTTTGTGCTGCTTACGTTTTTCCTTTTGTCGGCGATTACAAAACCACACCCGTACAACTTCCTTTTCAAGTTGGAGGCTGTCAGCAAGGCTTGATATCTCTTGTGCAGTTGGTTTAGGTCGTTTTTGGAAGTGATTTTCCAGTGCTCCTTTAACTGTCACTTCGATACTGGTGCGCTTCTTCCTCTTTCGTCCTTGTGCGGCTATCTTGTCAATTGAACTCGGAGAGCCGGTCGCGCTAGAATTTATGCAATACTTCAGCTGAAATTCTGTTTAAAAGTTGTCGAAACAAACCAAAAATTACCTATCGGCTTCCTCCAACCATTTGGCTAATAACGGCCGAAGTTTGCACATATTTTTCAGGCTAAGCTGCAGCGCCTCAAATCGGCAGATTGTTGTTTGACTGAAGACGTTGCCATAAAGTGTTCCCAAGGCTAATCCGACATCTGTCGATGGCAGAGAAAAAATATCGGTTGGCTTTCTACTTGTCATTGTTATGTCAATAGAGAATGATAGGCTACTGTACAGCAGCCGTGCGCCGCCGCCGCCGCGCTCGACGGATCCGTTGCTGTGCTCTTATGCCGAAATACAATCTACCAGTGTGTGCCTTTCGCAAGGATGCTCACGACGGCATGCCGACCGCTTTAACCTTACTGGATGGCCAGTTTGCTTACCTGCTTGGGTGTATCCTGTTGTAAACAGAAAAAACGACAACTGTCAATTACCAGATTAAAAAATTAATAATGATAAACTGATCTCTTTAAGTACAGTATAGAGACCAGTTTGCATACTGCATAGCGCCAGGCAGCCTACCTAATTTTATCCGGCGCTGTTTAAACTGCTTAGCAAAGGCTTCCAGATCTTCCGATGTCGGAGCGTCACCCACGAGCTCCTGATCTTCTCCTGACGACAGAGATCCATCATTTAACTGGCAGCTGCCCAAATTAGGCGAACCCGAAAACATTCGGGGGGGTTCGGGATTGTAATTCCCATAATGCCCTAACGACGGCGGCGAGGCGGAATTCTGTAGATGCGGATGTATGGGTGCGTTTGGCTGCGATTGTGGCTGATTCTGCGGCTGCAGACTGGGAGGTAAACTGTAAGGTGATGCATGTCCCGGATGGCCCGACGACAGCGGTGTCGTATTGTAGCAGGACTGCACGGGCATTCCCATGTTGGTCGTTGTGTGGGAAACGTTGACAGGCGATGTGTTGGAGAAATTGGTCGGCCAGTATGGTTGCAATTGCCGACCGGAGTACATATCGTTGCCGTTAACCGGCGCACTAACACTAACATTCATGGACCATTGTAATGTACTGGGATCAGCATTAGGAATCCAAGAGGGTACACTTGAATAAGAATGCCCATTAAGATTGTTACCCGGATGGGAATGCGGCGACGGAGATGTAAAAGACGGATATTTGATGTCAGAATATTTCAGTTCAGACATTACGGATGGGACGTTGTAGTTAGTGCGCGAGACAGGAATATATCCCCCCGCGGGGGATCCGGCCGACGAGGCCATGGCGCACGGTGACATTAACATAACATAAGGAAATCCCAATCAAGTAATCCGGCTATTATCAATGCACACCGCGCCGAATGCCCAGTGAATAATAATTAATCAGATAGCGGCGGCTGCAGCAGCACAGGACAGCTATAAGAATCGTCAAGTGAGTTAGCTCCACCGATTAGAAGCAGTCAAGTAAGTAGCCAATTAAAATGCAAGATCAGACCACAAAATGATTATTTAAAATTCCGTTTTCGCACTTTCTTCCGGTCCCAGTATAAACCAATATATAAACCGCGTGCTGCCGGCCAGACCGGGCCACCATGCACGTATAAATATCAACGGCTCTTTAACAATTCGATATTTGAGTTGATAATCAGTTTATAAGGGTCCTGAATGGGAAGCAGTTGAAAATACGCAACATCGAGAATTTTTAATGACACTATCGTTCTCGCGGCAGCATTGGACAGTATATAACACTTGTTTTGCCGCGAAATATTCTATCTGCACCAGTGACATTGCAATTGTACCATGTGTATAATTTTCTTCAATGTATGCGTATCCCCATGTCGCTCGTTACAAATTCTCTTTGGCCTGATGCAGAACGATTGCATATGTACGATGATACAAACCGTTATGTGCGGCAAGTGTATAACTTTGCCGTTTGTACGAGCTAGATTTTGACTGACAATCCAATCATTGGTGCGTTTTGTTCGTCATCAGTGCCAGCTAATCCTTTTCATAAACCAAAACTTGGGTGGCATCACAGCGAGGGGGTGGTCTTTAAGTGCAGTGTATGATTGGATTACGGATTATTTCTAACCACTTGACAATCAGTGAAGGCCATAAACAGGCGGATCATAGTGCAGTGGCGTGCGCGTGTGCCCTGGTTAAGGTTTAAGATGGATTGCGTACCATCACTGCCATCGATTTTTCTTTCGGCCCGAACAACACGGCAAGTTTATCTAAGTACTATAGTAACTCTTTGATACTAGCCAGTTATGGCGCAGAAACAAAACCGGTTTTGTTAAGACCCATGCGGCGCCGCAGCAATGGAAGTGATGCTATGGACAATTCAGTAATTTGTTACAGCATTTTGCTAGCAAAATGAAAGGTAGACCGTCGGCTTGCGCGCAGTCGGCATGCTACTGTGCGTCGACGGCAAAAGAGAAAAGTGCCAGCTACCATTAGCGTTGCCGGTCCAACTAAACGTTCCTTTCGGGTGAAGAAACTCATTGCCCTCGAGGTGTTTTGTTCAAGTATCTCTGATCATCTTTGGACAGCTAAAATCCTTGCCAGCTTTCACAAAGAACTATCATGATCAGGAAATAATGTAGGTGCTAGTTTTTGAGACATGTTTTCTCAGCAGCGGTGACATTAATACCGTGCACAGCCGACGCAGTAAGCTACAAATTGGCTACCTTTTGGTGTTTGCTGGAGTGGAACAGATTCCTTGATAGTTAAGAAACTTGGTATCAAATTCACTCAGTTCAACAAAAAGCGCTAGTACGGCAACTGAAAGCAGAAAGGTCAAATATGACATGAGAAAATATATCCTTTAAACTTCTTTTACCAAACGCCAGTTGTTAATTAAGTACACACTAATGGTTTGAGAAGGAATATTGTTGGATAATCGTGCTATTAAAGCCAAGAAAGTCAGTTGTAGTTGGACTATTTGTAAGTTTTAGTGTTTATTCTGCAGTCTGGAGATAACTGGTCTTTCAGTTCCGGGGAAGGTGTCCTCAGTAACGAAGTTCTCACTCCAGTACGTTTACCCGCCGTTACCAGCAGCTTTTGTTCCAAATTGTTATTGAAGGGAACGATAGGCTTGACCTAAGACAGGTGCATCCACTACAGCAATATTAAGCGGTGATGTATTTTGGCTGACGTTAATTAATTACGGCATCGTATTAATTAAAGTCTGATAAGTGACCTTTACATAATGTGTCCTGATGTAACCGGGTCCACAAATTCATTCCACTGATTGTAAACAATTTCCCACAAAAAATTGTTTACTTACATATTATGTTTGTCCAGTTTTTACTTCACATAAGTGATATATGACCGTTTTGTTAACTTATAGCATTTGTTTGAAGTTACAGCAACACCAGCAAATAATTTTTAATTTTTGTATGGCACACTGCAAGAACCAAACCCGAAGACAGTAGAAGTATCCATAATCAGAGACGGCTTTACTACTCGTAGTGTGTAAATAACTATATTAAGTCAAAACAGCACCCAAAGAACTTTAAAATGATGCGATCAATTACAATTCATAGTAAGTACTTGAATTGTAAATACAGATAGATAGTGCCAGGAAATTGATATTCACATTGTTCTGTACGCTATCTGTAACATAAAATTAATTACAATTAATTTTTATTTTGTTTAGTAACGTCGTACGTATGCAAGTTCTGTCGTTCGTACTTGTATGATTGCTACCATTACTAGGTCGAGAACTATTAAAATAATATTGTAATTACAAAACATACATACATGTAGATACAAGATTTTGCTGGGAAGATATGAGTGAAATACGGGTATAAAGATCCAAGAACTTGAACACAAACTGTTGCACCAAAAATGTCGTTCTATATGGACAGTTCTTCTTTAAAATATGCATATGAACGCACATGCGTAATTATAAAGTTTTGCAATAAACCAAAGTTCCAGTTTTTTTCAAATTTCAAAGTAAACTTTTAAAAACTTATGCCCTAAAAATATCACACATTTGCTTATAAACAAATATTTCTAGGAAGTGTTGTAAATTCGAATACGACATTTGAGTTGCTTAAGTTTTTTTTTTCGTTAAATGCAGTCCAGTCGACCAGGCAGGGAAGTGGTCGGCATTTTCGTTCGCAGCGGGAAGTTTCGTGGTGAGGCCATTCGACATCATTAATACATCTCGGAAAAGTATCAATACTCGTATGCTTACGACATTAAATCGAGCTGCCATACAACGATGTCAGTATAACATTTTTTACTTGCATTTGATTTTACACAAAATTGATAAAAGCGGTTTTACAAAAAGCCACACAAAACTGCTAAATTTAATTGCGCGCGGGTTCTAATTGTCAGAGCAGTGAAAGCGTATTAACCTTCATATACTTATTCAAGCTATATACTAGTTAAGGATGCATAAGTTTATAAGCCGTCTGATTATGTTGGCTGCTCAAATGCAACTTTTTAATGCTCAAATGCAACTTGTGATTTGTGGAACTTTTGGGCGAGAACACTGACTTATTGGTAAGTACTTCGGTTGCCGCTTGTATGCCATCTTTGCATGTTTAGGGTTGCTAACTGGTTGGTATTGTGTGACAGCGTACGTGGTCTTGGTAGTGGGTACATATTTTGGTTAGAGGTGTGAAATGAATTAATAATACTATGCGATACTGCTGTTTATCAAATATTAAATCAATTAGACTCGGAGCCAGCAGTACTTAGGCATTTCAGCACATCTAAGAAATCGTTAAGGTACATTAACGTATTAAAGCACTGTAATCCTTTCAGAAAGGCCCACTAATGCGTCTAAACACATATCAGCACTTTATGCTGGCAATTAGAAAAATATGCAACCTTGCGGCGATGTATAGTTTTTAATTTCCTCTGCGCTTCACTCATAATCGTTTTGGCCCAAGTATTACGCGTTAACGATCTACCGAACCAGAATTATCGCGACTTTCTTGTTGAAGATTGGTAGTGTTAGCTACAGTATAGCAACACTGCAGCAGTGTCATTTCCAGCACCTCTGTCGGCTCGGTAAATAATACTAATATACTCCTATAAAAATAAATACTAATAATAAAAATAAATAATAAAAATAAATACTAATATACTCCTATAGCTAATCATAATGGTAAGCAATAAAAAATTTCGGGCGGTTTTGTCGCAAAGCAAATCGAAAGCATACCTGTAACAGTAAGTCAGTAATTAACCATCGATATATACAAGTACAGTAAAATGTCTGTACTCGAGCTGGCACAGAGTGTTTTTTTACAGTACGAGCTGCAGAGTCCGGCCCTGCGCACTACAAAACCTTACTCAGTAGCTCTGCAGTAAAAAACGCAGGAAATACGTAGCCTATAACATATGTAGTATTCTTTTTTACTTCTACGTGTTCTACGGGTTCTTCTAAGTGTTTTAACTCAATGTCTGAAATCAAAATTAATACCTTAGTATTTTGCCATAGCTTTATGGTGTAGGGTCAGCCAATCGGTCATAAACTCTTACAGAACCGAAATTGTCCGCAAAATGTGGGACTTTAAGTAAACGGGATCTAGCAGATACGGTACTTCTGCTTCAGAATTTTCGATAAAAACTTGGACTGGCTGTTTAGCAGTAATTACAATCGTTGAAGCAAAACCCACCGGAACATTTCATGCCGGACGTACAATGGCCTGCAGCTGGTCCATTTTGTCGTGTACGTAGAACTTCTTTTGCAGCAACATTCGTATACGTAAGACCAGGCAGGGGCAGCTGCGGTACAGGCCGAGCAGGGAAGGTCACGGAAACCGCAGTAGTTCGCATATAATTCATTGTTCTGTTTTTAGGCTTCGAAACCGCTCATCCTTTTTAGGCTTCGAAACCGTTGATCCATTTGGAACGGAAACACAAAAGTGGGAGAGATATTCCGAATAGTTGAACACTACCGCAACTGCAAGCACCGTGACATTTCTAAACCGAACCTGCATTGGACCGCACTCGGGAGACGGCCAGCATGCAACACAATAAAATAAGTACGTATGCGTCGTATGGTGAGTGTAACGACATTTCGCCAGCTGGCTTTCCTGCCCTGATTAAAAGTTGTAAAACGACGAAAGTATCGTAATAAAGGAGCAAGTAGCAGGGCATGTCGCATACCTACAAACTACAAAGTGCTCAGAACTGAAGGTTTTCGCACCAGTATTTGCTGTTCATTTAAAAATGTTCCCCCAGATGAATTCATATTTGGACATCGATGAAAAAAACCTCCATAGTCTGTTAGGCCGTGTGGTTTCCATTTGCGACTTAGAGTACTCCGGCAAGCCAGTGCCCAGAGCCCAAGGCTCGTTCGTCCCTTTACATTTTCTGTCCTTATTTCTGAAACAGAGCCATCCGTGCTGCTTCCTATCGTTTTCCGAAGCATACATTCACTCTAAGATAATAACCACGAAGTGCGGATTTTCCCTTCAAAATTATGTCAGCTCCGGACTGCTTCGGTACTATAGCGCTCACGATCCGGATTTCACGAGCGTATCCACCATAAGAATGATGGAAACCAAGAGTTGCACTGGCACCGAATGTACTGGCCAACCATCTCCTATGCATTTATTAGGGGAACATCCTGCTCCTCTTTTACACACTGTTTTCCGAGCTATTTCGCTGGTGATTGCTGAAATGCGAGCCAAATACCCGGACCGTCCCCCTTGCATTGTTATCGAGGATCTGAGCTTGATTTTGGATTTGGGCTGTGAATTAAAAACAGTCATCGCCTTTGTGCATTCTCTGCATTCCTTGGTAGAAGACGGATGCTTAGTCCTTTATACCAGTGCATCAGAGGATCTGGAGACCGATGTTGAACTGCGCAATTTTCTTTTCCATTATGCTGAATGGAATTTGGAGACATACGGTCTTCGAAGTGGTTTATCTTCAGCATTGGACGGCGAGGTTGGTATATACAATATTAATGTGGATTTATTTAACGAAATGGCTGTGCGCCCCGATCGGGGCGCGAAGTAAACTGGCTGTGCGCCCGGTCAGGACGCGAAATAATTTGGCTGTGCGCCCCGAATTTTATGTGGAAACGAAAACCGTCCAGGCCCCGAATTTAATGGGTTTGCAAAATACAGGTAAAACCAATTACAAAATTTACTGAAATCTTCTAATAAGGTACTAAAATGGTACACCGTTCATCTCTTCAAGATCATCTTTTAGCGGGCAGTTCAAAGAAACTCGCAAATTAGCAGCTTGTTCAGCCGAAAGCGTCATTTTCGGTGTTTCCGGTTTGTTGGTTTCGTGCGTAAATCGTCCACGTTTCTTTGGCGGTTTTGATACTATTTCAGTTTCGATTATTTGTTTCAGCCATTGTCGGAATTCTGTTTCCTCTTTATAATTCGATAAAATCCTAAGCCGCTTTTTGGTGGTCGACCGCGTTCATTTCTGGCATCGCGAAACAGTTTAAATTCAGGTAAACTCCTTCTTGGACTTTTTTCTGTCTCTTTTTGTGCATTTTCTTCCAGTAACTGCACAGGATTATCAACAATTTTTCCAGTTAAATCTGTCTGACAGGACACTGACGCCGTCTCAACTACCGGTAACACGCGGAACAAATACCCTTGATCAAGGTGGTCCAAGGCACGCTGCAGTTGTTGCAAAATATACTGGTATCTTTCTGAATTCTGCGCTGCGACAACAGATGAAAGATCTTCGACAGAATTCTGAAGGCTTCATTAAACTTGGCTGCCGGACGAGACAGTTTCTTGTCTGTTGGTTCCTGTCTTGTTTTCGACTTCAGGGTTTTCTTCGTTCTCATCCATGTGACCACTTAATGCGTCAAGCACAACGTCGTGATAAAGGTCAACCTGTTCTCCGGAGCTTTCTGATGACAATCGCTGCCATCTCGGAAGACAGTCTTTAATATCAAATGTGTGCATACTTTGGAACCGCCTTGCTGCAAGCACATGCCGGCATGGTAAGCCAAACATGCAGGAAACATAGCAGTTGCAGCACATTTCCCCACTGTCCGGATTGCAAATTATTTGATACACTTTTCCGGTTTTTTTATGTTTGGTTTCGTAAGTATCCGCGCCAGTTGATACTGTGGTATAGAATTCTCTGGCCAGCAACTTGTACTGTTCTTTCACCACCAAAGCGGCAAAATTAGTCAACAGTCTGCCGACCATCTCTCCCACTTTGACATCCGGAAAGTCGTGCATGATTAATCTCTTTGCGTTATTCATGTATTCTCCGTAGTCCGATAGAGTAACCTTTGAATTAACTGCCGCCAGTACCATTTCAATACATTCAGCAAGATGCATCCGTTTAATGACCCTGCGCCCTTGTCCGCGCATAACGGCCTTCACCATTGCGAAAAATCTCTCGATGCGGTTAGTGGTGTTATTGCCAAGTAAGCGCAGATGACGGCGTCGGTGAAGAGCCCACCTGCAGCCGGAATACCGATGGGTGATATAAAATCGGTCTGAAGGACGGAGTATATCTGTCCTCTTTCCTTTGATGAACAGCTGGTTTGTTCTCGCCATATATGCCTCCATATATGTTTCTAGATCCCGTAGAGTTTCAAACTGCATTTCTGGGCCTGGATCGATTGCGCAAATTTCCATGATTGAATAATTAGTACGCAAATTACAGTTTAAGCAATAATATTCATGTTGAGTTCCTCGTTTATTGGATATTTTCGTATTTCTGTTCTGATCAACATGTCCTGTAGTTCATGCGTTTATGTGCTTTCAAGGTCACCTGTCTCTCCGGAAACATTATAATACCCATTGCACAGTGTATTACGTGATAATTACTGGCGTAGAAAATTCGGGCGCAAATTCGAAAATTCGGGGCGCAAAGCCAATTTACTTCGCGTCCTGACCGGGCGCACAGCCAATTTACTTCGCGCCCCGATCGGGGCGCACAGCCGTTTTGCTTTGCGCCCCGATTGTCGGGGCGCATAGCACTGACCTTTATTTAATCGTGTGAAACAGAAGATCTAAAAGTTGTAATTGCGAAAACAGTATACGTGCAATGGTATTTCTTTGATTTATAGATTTGCGACTGCTAGATGAAAAGCGCTTCACGAAGCGATTTTTATCCAGTTCCAATGTTCCATGATGCACATAAAAAAAATTCATACTCGAACAGTACTTCTACGGAACATGAAACGCGAAAACAAACCGAGTATATAAAAAAACTTTCCATGTTGAGTGTCGACACGGTGCGTCGAAATAACTTTCTGATTAATAGTACAGATATGTCGACATTATAAAGTTATGTCAACGTTATCAATTGCAAGTTTTGGAATTTAATCAGGATTGTTGTTACAGCTCCGCATTTATGTTCGCAAGCCCGGCAGTTTATGCGAAACTAATAAAATCCTGCAGTACAAAGTTCAAGAGCGTCGGATACAGTTTTTTGCTCCAGGAACATCCCATGGAACGTTGTGATTTGTGATGTCGATTACCCTGATTGTTCTTGTTGTCGCATTTTTTAGAGGTATTATTAATTTTTTTCTTACGTTTTCGACCAGCAGTACTTTGATTCATAAGCTCTTTCCAAAGCAAGGTGTTGTTATGCTACCAGAATTTTGGCTTAGTGTGTAATTGAAATATGATACTGTGCATTTATTAATCGCTTAATTTTTCCTAATGACATGTCTGCGATATTAATTGATTGGATTAAATTTTTTTGCTGTTGAACAGAATTTCGTTTGGCGCACGCCTCTCCGTGCGCTGAGTGTGTTACCGTGACACCCATCGTGTGTAAAAGTCAGGCTCTGAAGCGTGCTCATTAAGGAGATCTGCATAAACTACTACTGTACTGTAAGTAGTCTCCGCAAATTGAAACCGTAGGAGGTGTTAGATAAATACCAAAGTGATAAACTGTTACTTACTTCATGCCTCCAAGTTTTGGTTATTCTAGTTCTAAGAACACCTTAACTTCTTTCCTGGGAGCGTCATATTCCTTACTCTAAAATTTTGAGTAGAAAATTTTGCAGCTGAGCATTTCAGAGTTTAATAAATGGGTGCGGTGCCTTCGGCGACTTCTTCATCTACGAGTTCGTTTCCTCAACAGTCAATCAGTTGTATAAGCCATAGTGTGTCTTCTGCTGAGAACTGGGTACAAAGTTAAACAACCCTAGTCGAATAATTATTACAATTATCATGTACTTACAATAGTTTGAACTGGACCTACAAAAACAGGCATACAAAGAACTAGACAAGCGTTTTATCTGGTATACAGTGTACAGCATCTTCACGTGCTATCGAAATTATGTGGGGGCCCAGAATCTGCGAATATTTTTGTTTTCGGCATTTACCCTGAAAGTGTAGCATATTGGTGTTTTGGAGAAACACAAATTAATGATCCGGCCGTACGCTGGCTGCTTGCAAAACGGATGGTATTTTTCAGATTGCCGAAAACGTTACTTCGGAACTCCAAGTGGCTGCTGTACGCAATCTTCTTATGACAAACATATTGGTTATTACTTATTTGTGTGTTACATATAAACCTAAAATGCTGTTTTTACGCTTTGTAGAAACGAGAATCCGCATTGCATTTTTCGAAGTCGACATTCAACGCATCGAAAGCGTATGTGCGAATGAAAATCTACAGAATGATAATACAGATGTTATGACATTATTTATGCAAGTATCTGTACTGCATGGACTTGTCTATGTAATTGATGGTGCTGGCTTTCCTTTTTTAGGGTATGGATCGAAGAGTTAGCTAAGGTCAATCACGAGAACGCTACGAAAACAGCCGTTCTCGTCCAGTTCATTGCTCGGGCGCTTGCTGATCCAGGACTGCAGAAATTTTCTGGCGAGGTAAACTAAATCTAAATAAATACTTAAGTGTTATCTGTTGCATATTTCTCCCGTTACAGCTTGATGACCTTTCAGCTGCCTTCAAGCAGATGGTGCAGACGTTACTCCAAATTTTATCACGGATGTTCCATTTTTTCCCTGATGAAAATTCTTTAGAAAATTTTGGCAGTCTTATACGAAATCTGTACATCGTTTCGAGATCACCTAGTCTTTCGCGACTACCGAATTATGAAGCACTGACCAGTACCGAGGTGGTGCTTGCCGCTCAGGTAGACAGTGCTCGCCATTCTCCGTAGATGCTATTGACGAACAAGGGTGTGTTAGGACAGTGCAAAGGTGTGCTCCGATTGGATGAGTGAATTTTCGCGGCCTTTCTCCAATGATGCGATGGAAATCTGTAGTGGATGGAAAGAAATGTTGGCGTACGCCGAACAGAAACTGGAGCAAGCAGCGAGGCTGGACCATATTCTTGCCAGATATCGTTTTGTTACGCAACTCAAGACCCAGTTGGATTTCTGCTTATTGCCAGCGGTAAGAAGCGACTACTCGCCATGCTGAGTTAAAGTTTTATTTTGGAAAGATTTCGGAGGTTATTTAAATTTTAAGCCCTGTAGTTTCACGTATTATTTTTTCCTTGTGAACCGGTTGGTGTGCTATTTTTATGAGATTACTGTGCTTTACAGATCGCCAAAAGTATATACGACAAGCTAGATTTTGTCACCGGCAGTTTGGAAGAGTATGCAAAATCGCACAGTGTCCTTGGTGAACCGTTAGCGCACTGCTTGTTCGAGGTTTTTGTCCGTGCAAAACATTTCAGCCGAATGTGTTCCCCTGTTCGACAAAGGGAGTTTCGCAGCGAATATTATCTGCATTTTAAAGCAACTGTTCCTGTGTGGTTGCACGCGATTGAATTACGCATCCGGAAAGATGTCGCGTCCGCTGTCGACCTTGACGCGGTAAGTCGTTTTATTTTTTTCTGTAATTCATGTTTTTGAATTTATTGTCTGCGGAGAATGTTATTCTGTGTTTCGCTACCAGAACCATACAGTTCTTAATGTTGTTGTATTCAGGATTATCTGACATTTAGCGAGGAAGAATCAGAAAAGCATTTTCCCTCATTGGCGATGCTATCCTCGGCGGAAGCCATAGTTGGGGCGTTTGGTCGCGTTGCTGATTATTTTAAGGAGCTCGATTGGCCGCACCCTCAAGAAAACTACGTCATTTTAATGCAGACCATGGAGGTATATCCTACAGGATTTTATTGGTTTTTACAGAGGCGTTTTCGAGATTTTGTCAAAATAATCGCGTGTGGTGTGTGCATTAAAGTTTAGATAATGGTGGACTGCGCTATGCTATACATTGACCTGATCACCCGTTTTCTCACGCATGCCAATGGTGAGAAATTGGACGAGCCGCGCGCATGGAGTCTTCAGCGGATGTGTAAAGTTCTTAAGTCCGGCGATTTTGTCTGCACACAGATGTTATGTGCCAGCAGTATGCTGCATTCGGAAAGGATTATCGCCGCCTTGGAAAGAAAGCAGGACACCAGCGGAGCACAGTCTGTCCGGAGGAATGTCGGGAAATTTATTGCGGATGCCAACGAGAATTTTTTAGCCAGGTTGTTGCGGTTCATCAAAATCTGGCTTAATGGTCAACAGTTGTATTATGAAATACGGTGAGCTACAACTATCGCTAACTGTTTGAGTACTATCGCATGGTTGATTAGGTTGTACCTGTATTTACACCTTTTTATTCCTTGATCTGTCATGCTGGTAAAATCTTCAGATTCTGCGCCATAAAAGTAACGGAGACGAGATTAATGCGATAAAGTAGGATTATACTTAACTGTAGTTATTCTTTTGCATTTTAGGATGTTCGTCTATAGTTTTTGCAAACTGACGCTCACCGTTGAATCGCAGAAGGCCTCCGTAGACGCTTTTATTAATAAAATCAACGCCATCCGGGCCGTGATGCAGCAGAATAATTTGCGGGTGGACGTCATTAATCTGTTGTTAATGGAGGTGTGGGTGTACCTTCTGAGCGAGTTCCAGTACGGTGTGGTGGCACTGGATAAAGTGGCTGAGTCACTGCGCCAGTGTGAAGTTTTCTTCCAGATTGTCTACGCGGCCATCGTGGACATGCGCAACTACTTTTTGAACGTGGTCCGACTGCCGGCGGTCGATGTGCTCAACGACATGTACCGTTCGGTGGAAGCTCTGTATGCTGTACGACGATTAACCGTGTCGGAATTGGTCAGTACATACTACCTGGAACAGCTGCAACACCAGAACCGCATTAACGAATCCAAAGATTCCTCTCGGGGATCCGCCCGGTTTCTGGCATGTTACGTTCAAGAAAAAAACACGCTTATTTTTGAAGTGCTGAAATATGAAAATCATGGACTGCAAAAGATGACTCAGCCTTTTCGGCTGCAGATGTTTTATCGCGCAGTGCCGGAATTCTTATTCGTAAGCGTCAGTGACGGGCAACTCACAAGTCATGACCTTTCGCCGGGTACACGGAGTGTCACTGCCCCTTTTGGGAAAATGAAATGCAGTATTAAGATTACCCAGTCCGCGTTTGAGCAATCGGTTTTTGACATCTTACCGTGTGGATTGTTGTCATGTCATATGTACTGCGTACCGAGCCAGTGGAAGGAGGAATCGGAGACACCGGTGAGATTTTTCTTGGGGACCTTTTACCTTCCATTTCGCCAGTGCACATCGATACCGAATGTTTCGAAAATGTTGGATGTTCAACCTTCCACTGTTATGTTCATGCATACTGGTATGTGTATGTAAGACATATAAGAGACAATTGGCGAAGAATTAATGCAGCGCTAGGTTTTCAGGAAATGAATACAGTATCGGTAGAAGTACTACCTTGCAGTATTGGCATTACGCGTGATAAAAATTTATAATTCTTACGCTGTTTTGTTTTCTTTTTGCTGGACTCTTTGGTGCACTTATGTAATTGCTATTGCAGTACCAACGGCAACATACAGCATCATACGTGCAAGGAGTCTGTGGCATCCTACGGCTCAGCGATTTGTGGAGAGTCGAAAAGAAATTGGTTCCTCTAATCGGGTGCCTGTTACTACCGTGCCCTGATTTTCACGTTGCTTTTGTTTATGTGGTTTTATGTTGAGCACTTGTAGTAATTTGTACAGCACTGATTGATGTGATAAAGTTCGCGCAGAACGGTTACTTAATTAATTCTGTGGTTATACTGTTCGGTACCTATGACAAGAATTTTTAACTATCTGTAGTTCTGTACTCAGTAGCTTCTAAGTATGAATGGCATTGTATTTTTTCCACTCCTATATAGACTTAGAGCGATATAAATAATAAACACCGGCATTGTTGTTGTGCTTTGACCACGGACTTCGTAGAGTTTGTAGTAAAATCTCTAAAAAAATCTCTCTGATACGCTTTTTTCACAAATCAGGTATAGGTGCATAAAAATACAGCAATTCTTAAGTGAATAAATAGAACTGGCAAGAAAATTCTAAAAAGATAATATCGTTAATTAATTAGAAAAGATAGAGAATCTGCATTATTCCATTTCCTCACTGGTCAGGAATCTGCGTAGTTGCACGGGGACACTGGTGGGATAGTGGCTCAGGAGGTAAGCCAGTCGGCGTCTGGCTTGCTCACCAACGGCGCGTACTTCGTGGATTTTGTTGAGTATTTGAGGAAAAGAGTTATGCAAACTTTGAGCATTACAAGCAGTATAATCTCGTAATGAATCAATAATTCTGATTTGGAGATTAAGGACGGGAGCACTATTGGACAAGAATGGACGATCTGTAAATAATCCAAAATCATGTATGAAATTCAGAGTCAATAACGTATGGATTTATAACTGGTATGATATCAATGGTTTAATCGTTGCGTAATGTATTGTCTTGAATATGTATTCGATAGTTCTATAAAGTCAATAATGTGCGATTTGTATTCATTAATGCGGAAATTCCTGATCAATTTGCCGCATATATGAATGGAAATGTTAAACTGAAAAAATTATCAAATTTTATTGGCTATATAAATTAGCATTTGTAATTTTTCATGGCCATTAGAGAACGAAACCATTATCAGGATCAGTAAAGTAGAAAAATAGTAGCTTTTGTTCACGTTAATATGCTGAACAACTACAAAATTAAATTAGTGCTATTGGTACTGATGCCAATATGGAACCTGTACTTACTGTATTGTTTATTACTCTAAATTGTGCGTTATGTTTTAATTTGCTCTCACATGTGCTTATTGCGGATATGTCATATGTACCTTGCAGGAGAACCAGTGCGCACAGGCATGCAAAAGCCGCATTATCGAGATCGAGAATTTGTAGAGATCGGGACAATTGTTCAATTTCCATGTACCATGTTCCCATGGTACGCATGGCCACATCTTTGGGATAAGTGATGCCGCTGCAGAAGCGGATGCGGTCAATAGAGCCCATGGTGGCGGCATCGGTAAGCAACCTGGCAATAACAAATGCAAAAGATTGTTCAATAGGAACAAAAAGCAGCTTTTCATGCGTGCATGGAAAATCGCTATTGACAAAAACATATGACGGCTGTTGTATACTGCGGCGGCATACACATATACGTTGGTTGCGCAATCCTTCAAAATCGTCTATGCTGACGTGGACATATTCCCCAACCGGGAAAAATTCCCACGTCGTTAACGTGCGGATTTGCGTATCACCGTAGTCCCCAATTCATGTCCATCTATGTATGTGGGAATTTTAGCGCCAACCGACGTCTGTTCTCGCCCTGTGTGCACGCAGTTACACATGCATATGCGGTTATAAGCCGCACAACTGACGGGCAAGGATATTAAGAAAGGCAGTGCCGCTTGTGCGTAACCGCAAACCGGGATAACGCGTTAACCCTATACATAGGAGGAAAGCGTGCACGGCGCTCGCTCGTACCTGTGGGATAGGCGCAATGATATTAATTCCAGTGCACTGCTATTGATTAGTATATCGCGATCATCCTGCGGCACATCGTGGAAGCCGGGTATTCTATCCGCCCATACTAGCACAATATCCGTCAGAGAGTGCGTCAATATACTCAAAAAGCGCTCAATTTCCTCCTGAGTAGTTTTAATTGCCGATGAACCGATGCTCTATAATTAAACCCATCAATATTTAGTACTCGAACGCATAGGCAGGAGCCTAAACCAGGCTGGGCTAGGTCGATAATCTTCCTGCGCGTGTACTAATACGGCCAATATTACGCGAACATTAACCACGGTGTGAATTAAATAACTAAAGGCAACGTGTACCTGATAATCCAAACAGACTTGTGGATTGCTTTCCTGTTGATATCGTACTAAATGGGATATTAGATCCACTTTGGACATGGTGGCGGTGGTACGTTGGGCGTTATTCGATATGGCACGTGAGGAAGATGCGGTGCTCGATGCAGCATCCCTTTCGCTAACCGTTTTCGGCTTAGTTGGTAACCGGCCGCGACGACCTTTCAAACTGTCGGTTCGCACCACTACAATAATTAGAGTTTTACAGAGCTGTAATTGTCAACACTGCATCCAGATATTCTCTAAACTATTCCACTACCATCATTCGCCTACCACAAATATTTTTTATTCATATATCCTTTTCCATTATTTTTCGAGCTGTTTATTCAGGTTTTAATTCAGTAGACTGACTTTGGCCCAGTCTCTGTCAGTAATTTTGCCGTAGCATCATTTTTAATTGCGGCAGAGAACCGTCTGATAATGCTGACTCAGACGTACCCACGCTATAGGTACATTCACTGGACAAGTAAGTACTCTAGGTAGATGGGGAAAGTTCATTGAAAAGTGTATTAACACAGGAAATGGTAATAATAATACAAACCCCGGATGAACGCAGAACGCACCGGCGGACACATCCGATCTTGCACGTGCTAATAGCTGTTAATTTTGGCTGCGCTGCTACTAAGAGTAACTTATTAACGGGAAACCGTGCCAAATCGGGAATACAATTTATACCCCAGAAGCATACGTCATAAAATTAAATACACACAAAAAGGGAAACGAATATCGTCTTTTGTAGCAGCATAGCCGTATTAATATTAAATCAACTAGCCATTAGACAAGGGAAAGACAGTAAAATTTCCTGCGATAAGTTATATGCAGTAAAGCAAAATTCATCAGTGAAGAGATTATTGCAACACACCTGCCTCGTTATGCTTGCCTAGTTATGGCGTTTTTTGCAAACACACAGTCGATGGCTCACCTTCTTTAACCATCCCAACTGCCAAGCATTTTTGATAGCGGCAAAACTGGCAACGATTGCGGCGCTTCTTGTCCACCAGGCAATCCTTATTCCCCAAGCAAACATATTTCGATCCTTTCTGGACCGTTCTCTGTAAAAAAACAATTGTATTTTCGGTTTCTAGCCATGGAGCAAAGCTGAGCAAATCAATTGCAATGACACTAAAAGATAATAAGGGTCTGGAGTTGTATCAATGGTTTAAGGCAGAGCTAACAATAAGCAGGTATTTGTGGTCAGCCGATGATACTGCCTTAATTCACCTTTAACACGCCCCCACGAAGAGATTACGCATATTACTGCGCTGCCTAAGTGCGTACGCCCGTGTCTATAAATATTTACTGCCTATTTGTTTTTATTTTGGGAATCTGGAATTTGCGCATTGTGATACAGCTTATGGATGACAATTAACGCAATATCCATCGATCACTGCAAAACAGTCAGACGCAAAGAGCGTTAGTAATGTTAGGCTACACGTGTGAAGAATGCAAACTAATTATAACTGAAAGAAGAGAATTTTTTGAGCGACTAGTTAGTTTAAAATTAGCCAGTCCCTCAGTTTCATGCGCGACAAATAGTTTTTTTTCTGCAATTATCACACAAAGTATAATACGATTTGTAGAAGTTCTGGTAAAATCGTCTTAACTGCTTGGAAAAAAAACAGTATTAACAGATAAAAATCAGCCATTGAGATAGTAAACAAATGTGCAATTCTCACCTTGAAAAACCCTTTGCAACCTTCGCATGTGCGCACTCCATAATGCTGACATGCGGCATGATCGCCACACACAGCACAGACTTGTCCACTGGTGTCCGTGTCGGCAATGCGTTCAAAAGTGGTCGGCGTGGATTTGGTCCGATGCAGTACAGGATGCGCTGGACCGTAGTGCGTGGGAAAACTAAAGAGACTCCCCGCGGCGGCGGTCGACTGCGCACTGGAACTGGCATAATAGGACGGCGACATGACGGGACTGGACAGGGAACCGGCTTCGGACGATGTGTCACTGTGACCAGAGGAGACCGGCATCTGCATGGCGGTGGCCGCTGCCGCAGCGGACGACGGATGGACGTGTTGAGCAGCCGCCGCCGCTGCGTGCTGAGCAGCGAACATGGTCACGGGGTCCATTGAGCGATCCAGGCTGAATTTGCCGGCAGGATCCTGCGGCGGCCAGCCCAGTGCCATGCGATTATACGGACTGATATCGCCCGGCATGGGCAGTGGACAGGCGGCAGTGGACGAACTGGGCCAGGACGCTAATAGCTCCTGATTCAGTGCATTGGTCGTCGCGGCAGCCGCCGAACGGAACGGATGCATGGGCCACAGTGTGGGACGCAGCGGCATGGATGGATTGCTCACGTAGGCCTCCTGGAATGCCGGCAGCGATGTTTGGCAGGTAACCGGATGCGGCTGAAAGTAATCGAATGGTTCATTGTGGGGAATGGGTGGGGCGGAGTGCGGCGGGGTGGAGTGAGTGGTCCAGGGGTCGCTTTCGGGAGTGTTGCCGGTGGACAGGTGGGATCCGCCGGACATACTGCTCAGACTGTCCACCAGGTGGTCGCTGCTCTCGGCCGGCTGGAGAATGGAGGACACCGAGTAGCCGGAGTATGCACCACTGTCGCTGGAGGCGGTGGTGCCGGCGTAGGAGAATCGACGCTGTTCGCCTCCGCGGTGATGATGGTGGTGGTGGTGATGAATGTACTGATGGAGTTGGCCGGAGGTGCTGCTGCTGCTGGTGCTGTGTTCGGACGAGAAAGAAAAGGGTGGCGGCGGCGGATCGCACATGCTAATATTCTGCTCCCAGAAAAAGCCATCATTAGAGACGGGTGAAGAAGAGGGAGATATTTGTGTCACGTAACTGTGACTGCTGGGTGGACATTGGGGAAACTAAAGGGCAACGCAAAACTTTGTGACTAAATCTATTTAATTGCGTGATGTGCAGATTGCGTCTACAGGTAGGAAGGAGGTTGTGAGCGCTCAACAAACAGTTGATAGCCCGGAAAATTTACATCTAAGAGAAAGCTTTGCTTTTGATCGGACACAGCAGCGGTACTGACCTCCAGTGCTAGCATACTACGCGTGGCAATGGGAAAAAATGTGTTGCCGGCAAAAATCCTATCCGGTATTTCCCCTACTGAATTTCGGTCAGTCAAGCAGAAATGTGGGCGCTCTGCACTAACATGGACGTGGATATGCAAGCCAAGATGTTGCGTAACTGTCCGGTAGGATTCAGTTCATCCGTGGCATATTAATAATTTGATACGGTATATCGGATAAGATGCGGCAGTAATTAATAGTGCCGGCGAAATCTGCAAGGCGCAATTAATCCGTGTACGAACATAACAGCATCCGCACAAAAAGCCGGTAATAACGAAATTGGATAAATTTCAATGATTGTGAGCCCACTTCGTTGATAATGGAAACATATGATCATGAACCACACATCAGATGTTGGAAATTATTGCCCAACTTGCCAGCTGCAGTTGGACGTTTGCAACGATCGGCATATGTCTAGTGCGGCTCAGCTAAAGATAACTTTCCCACCGTCATCGATTCTGCACTTAAGCGCAGTATGAGTCATATATATATGGTCTATTAATCCAGGTTGATACAGGAGAAAAGGAAGACAAACTACAACTAGTAAATGAAAAGAATTATAACGATGCGGTTATAATGTTTTTGTTAAGTCAACTCGGTACTGCACAGTTGGCGTGAAGTGCGGAAAACCCAGCGGAAAATGATTTTTAAATCGAGCAGTAAAGCGGGCTTTTTACATTCAAATTCCTCGACGTCACCGGGACATTCCGCGTCATCGTGCCAGTCATTGACGTGCCTGCTAACGTAATCAGTCTTAAACCAGACACCCACCACACGGTTTCACCGCAGGCTCCTCCTCGTGTAAATCGGCTGATGTATCACTTTATCCAAAGAAATGCAATGATCTCCCTAATACAGTTCCTGGCGCGGGTGCAACCGGCATATGCACACTGACAAAAGCGTTTCGCATACAGTATACGCGAAGCGCGCCGTTTATTAACAGTTAATTCCATAAAGCAGTTGCGTATTAAGAAGGTCATTATTACTGTACTTACTTAAAATGTTTATCTTGCTATAACGGTTTCTAGAAGATGGTAACCAACTAGTTCAATGTTTAAATTCTTTTTCAAGTATTTAGGTATATCTACCACATCGTTCTAGGTTTAAACACCTATAGAAGCAGCCATGCAGTACTCGCGCATCAATTCGAAAAATGTAAACTTAACAATAGGATGTCTGCGTTCGCGTACAGTATTAATTGCAATACATAATCAAATATGGAGAACAAATCAAATATCAACTGAAGAACATGCTGCTATATGCATCTCATGGCTGTTTGTCAGTTTATAATTGGTTGTTGTTACAATATATATGTGAGCACTCGACCGAAAAGTTTTTTAAGCAAATAAAAAAAACGTAAAAAACGTTAATTATTAAAAATTAAAAAACGGTAATTATTTTAAAACACTCTGTTTTGTATATATTGTAGTTCTACTGTAATTGATAAGCGAAACACAAACGTAGCCAACCGTTGCACAGTATCAATACTTTTATGTGCGGAAACTCTACGGATTGCTCGCCATTGTGCATATCATTATGGGCAAATATAGTTCATTAGTTACAAAACCGATAAAATATTTCAGTAAAATAACATATATAAAAAATTAGGTTTTAAAATTAAAGCTTAATTTGTGGTAAACTTTATTCCCTTGCTCCAATGCAGCGAACATTTGACGGTAAAACTCCCTGTATGATTATGTTGCGGTAGTACAAAAATAATGCACAGTTAGCACAATAAACTGACCAATGTATTCATAACTTCATTCAAATTGTATGACCGACCGTAATGTCAGCACAGCATTTGCCCGGAACCGCACAGCATATGCCCGGAACCGTGGGTTTAGGATGTTTGTAAATAATGACAGCATGATTAAGTAATTAAGAGTTCCACGTCACAGTACGAGAGATAAATACAGAAACCCTATAAATGCCGTCCAATCTGACTAAATAAAGACAGTTCCCCGTCTACATTATTAATAGACTTAAAGGAATAACAGTTATACAAAAATAATGAATAACTTCCTTATTAGTACTAAAAATATATCTATCGTACTTTATTTTGGGCACAGTAATTTTTCTCAGCTACGTATGTGGGATTCATAATTATCGTGCAGCCGCTCCATGATGCGGATACATATAGGTCAAACGATGAGCAGGTATGCCGTAAAATGCTCCACATGGATGCAAAACGTCTTGCAGATTTGCTTAGATTATTTAACCACGCTTCCCGGAGCTTACGTTGGCTTACGACGTGGGAATTTACCGTCTGCGTAAACAACGGGTTAAACCTACACAATATTAAGGCGGAACGAGATAATTTTGCCACAGAACTGTTACCGCTGCCCTTTATCCTCAAGTTAAGGTGATTATTAGGGATAACTTGCGGTATCTTCCAGTTTATTTACGGTTATGCGCGTAAGAATGTACCTGCAGCTGACGTCAGTTTTGTAACAATATAAACCTGCAGTGCACAATTCTTCACAGTATTTAGGCTTATGTCATCAAATTGCATACTTTGTAATTATTTTAGTTTAAAATAGATTATAAATTTCCATCGCTCGCCTCGCTCCGTATTAAACGTTACAATTACGAGCAGCGTTGTGGTAAAACTGTTATAATGATATAATGTTGTCTCCATATATATCTTACATTTAGCTGACAATACGCGTTAGTTCTACATACAGCGGCGCAGGCGGCATGGGATTGATCGTTCTTTTTCCCAAGTTCACTTAACCTCGGAAATGGTAGTGGACTCGTGTAAACATTCTTAATGTTAAGCTTTCAACATTTGTACTAACATTAAACAACATGCACAAGTCGTAATTCGTTGGCTAACATGGCATCAGTGTTAAAAAGTGTGTGACTGCAGAAGAAAATGTGTTGACAAGAATTGTCGCGAAGGACTATATCTAATGGCTTATCGTTGGACAGCTGTCAGTTAAGCCATATTCCAAAAATTAAGAACACCAAGCTGTTTTTTGGCTGCCGCGCATTATAATGCAGCCGGCATCCCCACTCAGCAACATGAACCTGGGGCTATTTTTACAGCACTTCGCGAGAATCACATCATTAGGAGTGTAAAAAATATTACGGCACTGCTGCTGTTTGGGAGAGAGAGAAATGTAATGCACAGGAACGCATTTGTAAGAAATAGTTATAAATATCCATGAACCTGGTTGACCTCCATTAGGCACATGTTCGCCGGCACGACTGCTGTTCAGGAGAGAATGACGAAAGCAAAACGAATGGTCAAGAATAGATGTGTTGCGCTTGTGAATCCCGCGCCATCTCTCGCTGCGCGGCAAACCGTAACTCACAATTTGTCAGCTCTCTGCGACCGGAAGTAGAAGGAGTGACTAATTCCGTCGACAGTCTCGAAGATCCCAAAAGTGCTGTGCACCCGGCCGACGGTCTTATCTTGTATACGAATACCGTGGAGAAACAAAAATAGCCGCCATCAACCAGAGCGATGATCAACGAAGAGCAGAAAACGTTCGCTATAAGCAGCTGTGACTTCCAAACATAGCTTGCTTGGGAAAAGCTGGACCGTCGCAATCAAGATGTCTTCGACAAATGTACCCAGTTTTGCATTCACAAGTATACATCGCTGATGCCCTGTCCTCGTATCTGGTACTAGCCACATGAGCGCACAATTCACATAATTATGACATACTGTACATACATCAGATGCCGGGCAAAATGAATACAATTAAAAAGCCTTCTTGACCTTTGGGAAAACGCGCATAATAATCTCTATTTACACCTATAACCTTACCCAGTCAGATAATACTGTACAATGCACATTACGTTTTCGTTTATACGTTATTCATCCTTTGTAGTTCGTTTTTTAAATGTAGAAGTAGCGATATTGGCTTCACGAGTTCACAACTGGATAATTCTGATCTGCGTAAAATTAGAAATCAGCCGGGTAGTTTTTCGCAAGAGGATTCGCAAGAGGTTTTGACCTGTTGCCTGATTAAAACTCGAAGTCATATAATTTTAATCCATAAATGCCATCTTCCGAAAAATCTCGCAAATTATCTCAGTTGGGTAATCGCATTAATAAAGTCATAATAATCCAGTAACACCCTGAACTATGAATACATATTCTGCAGTTTAATTAGTTAAGCTTGTGACTGCTTGTCCCATACTCTAATTCGATTTGCCATGGAATACCAGGTATAATATAGGTATGTAGTACAAATAAGTAATAAAAGGTTATTTCGTTCCCGATATTTATTTTCTTCCCGGTTCTTAGAGAATGCACCGAACACGAGTATAGAATTACACTAATGGCAAAATGCAGCAGTTCAAAGTACTGCACGGTAGTGAAATTAAGTATGGAGAATTAAATTGTGCTGTCACAAGTACCGTATCGCAGCCCCACTGGAAATACCGTGTATACAGTTACACATTGCACGTCAACAGTGACTAAAATTATCATATTGATTTCGCGCAGATCGGATGCTAGCAAGCGAACTGGAACATATGTGTACAGCTGCAGACGTATATCCAGGAGTCGCACATACAGATAGTCGACACGCATGTTCGGGCGAAGAGGGACAGGTTCGCACCTGTAATTATGCATCGGATAGCGACGGTTCATGATTGCGCAATCCGGATGCGTATGTGTTCCTGAGCAAGACGTAAATCGCATGGCTCGAGGTACCGAGGAGTAACCTGGTAGCGGCTATTCCAGGCAAACTATCCCAGTCGCAATCGGTTAATGCACTTCTTCACGTCACTTCAGAATGTGGTTCGAGGCAATTAGCACTTGGATCTAATATCACCTGCGATATTTTTAACAAACTCCCAATACCTCTGCATTAAGTTCAACCATTAAAATTGTCCTGGTACCTGCCGTATTGTAATTCTGCCTGATCCTAATATTAGCATTTTGTGTTTGTGTTTTAAAAATATATATTATCCAGGGATAACCCGGAGTCTACCGTATATTTCGTTCCCTCCGATGCGCTGTACCTGCAATGATCATCCAGTAAAAATGTTAGCTGACCTGGCAATGCAACCAGGAAAAATCGCAAAAAGGCAACAATAAAATAAAACCTTTGCTCGTAGGTTAGCGGTGCAGTTCAAATTTAATGACCGTTATATGCTTTGAACCTCATAAGAATTATTTTTCTATCAATATAAAGACCGCGCAACATTATACGGTAAGGTATTTTGTTCAACGTATTTTACATATTGATGCCCCTTTAGATGTACGAGTATTTAAGGACTTCGTACAACATTTATCAAGGCTGCAAAAATGTGTTGAATTACTTACTTTCTAGGCATAGCCGGCAGGTTGAATTATATTTGCCATACTCGTATGAATTTTATCATTACCTGTACGTTACGTGAAGTAAATAAAAGTCATTTTCACTCTAATGCATTGTTTCTGTAACTCTATTGCAAGTCCTTAAATTAGTAATTTAATACATACTCAATTTCACATTTTCAGAACTGTCTTCTTTTTTGGTATGGAATAATACTGGTCGGTAGGCCTGTCGTGCAGTAATGTTCAAGAAAAAGAAAGGTCACGTACATGTAGAACTATCTCTATGTCGTAATATCAGGGCTTGTGCTTTGTTACATACATATATACGGTAGGGTAGACCCTGATAGTATATAAGTTATTTCTAGGTTTATAATTATAAAATCGGCACAACTTTTCATCAGCATATCTGCATATGCAAGCTGCATTTACATTGCCATAAAGTACCTACAGATATAGAAGTATGTCACTTCCTGAGAAATTAGTAGGTACTTGGCACATGATATCATTTACCTTGAAATGTAAACAGCGAATACGACTAAGAAAAATAGTCCCTATATTGCGTTGATATCTAGTATTTGTCACGCCACAGACGCGTGGATAATTTATGTTTATATAAACTATGACCGATAGTTTAAAGTCTATTGTCTGTGGGCATGCTGTGTCATGCACGTTAGCTGAACGTTCGCTGTTCTTAGCCCGATATCTGATGGGCGCTAGTATATTCCCACAGATCCTGTGGATGATAACTGTCATAAAAAGAGTATAAAAGAGATTTATGTTTTACGGCAAAAGCCAGTGTGTTGCGAGCTGTAAACGAATAAAGGTTACAGAAGAACACGCTCTGGATTACAAGGTTGACTATTGAAGAGTGACCTTACAATTGGTGCCGAAACCGTGGACTGTTTTTAAACAGTAACGGTACATACCAGCTAACGCTCGTCCCGGATTAAGGGAGAGGTTGATGTTAGAGTGGTTGTTCACTGGGGACATGACGACACCAGGTGACAACACTAGTAGACCGTCGGTGGAAACGACACCGCAGGGGACGGCGCGTGGAGCGACAGCGCCGACTGTTCTAGACTCGCGGCAAATTGCCAAGGAGTTTAGCGATCTGAAGATCGCATCGGACAGTCGTCCACCGATATTCACCGGCATGGTGAATGACGCTGTAGATGAGTGGTTACGCGAGTTTAACCGCTATGCTGCAGCGTTAGAATGGGACGAGCGCAAGAAGTTGCGCCAGGTTCCATTGTGCCTGAAGGAGTTTGCCGGGCAGTGGTGGGATCACACCACCAAGGACGGGACGGAAAGCTTCACGAGTTGGGCAACGTTCGAGACGCAGTTACGCGCTCGGTTCCGCCCGAAGGACCTCATTCTACAATACAAACGCGAGCTACGTAGGCGACGTCAGCAACCAGACGAAGATATCGCGACGTACTTCAACGAGAAAGTAACGAAATGTTACTTGGTCAACCGAGAGATGAAGGATGAGGATGTCATCGAACAGGTTAAGGATGGCCTGCTCGATCGTTTCAACACGATGGTCGTGTTGTCACAGGCGAAGACTCCCCAGGAGTTTTATGGGGAGCTAACTATGGCGCAAAACGCGCTTCGCCGGAGGGATCAACGGGAATGTGACAATGCTAAAACGACGGTGGCCACGACAGGGCATCCGAAGCCGTCAAATAGGTTCGGACCACCGAAGCGTCAGGAATGGCGCAGTCGCACGTTCGGACGGAACCCGTCTGGTAGTGGGGATGGTGAGTCGGCAAATCGGCCGGCTACCGCCAAACATGGGGGAAGTGGTTTTACAGGTAAACCAACCCCCGGAGGTCAACGCAGTTGTTACAACTGCGGGAAGGTGGGACATTTGGCTCGGGAGTGTCCATCAAATAAACCCAAGACCAGAGCGGAAGTCCGAATGGTGGTGGGGCGTGTCAGTGGAGGCGTGGTGAGACCAGTGACCTTTAAGTCAGCTGGTGCTAAACCGACGTTTAAGGCACGCATCCGGAGTTTCAAGCGGAAGAAACCGGAAGTGGCCGGTCTGCCGACCACATCGGACAGCGACACGAGCTCAGAAGACGAGCTGCCGTCAAAACGAAAGCCAGCGCCGGCACCGCCTGCACCGGAACCGGACGCACTGGAGTTGTCAGTCGGTCATGAGGAGGCTATGGAATTTGGGGTGTCGGACAATGGAGAGTGGACACCGCCGAGTTCCGACAGCGAGCCGGTAGAAGTGGAAGTCCGGGAGCCGGAGCCACCGCAACCGACTGCTAAAGTCACGCCGAAGCCGGTGGTTAAATCGGTAGTGACTAACGTGTCGGTCGCAGCCAAATCGGTCGCACCGAAGAAAGCGGACACCGTGGTGGAGAAGCCAAGCGGTGGATCAAAGAAACCGGACGTGGTGCCAAGGAAGTTGGACCCCGTGCCGGTGAAATCGGATGCAGCGGTCAAGGTACCGGGCACCGCAGCGAAGAAGCTGGACGAAGCTTTGCGAAAACCGACAGGGCTGCCGAAGAAATCGGAGCCATCGGTTAGCACGGTCAAACAGCCGGGTGGTAGTAAGCCACCGCAACCGGTGGCCGGTAATGCACCGGCCGGAGCGAATGACCGCGGTGGCCTGAAATGGTGTCCGGGAAAGTCGGAACCAGGAGTGCCACGCATGGTCGGGGCGTTGAAAACGCTGCCGATGAAGGAGACCGTCGCCAAAGCGCCGGTGAAGCGGGCTTTGGAGGACGTGAACCCGCTGGACAACGACGTGACAATGGGGCACGAAAAGTCGTTGTTAGGACCACCAATGGTCAAAGTTTCCATGATGCCAGTGACTGGTCATGGACTGCTGCGGGTTCGGGCGTCGTTTGCTAACGATGTGCCCATGGATGTCATCCAGGTTCGGGTCGGACTGTTGGATGGTCGGACCGGGGCGGATATAGTCCGTACTCGGAAGTGCATCGTGGAATGGAACGTCGTCATACCGGACAAGACTGTGGGATATAAAGTCACCATCCGGAGGGAAATGCAAGTGGAAGCATTGGACGGACGTATTGGTTCAGCAGATGTGAAGCTGAACCGGATGCACTTGGTGGAGTTAAGCCTGGGCTTGTCACGGGTTGACGGTCAGGCTACGTTGATGCGCATTCACGACCAGAAGGTCGGGGTCACCGCCGAGGAGTTAGAGCTAGCGGCCAAGGAGTTGGAGCTGGCTTTAACCAAGAAGCAGAAAGTGTGTGTTTTGGAAGCACACCCAAAGAGAGGTAAGAAAATCCTCTCTGTTGACAAGACAACCCCGCTGGTTGGGCCAAGGGGGCTGGTCAAGTCGAACGACCTGCGGCATGTAATTGACCGAAAGCGCGCTTACGAACGCTCTCTTGTAGGAGAGGTCGTGTGGTTGGCCGGAGCAGTGTTGACTGCCCCATTGCCAAAGGTCACAATCGAGTTGAATGGTGTACAGTTTGAAGCGGTCGTGGACACTGGATCTACGATCAGCATTGTCCAGCGTGCCCTGGTGGACCTGTTGGGAGTAGATTTGGCTCCTTCAACCATCGAAGCCGAGTGTGCCAACGGACAGATGATGGAGGCCCAGGGACAGGTGCTGTTGCAAGTGGCAACAGCTGGGCAACGGGATATCGTCCCATTCATCGTGTTCGATGAATTTGCCATGAAAGGTCACGATGTAGTGATTGGTTGCAACATGTTGCAACAGCTGGACCTGCTTGTGGACGTGACGTCCCAACGACTGGTCAGCGGGAACCAAGGTGGGCTGCAAGAGCCACCAAAGGTACTCCAAGAAGTATTGATGGTTGAAACTGCACCATCTAATACTAACTTTCCGCGTCTTACAGGTGCCGAAGCCGAACTGGACCTGTCAGCGTGGGACTACACGTGGGAAACTTTGTCGATAGAAAGTTTTGACGTGTGTGACCTGGAGACCCGAGATGTGGGCCCAGAAGTTCTAAAGTTGATTAATAGATATATGTATCTATTTCATACTAATGACAAGTGCATGGGTAATGCAGACGTGTCACCATTCGAAATAAAGTTGAAACCTGGTGCGCAACCGGTGTCGCAACGGCAGTACCGATACTCGCCTGAAGAGTTCAAATGGTTAGACACAGAGGTCATAAGTATGTTGGAAAAGGGCGTGATTCGTCGGTCGACGAGCCCTTGGAGTAGTCCGGTGGTAATAGCTAAAAAGGGCTCCGATAAGAAGGGGCGCCGGCTTTGCCAGGACTTCCGGGCGGTCAACGCGTTGACCGTACCCGACAAGTTTCCGCTTCCAAATGTGGAGGATTGTCTGACATGTCTGAGTGGGTCGAAGTACTTCACGACACTTGACTGTCAGTCTGGGTACTGGCAAGTACCTTTGGCCGAAGACTCGAAGGCGATCACAGCCTTTCAGGCTGGTCGCGCTTTTTACGAGTACCAAGTTCTTCCTTTCGGCCTACGGAACGCACCCGCTGCTTTTCAGCGGATGATCACCGATGTCCTTAGTGGCCTGTTGTGGGTTGACGTGTTCGTGTACCTCGACGACATTGTCATCGGAGGGACCACACTCGAACGCCACTTTGAGGCACTAGAGGCGGTGTTTAAAGCTTTAGCCAATGCGAAACTCCTTCTAAAACCGGAGAAGTGTCATTTTCTCAAGGCCCGGGTTCGGGTTCTAGGATTCATCGTTACCAGAGAAGGACTGGAAACGGACCCCGATAAAATTATGGCGGTCGCCGAGTTTCCACAACCGGAGAACCTGAAAGCCCTGCGGAGTTCCTTGGGCTTATGCTCTTACTATCGCCGATTCATCAAGAGCTTTGCACATATCGCCGCGCCATTGCATGCGCTGGCGAAGAAAGACCAGCCCTTCTTCTGGGGGGAAGCTCAGCAGGAAGCGTTTAGCGACCTCAAAGTGGCCATGTGTACCGCACCGGTACTGGCACACTTCGACCCGGAGAAACCGGTAGAGATGCACCCCGACGCATCGGGGTACGCGCTGGGCACCGTGCTGGTCCAACGCGACGACGAAGGTCGCGAGAGACCGATCGCGTATGGAAGTCGGCGTCTGTTGGACGCTGAAACGCGATACCATACTACCGAACGCGAGGCGTTGGCTATCGTATGGTCGTTTGAGAAGTTCCGTCACTTCCTCTTGGGACGACAGGTGACCGTCTTCTCGGATCATCACAGCTTGTGTTGGATCATGGGAATCCAAACACCTCACAGCCGACTTGTGCGCTGGGCGCTGCGGCTGCAAGAGTTTGAGCTGGAGATCCGGTACAAACCGGGAGCGACTCACCACGATGGTGATTGTTTGTCGCGTTATCCACCGGTCCAACAGGTCAACATGGTCGTTGCTGTTGTTGACCGGCCGGAAAGAGATTTCCGTGCCGAGCAGGCCAAGGACGCGTTTGTCTTGGAGCGCCTTCGGGAGTTTCCACCCGAGGCGGAGGGCACGATCGTACGAAAGTCGTACGTGTTGAAGGACGGGATCTTGTATCGTCGATGGCGGGCGAACGGGTCCAAAGAGGAGCAGTTGCTGTTGGTAGTGCCAAAGCAGCTCCGTGAAGAGATCCTACGAGAGTGCCATGACGAGAAGTACGTAGGGCACCTCGGGTTCGGACGAACGTGGGATCGGGTCCGGGAACGATTCTTTTTCCCGGCTATGGTGGAATATGTCCGACGTTACGTCGCGACATGTGTACCGTGCCAGACACGGAATATTCCGACCACGGCTACGGCGGGGCCACTGCAGCCCTTTTGTGCCGAAGGCCCTTGGGAAATTGTGGCTACGGACGTGCTTGGTCCGTTACCAAGGTCAAGTGGTGGTAAGAAGTATATCATTACGGCCACCGACCTGTTCACCAAGTTTGTAGTGGCAAAGTCGTTGGTTGCGCAAACGGCGGAGAGTGTCGCACGATTTCTCGTGTTCGACATCTTCCTACGTCACGGAATTCCCTTGAAAGTCCTCAGCGACCGAGGTACTCCGTTCCTAAATGAAGTGACCACCGAGCTTTATAAGCTCTTGAACGTGAAAAGGTTAGTTACCTCGGGCTACCATCCTCAGACCAACGGGTCCTGCGAACGGTTTAACCGAACCCTTGCCGGGATGCTGTCCAAGTTCATTGATAAGGACCAAAAGACTTGGGATGAAGCGTTACCATACGTGGTCTTTGCCTATAACACCTCCTGTCACGATGTGACTGGGTTTTCTCCGTACCGGATGTTGTATGGGCGAGAAGCCGTACTTCCGGTGGACGTATTAGTTCCGACTGATGTCCCGAAGTTTGTCGGTGACGTCGGACAGCGGCTGGCAGAAGTGCACGCACTAGCCGGTGCGCAGATCGAGGTCCAACAGAACTATATCGTTGGACGCGATACCAACCGAGATGTTCAGTACGAACCCGGTGAAGCAGTCCTTGTCTTTAACCCCGCGGGTAAGAAAGGTAAGGCGACCAAACTCTTGAGCCGGTATTATGGTCCATACCGTATTTTGGCCAAGATGTCTCCGGTTACCTATCGGGTCGAGACCCAAGGTAAAAGACGGAAGCAAGAGTTCGTTGTCCACGTGAGTAAACTCAAACGATACTATGACCGTAACGAGTTGTACGAGGATTCCGAGGACGGCGAAGGGGAAGGGTGGATCCCCACGGCACCCCTGAAAGATGAGTCAGTCATCCACAAAACGGAAAGTGGAGATGACCTTTTCTTATCTTCTTCAGCGGGAGGAAGACAAGAAAAGAGTATCCCTCAAGGAAAATCAGCAGACGAGGACCAATCAACAGTGTTTGGTGAGCCCGTACCCAAACAACCAGAAGTGGATGCAGATGGTACCGACTCCGACAGCGGGGGTGCCGCATCTGATGTGGAACCGCTGCGCCGATCCGGGCGAGCGACCACTCAGACCAAGTTCTATGTCAACGAGTGCAACGTTATACTCGCTCAACCTAGAAGGGTTGAACCGGCTCGTGTAGTCGGAAATCAGCCGCGTAAACAGAAACAACCTCGTCGATGCCCAAACCGATTATCGGTTCAGGGACAGGCAAAGGTCACATGCTCGATGTGGTGGATCGTAGCATTGGCAGCCTTGTGGTTCATGGCTCGACTGGTACACGCAGTCCCAGTGGTGGGATGCAACTGTAGCCAGCCAACATACCTTGGAGTAGTCAGTCTCGAAGGTTTAGCCTCGTGTCGTGACTATCAAGGGCCGTTAAAAGGAACGCCAATCAAATTTGAAGTGTACCTGGAGGCCGCAAAGACTGGTCAGATGTTCCAAGGGTACAGCTGTCGAACATGGAATCGGATCCGTTCAGTCCAAGAAGGATTTACCGGTTGGACCGACACCGTACTTCGTGAATCAGTACGAGACACCGGAGCAAATGAGTGCTGGGACATGGTTCGGACCGGGAAGTGTGGTGAAAACGCCATGGAGAAGTCAGGGTTGACCTGGGCTTACATACAGGAACCGACTGGTGACGGGTCTTGGATGCAAACCAAGAACTACACCTTACGGAACTGCGAGTACGAGCATGTCACTTTGGAACGTGAATGCCCGACCTGCGTAGTGCGATCCATATTCGGTGACCTTTCTACGGCCACAGATGGGATGGCGTGGTTTGGTCATCGCGTGATTGTTTGGGAACCCAAACAATACGCCGCGAAAGCGTGTCGATGGGAACGGGTATCGGCCCGTGAGGGAACGCTTTTAAAAGACGCCAATACAACTCGGGTCCGTGACCCCGCGGCGCAAATGGAGTTTTTGCTTGGTAACAAAACCGCTGAGTGCGGTTTTGACAGTTCCTTAACTTACCGGGTGGCAAATGAACCTGGTATTGTGATTGTCCTTGGGAGTGCTAGTGGGCTCCGGAGTAGCCCAGCTAAAGCACCGGTGATTGGAACTGGAAACCGATCAAGTGACGGTTTAGTGTTGAGCTCGGCCGATTATCTGGCGAGTCATCTTCAGTGGATCCGTAGTACATTAACGGATCACGAGAACGTGTTGGTCGAAGCGACTAACCAGCTGAGGTGCAAGATGGATCAGTCTCTGATGTGGGACGTCGTGACCTTATCCCATGTTAGCGGGATCTTGGCCGCGCGACGGCTAGGGTACACGACCTGTCAACATGTACGTAGCTTTGGTAGCTACGCCGTCATGCAACAGTGCCAAGCACTGGAAGTGGAGATCGAAGTGTTTCCAACCTCCTGTGGGCCTCAGCCCCGCTATCGTAACTGGACGATAGCTTACGATGGGTACAGTTTAGTTCCATTCCAGACATGCTGCTGGCATTCTGAAATTGTGAATTTAAACGGTTTACCGTTCATCGCTGTTAACGGAGACTGGATGCGGAAGCAGCCGACACAGCGGCTATCACATCAGTCTCTGCTGGCCAAGTTCAATGTGTCAACCGAGCTGTCTCACAAAGCGTTGTCCAACGCTCTTAGTCGTGAACACCGGTACACATATGGGCTTCTCGCTCAGATCGCAGGGGCGATGGAAGAGAATGGCCTTCGTCATGCGGACGAGTTCGTACAGACAGCTGTTGAGTCTGGACGACAACTACCGTTGGTGGCTTCGTGGGTCACGATAATCAAGTACGTGATCACAGCCATCGTCATCATACTTTTCGTTGGAAGTGTGGTTTTCGCGTGTTGCATGTGCAACGGATTTTCGCGATTAACGACGGTATGTCGGAAACAATGGGAGCGCAGGATTCGACGACCGGCTGCGGACATGGAGCCTGGACAAGCGCGGATGGAACCAGGCGTCGAGATTCCCCTGGCCGTAGTAACTACTCCTCGGGTTTACCCGGATATTCCGTCAGCCGACCTGCCTGGACACTTCCGGACCATTCCGACTGCCCCCCTTTCATAGGCTTCCGTTTTGGAGGACCAAAACACCAGGCGGAGGGCAGTGTCACGCCACAGACGCGTGGATAATTTATGTTTATATAAACTATGTCCGATAGTTTAAAGTCTATTGTCTGTGGGCATGCTGTGTCATGCACGTTAGCTGAACGTTCGCTGTTCTTAGCCCGATATCTGATGGGCGCTAGTATATTCCCACAGATCCTGTGGATGATAACTGTCATAAAAAGAGTATAAAAGAGATTTATGTTTTACGGCAAAAGCCAGTGTGTTGCGAGCTGTAAACGAATAAAGGTTACAGAAGAACACGCTCTGGATTACAAGGTTGACTATTGAAGAGTGACCTTACATATTTTATATAACCAAAATGATCTGCGCCACTGCCTTTATCTGGCCCCAGTCGTGGTGTCGTAAACAGTGCGAAACCAAGGCGCTTCGCAGTATTATACAGTTGTATTAATTTAGGCTCCGAGAAGGCTTTTAGATCTGGTTTCGTCGTACTTCTTGTAAATGATACGATCAAGGCCATTAATAAGCTGGTCCTTCGAATTCTCCCAGAGTTTGGACAGCAAGGGGAAGATACGAGTAGTGACCGTATTACCCGGCCGGTCGCCCAGGAAGATTTCTTCGTAGATTCAATAAACATACAGTACAAGGTAACAGAATAACAGAAGTACGAAGTATACTTCTTTGTAGACTCAATTTGCTCCGCTCTGTATGAACACCAGCGGTGCAAAATAACTGGTTTAGCATCGTTTTAATTATTTTCATAAGGAATTAAGGATATGTAAGCAGACGAGAAGGGCAAACCCGCAACAATTGGCGGATTGTTAAAAATAATACGAAATGAAGGACCCGAGTTTGTAACCAGTAACAATTGTTGGCGCTCGCGCTAGGTGTAACGATTTTCGTGTGGAGTAAGGAGCAACTCAGTTTGTCACTAGCGTATCCAATCACAGGCGGCCAAGTGTACGTTTCGCAAGCATGTCCCACGTTTACATCGTATCCGGTAGCACGTAAGGCTGCATATATATGTGGCAGGAAAGCAAAAAATTTAAAAATCACTAGTAAAGCTGTAAAAGATCAGAAAGAGTTGAATCATTTTAATTTAAATTTAATAGAAGTTTTTTGTTATGAAAATTAAGATTTGTCAGAAAAGATAATGCCGCTCATCGGCTCACTTTTTTAATTATTGTTCTCTGAGCATTGACTCTGCGTCTCCTCATTGTCAGTGTGAGATTCTTGTTCCGAGTTAAGACAGTCTGATTTGTGTATGCCGTCGGTGTCGAGTTTCAAGAAACTGTTACGTTCTACAGATTTTAAGCGAAAATAATTATCTGGTTTGCACTGCTTCTTTCACTAAACACACTGAGCAGATCCCGACTGACCAGTGCTGGGAAATCTCAATTCTTTATTTTTCGGACCGTGGAGTATCTGACTTCCGAAGCACAACTAGAACACTGATTCGAGACCTCTGCACCTCTGCTGGGCTTTGTGAAAGCCTTTGCTGCATGCCGAGCACGATCCTCTCAAGATTTTCCGAAGGCTGATTAAACCGTTCTGTGATTGGCAATGCAGATCTCTGGCTGCATAATATCCACCATAATCCTTCTTATCCAAAGCATACTAGAAGTCCAGTGCGGGTATGTATTTGCTGTGAACAGTGACTGTGCCTTAAAGTGTGAATCATTAGTACGAGCTGTTGATATCAATTCTCACTCGTGATTTGAAAATATTGTTTTGTAGACGCGATTTTTATAAAATTTTGGGAGTTCCGAAAAATGCGAATACCAACCAGATCAAGAAAGCTTACCGAAAGCTAGCCAAGGATCTTCATCCCGATAAGAATAAAGATGATCCGAATGCAAATGCAAGATTCCAAGATCTGGGATCCGCGTATGAAGTATGCCATTGATTTCTCCCGTTGTGCCGAACTGCGCAGCCATGCTGCGTAGCGATATTTCGATTCATTTTTTCGACGTTATTAGGTTTTATCAGATGCCGAGAAACGCGAGAAATACGACCGATTTGGAGAAGAAGGTTTGAAGCAAGACAGCATGCACGGCGATCCTTTCGCGAGGTATGGGAGTTGCGCCACTTAATTACTTAAACAATCTCACAAGTACAGTAATTTAACACAGTAAATTTATAATAAATATCTAACGTTAACACAAACGCATACTGTAAATAAAAATTAGCGAAGCAGCTTGGTAATAAATCAAAATTTAACCAGTAAGTTACCGCTTTTCTGTTTTTAAAATCAGTGTGGAATTAACTTGACATTTATGTCAGTTTTCGATTTTATTACACATTTAAATAGATGTTTTTTTATTGCATACTGGTTGGTTTTCGGTCTTTTTTTGAAGATTCTTAATGTCCGTGATTGCATTCACATGGGGTTACATTTTTTTATTTCTTGGTTTAGTTTCTTCGGTGGTTTCGATTTTTTCGGAGGCGGCGGTCGTCAGCAGCCTGACATACCGCGCGGGGCGGACGTGCTGTTGGAACTGGAAGTGACGCTGGAGGAATTGTATTCTGGGAATTTTGTAGAAGTGTGTTAGTTATATGTCGTACTGGGGAGCCGTATAACTGTCTAAACTTGGATGCTTGAAGGTGGTTCGCAATAAACCCGTGGCGAAACCGGCTGCTGGAACAAGAAAGTGTAATTGTCGACAGGAAATGGTGACACATCAAATGGGTCCCGGTCGCTTCCAGATGACACAAAATACTGTCTGTGATCAGTGCCCCAACGTCCAGTAAGTTTCTAAATCCAAAAATTGTCATAGCGTTTGCAGTAAGGTTCATTTAGTTGGGCGTTCTGAAGTTTAAGAGTGTCTGGTTTTGACGTGGTAGCCGAAAGGGATTGTACGGAAGAAGTGTGTTTCTTACCTTTAAGGTATGTTTCTGTCGTTCAGATTCGTGACTGAGGAACGCCTGTTGGAAATTGAAGTGGAAGCGGGAATGAACGATGGACAAGAGCACACTTTTGTAGCCGAAGGCGAGCCACATGTTGACGGTGAACCTGGTGATCTCAAAATTCGTATTGTTACGAAACCCCATCCAGTATTCGAGCGACGTGGAGATGATTTATATTGCAACGTTACGATTTCTCTACTGGATGCTTTGAATGGATTTGAAATGCAACTAAAACACCTTGACGGCCATTTTGTGAGTTAAATGGGTAATGCGTATTCCAAAGCAGTGTGAACTTACGATAAACACAGACGCAACCAAGTGTGGCGTGCTGCCTTGTGAGTTAAAACAGCAGAAGGAACTGATCGACGGTTTAGCAAAGCATTCGGTTGTTTTAGGATATTTGACGATCCATTAAATAAATGGTTCCATATATTAATTATTGTTTATTGCCAAATGACGCCCAAATGAAATAGGTTACCGTATCACGAGAAACCGTAACCTGGCCCGGTGCACGAATAAGGAAGAAAGGCGAAGGAATGCCAAATTATGAAAACAACAATCAGTTTGGTATCCTTTATATTACGTTTGATGTGGATTTCCCTAAGGAACAGTTTTCTGCAGAGGATAAAGAAGGTAATTCGTCAGCGCTTTGCTGATGACTACCGGAAATGATAACGTTCTTTTGATTGTTTGTAGTGCTGAAAAGGATTTTGAAGCAGGAGTCAATAAAGCCAAAAGTGTATAATGGTTTGCGTGGATTTTAAAGCATGTATATCACTTAATGTGGAAGTACGGTTTTTCGTTTAACCCCAAACGCAGTTATTTTGTTGTTCTTTTGTTGTTTTTGAATGCGCATGTATGGTTCTACTTTGTTTGAGTTTCGGAACCTTGTGATAAAATGGTTTTTCGATTTACTTGACTGGCGTATCCAGCTCTTTTTGGACCTTATTGAATTAAAAAAATTGTTAGATCATTTGAAGGCTTTATTCAGTCAACAGACATCCTGCATCATTATTGTCAACGCAGCACCCATCTGACAGAAACAGTTCAAGTGACTTCTAAAACTTTATAAAAAATTTACAGACCCAGCGACTTCAAGAGCACATGTAAATCCTCTGAAATATATCGTAAACTTTGGGATTCACCCTACTGCAAAACATCTCCACCGGCGCATGAATTGTTCACACTCAGATTACCGAAGAAAAGAGTATGTATCACGTAAACTTTCCCTGCCAAATACTTATTCATTTCCATAAACAGTCCAAACCGGATGCCAAACTCATGGATGATTTTTAAACCGCGTCGTGCGCTTCACAGGAATCGGATGCGCCTCTGTGTTGAGTACCCATTTATCCAAATCCAAAGCATCATCATCGGAAAACAACAAAAATAAATATTTCAATGTCTCCGCCAGGAAATAGCTTTGCTGTACATCATCCGGTATCGGAGATTCCTGGTAGACATCTTTTACACCAGAGTAACCATATTCTGCACGGCAATATGATTCGATAGCCTATAGAATGATTTGGTCACTGATTTTTAAATACTGAAGTAAGGAAACGTTGCGAACAAGACGAAACACAAAGCTGGTAAAGCAGTAAGAACGTTCAGCAGGCATCGTAACACGCACAAGATGTGTGTACCACAGAAATTAAATCAACAACGTAACGAGCGCTCTCGTAAATACACCCAACACATCTTGTTACTATAATTAACGGTTTCCCACCTGAGCGGCTTCCCAGCCCCACTCGCGATACATGGGATCCTTGGTAACTCGCCACAGAATAAAATATGACTCAAACGTTTCCGGTCTCAGCAAGTAAGTTTTCTCATTAGCTCGCGTAGCCATAGCTTCAGCGGCGTCCGAGAACCGGAACGATTCCGGGCCCAGTTTAGTCGCTGCACAGAAGGAGTTATTAACGACAGATAATAATGAGTCCGTTAATATAATTTTACTGTTTCTTAGACAATTTTTTTTACTTTTTCTTAGACTGTAATTTTACTCTTTCTCTTACGCGTTCGTGTATACGTCTCGTGACAAGTTCGTGTTATTTCCTTCCCCAGCGTTAGATACTGGTCAGGATCCTTGGCATACTTGGCAGACAAACCAAAAAGACCACCGGAAAAGCAAGCCAAATGATCCATTTTGTGTTCGATGCGGTTGGTCATCCAGTCACCCCAATACTTCAGCCCACTCTTCGATGTTTGAAGAAGATGTTTGACCACAAACTCCATGGCTGTATCATACATTTCTTTGGCTTGCGTATCATTTTTTCCGCTCCATATCCAAGTCTTAAAGAGATACTCATAGAAACTGTCACCCAACGCTCCCATCGATACATGCATCTGGCCCCACTTCCCGGTCTGCGGATTTAGATAATTCGGGTACAAGCCTTTGGGCTTGTCGATAGACTGTAAATGGTTACGAATGCGCTGAACCTAAAAAATCCAAAAACGGCACCTGAGAACCATCTTAAAATTCTTAACTGTGCTAACAACAAATGTTACCACGCAAACTGCATCAATCAGCGTCGCTGCAGCATAACCGATTCGAAATCATATTCCATTGTAAGATTATCAATTTTTTATCTACTCTGCGACGATCTAATTTACAGACGCACCAGAACCGCATGTTCATCGATCAATTTCAGTTTATACGCATCACAAACGACAATCAGTGCACGCTAAACATTAATGCAAAATATATGCTAATTCGTACGAGTGGCAATCGCTCCATTCGAGCATTTCAATGCGTGTTGTGTTGAGTGCACGTACCTTTTCAAGATATATCGATTTTCCTGTCATTTCAGCGAGGTATTCAAACTCCAAATGCAAACTTCCAAATTCAGCAAGAATGGATGCTCCACCGCTGGCCCAACCGTAATTTTTCATTGTTTTTCTAACACAGAAATCATTACATTAATTCGACCATTCTAAAAAGCCACCTATCCACATACCGTTTCAAGTCCAATATAGCATAAGGGATTCCTGTAGGTGTTTCAAAAGCTGGCAGTACGGCTGTTGCCATCTCATCTGCCTTGGTCAGAAACATCTAAAGGTGTAGAAATGGTAGCAATTAGTCAAGCATACTTTAATACGGCAGAAACAAGCTAAATTATTATTTTTGTTCGCTAACGGAATCTGAGCATATATAAACTGTAAATATAATTGTGAATAATGATTAAGAAAACACAGTCCAAGGAAAAACTGGGACGAACTGATTATTATTATTATTATCGAACCAACAGAGCCAAACTCCGCTAGGGAGACTTTTAAGGCTATTGGAATTTATTTTTGGTATTTTGAAAATTTTATACTTTTTTTGGTTTGATTTTATGAGATAAAAGTTACTCATCTGGGAATCTGATACAGAATAATCTTGGACTGGACTAAAAAGCATTGTTATTCCTGGCAGAAAACTGACTTTAGTGTCTGCCGCCTTTTCACCAACTGTCCACGGAGCAGCGGCATAAACAAAACCCAGCCTTTAACAATTAGACAGTACCTTGTCACCAGTCAAAGCATACGATGACAACAATCCGCCGATATACCGAATGTTGAATTCGAATACCGATACTTCTCCTTCCTGAAGCAAATGCAACAAGATAATTAATACAATATGTAGGTTTGAGAGCAATGAATAGCTTCGGGGCAGAAATAACAAAGAGCGGCATGAAATAGCAGCCGATGCGTACAGGATGGTACTACATTTCCGCATTACAGCTGTTAAATCAGTTCCACATGGCAGGTACACAACCACGTTGAATTTGGATCGCAGACTGCATAAATGCGCAAAATCGAAACTGATTTATAATCGCATTGCGAGGAAAACAGAAAATGCTTTTTAAGAATCTCGCAGTCTCGCTTAAGCAGTCTCGCGTGCGGATCTAACTTTTCTGCCAGCGAAGAATAACGTATCCGGATTGAGTTATATGTGCTGATTAGGCTTGACCTTTCGTTTTCCCCATCATGGGGGAAAACAGTAAAAGTTCGATTAAGACGTCAGAAATTCCTGTGCTTGATTTTTCCCAATCAGTAGCCAAAATCAATCGGTTCATTACGGATTTCCTTACATGTAAAAAGTTAGCGGAATACACAGCGTTGACCACTGATGGTCGAGCAGTGTTGGAGCTAACTGATTCTTTACAACAACTACACAAAACCGCGCTGCTGGAAATCGAATCTCTTCACCGTCAGAATGCGCACTCGACCCCTTCAAGAAGTACCTATGCAGCTGTGACCTCCCAAAGAACAGTGCCAGATGGCGCATCCAACAAGAAAATCCTGGTGCTGAAACCAAAAGATGAGCCTACGTCAACTCAGTCACGTAAAACAGCAAAGGAAATGACGGATTTTTGCAACATCTTGTCCACCACTATTCCGACCGGAGCACAGGGTGCCAATGTAACGAAAGTCCGCCCGGGTTATGGTAAGTCAGTCATTGTTGAGTTTGAAACGACAGATGATGTAGTAAGAGGTGAAGAGCTATTTAACAAGCATAGCGAAGCGCTTGGAGTACATGTTGAAAAGCCGAAAGCCCGCAAACATCGCATGATAATTCGCAGAGTTCCAGTTGCTATGTCCGAAGATAGTTTAATTAACGAGCTGAAGTCTAAAAATTTGTGTGTTGAGTCTGAAATCAAAGTAGTGAAAAAACTTACAAGCAATCGTCCCAACCCGTTAACCTATGCAGCTGTCATTGATGTTGATGCCGAAACGCGAAATATTTTGAATAATAAAAAGAATGTGCTGTTGAGTTGGTACTCATGCCCCGTTAGCGATCACTTTTACGTGCCGCAATGTAAGAAATGCTGCGAATTTTACCACGTAACTTCAAGGTGTGAGAAAAAGGAAGCAGTGTGTGGTTACTGCGGAAAACAACACCTTTCTGCTGATTGTACCGAAACAGACCCTCTGTTTAAATACGTGTGCGTAAATTGCAAAACAGCCGGTAAATATGACAAAAGTAATTCGCATGCGGCTTTTGCATATGAATACTGTACTGTTTACCAAGAAATGTATAAGTCGCGAATGTTTTATAACAGCTCCCTAAAAAACGTGCAACGTTACCGCTAAATTCATTGATTTTTGGTGAAAATAACGATTTTCATTGTTCCAATAAATTAACATCTTTAAATAATGAAAATTTGAGCAACAGCGATACTGGTCATCATGCAGCAACTGCGAAACAGCAGAAACATCCGCTTTTTTTGGAAAGCATCCGCGTGCGGTGCTGTAATGTGAACAGCGTTAACAACAAAAGGGATGAAGTGAAATTCTTCTGTTCAAACAGCGATGTGACTATTCTTACTGAAACTCACGACAGACCATTTACGACAGATTCCTGTTTTGCTGACCTAGATAATTTTAATGTGTTTCGAAAAGCAAGAGCTGATGGTCGAGGCGGAGTGGCCATTGTTATACGCAATTCTTTGCGTGCTTCTCATAGGCCTGAACTAGAGTCTCCTGCACTGGAAACTTTGTGTGTTGAATCTCGGTCACTCAAACGAATTTTTATCGGTTTCTATTCGTCTCCAGACAAATGTATGCACGCTGTTCCTGCTCTAATTGAACATCTGCGTTCCAATTTCTCTCCCCATTTGTTAGCAAGATGTGTAATCATGGGTGATTTTAATCGGCCTGATATCGACTGGATTAATAAAACAGCTGTTAAGCCAGCCAGCAGGCTGTTGCTTAATGCGGTCGAAGAATTTGGTTTAACGCAAATAATTGACTTCCCCACCAGAGAGAAAAACTGTCTTGATTTGTGCTTTATACCCGCAAATATGCTTTTTGAACCCGCTGAACCGATCAGTCCGCCTTCTTCCACCAATGACCATATTGGCTTCGAATTTCTTTTGAAAGTTAAAGAGTTTCGTAAAAAATTTCGTACAGTAATGCGGTGGAAAATTGACAGTAACCATGTTAATAATTTTAATGAGGCGCTAAAAGCAGTTGATTGGATAAATTTGTTTGCTAATCTTAGCGCTAACCAACGAGCGGATAAATTCGAAAAAACTTTTCTTGAAATTGCTAAATTCTTTTTTTCATACACCGAAGTGAAGATACGTAAAAAATCAATGAAATATCCCAAAAATATTAAAAAAATGATAAATTCTCGAGATCGCGCTTTTCGGTTGTACCGACAAAATATTAAGTCAGACGATAATAAATTGAAGTGGAAAAGGCTTTCGAAGAAATGTACCACCCTTATAAGAAAGCTGGGCAAGTGTAAACTTCGGGATATTTCCACAGCTTACAGAAATAATCCATCGAAATTTTGGCGGTATATGAAGTCGACAAACGACCGGGTCGGCATGCCACCGCTTACCGGTAGCGATGGTAAGTTAGCAATCACAGACAGGGAAAAGGCCAATATGTTGAATTCTTTATACCGTGAATCCCAGTCTCCGTGTAATGAGCACTGCAGCGGCACCGATATTAACTTAATTTGTAATAACAACGAAACTTGGGAAATTTCAGAATTGTTAATTTTTGAACAGCTAGCAAAAATTTCTTTTTCAACATCTAGCGGCAAATTTGAAGTAACAAATAAACTTTTAAAAATCGCTGCGCCATCTATCACAGCTCCGCTTAAATTGGTTTTTAATGCCGCCGTCAATGAAGGCCAGTTTCCTGCCAGATGGAAACATTCTTACATCACCCCAGTGCCAAAGCTTGCCGCAGACCGCAGAATACCGGGCAGTTACAGGCCAGTGTCGATGTTAAACCCTGTGTCAAAAATTTTCGAACGATGTCTTGACCAACTAATTCGTGACCATTTAAACAAAAACCAGATTCTTCTCGACCATCAATTTGCATACCGGCACAAAAGGTCAACCGAACTACAGCTTTTTCTTTTTGTTAAAACTGTTAACGATTTTATTAACAGTGGTATTGCTGTAGATGCCGTATTTTTGGACTGTTCGAAGGCTTTTGATAAGCTTTCACACGAATCAATAATTAGTGCCTTAAACGAAATGAATTTGCCGAGTCGTATTGTGCACTTAATCTCCGACTACTTGAAAAATCGTCTGCAGCGGGTTGTGGTTGAAAACGAAATTTCCAACGAGGTACCGGTGTACAGTGGCGTACCTCAGGGTTCAGTGTTGGGACCACTACTGTTCATATGCGTCTTAAATTTTATTATCCGTGCATTGAAAAACAGAAGCGCGGTTTTCATTTTTGCCGATGACATTGTGCTGTTGCGTCCCGTTGCAAACAGTACGGATGGTCATTTGTTGCAGGGAGACTTGACGTATCTGAGTGAATGGCTTAACTCCAAGCAGCTGACTCTTAATCCCAGCAAATCCGCCCATGTCCATTTCTCGAAAAAGAAAGATAAACTCTTTCCGTACCAGTATAGTATAAATAACGTTCTCGTCCCGAAGTGTGCTCACGTTAAACATCTTGGAGTTTTTCTTGATCGAAAGTTAAATTTTAAAGTTAACAGTGAAAATATTGCAAAAAAATGTAACCGTAGAATCAGGTACATTAATCATATTTTTCGGTATACGGACTACGGGGCCCGGATACGGCTTTTCGAGTCACTCGTCCTTTCAGTTGTCGATTATTGTTGCTCCATCACACATCCGTTATTAAAACAGTCGAGAAAAGCAATCGAACGTTGTCAGAGGAGATTTACTAAAACCCTGCGTTTGGGCAGTGATGTCTTGAATTACGCTGATCGGTTAAAAGAGCTCAATTGGGACGATCTTAGCACACGTCGTTTGAAAAAAGCTCTGATTTATATTTATAAATTCGCGTTTCGAGTAATTCCGTTGGGAGACGTAGTCGTATCTCCGCTCATATTTTCGGCTGCTGTGCTTGAGTCTGTTGCAGGAAACACAAGAACATCTGAACGTCTCATGAAACATCCGTGTCCACTCACACCGGCTTTAACAACAATTTGTGGAAGAACAGTCCGAGTATCCCATGAATCGTACCTCAGCAGACTTGTGTCCGTTTGGAATGACCTTCCGTTACAACCTGTCGCATATGTCACGTTGAACACTTTTTCCGATGCCCTGGATACCGTGGAACTGAACGATTTACCATCAGTGAAAATCCTGAAAGAATGTGCTTAGTGCAGTTACTTCATGTTTGTGTTTAATGTTCGTGCATTACCTGATGTTTAGTGTTGACGGCTTTTACTTTTTCTGCTCTTATCTCAACGGTTGCGATATAGTTAACAACGCAACTAAAAGGCGATTACGTGCGTAAGTGTCGGTGCTTTCCTTTTCCCCACGGTTTTTTTATTTTTGAAAATTTTTGGAAACTAATAAATAACTACTTTATAAAGTATGTGGGTTTTGGTTTTACGCATCGACCCCAGCGCGATCGTCTCCCTCCCATTTTCCACATAGGTAAATACAACTTATCGCAACCGTAACAAAAGCACTGACTTTCTTTCTGCCTGTTCATGTGATTATGGCTAAAGCTTGATCTCTGCGTATTTTTTTCCTGCTTGTTTTACGTAATGTCAAAATGACCTTCATGTTTTATTGTTATTTTTTTTTCAATGTTCCTACTAAACTCTGTTTTCTTTCTACTGTCTGAAGCCTAGAGGGGGCAACCGCTCCGTTGCAAGGACAATAAACTTCACTTCACAACTTTCTATGCAAAACACAGAATACCAGCAAGACGAACATCACAGCAAAAAATGAAAAAATGAATAAATCGTATACTTATCACAAGCCGCAAAAAAATTAATAAAAATAGAGAGCCACTTACACTAGCGGAAACGTTAAGATTCTGCGCTATCCACTCGCGGGCTTGTTGGTACTCCTTCCGTAGTCCCATCATGTACAGCGTGTCCGTCGCGTCGACAATCGTCGCTCCGAATTTGGCTTTACCGAAAATGGACGGATTGTGGCCGCGTTTCGTGACGGGACGGAGCTCATTGGCACCCCAAGCATATTTAACATAATTGGACCATGCATGGACCATCATCTAGAATAATGAATAATAAAATGCACCCGCTCTTCTCCGCAAACAACAGCAATCATCGCATCTACCTTAATTATCAGCTGCCTGCGTTTTTCAGTCTCATTGTTGGCGGATCGCTTTTCGCCGTCCTGATCCGTCTGCTCCACATCCTTCCCTTTATCGTGCAATTTTCCATCCAGTTCCGACTGGATTTTGTTGCGGCTGAGAGTTTTCTTCGGCGCTGACGCGCCCGTAAAATCGGCAGGTATCACAAAGTTATGTCGAGGCTTCTTAATCTGCATAGCGATATCATTTTCCACAGGCCGTTCCGGAATGAGAAACTCCTTTCCCACGGAGTGCACTTTGGTAGAGATATCGGGCAAGTACAGAATTGTGCTGATAAAAATGGCGATAAAAAATGTAAAAAACATCAAAATAAGGCATCGCTCGCACAGTCGCGATCCGCGCCGTGAACCGAAGAAGCTCGCACTGGCTCCAACGGAGGGACCCTTGCTTTTGCCATTCTGGTAGAATGGCAGAAGGGAATCGGATGCGCTCCTTCCAAACAGGCCCATGATGGAACGAACCCGTTCCGTCGTGGGGCAGAGGAAAAACAGGGGCGCACGGATCAAGACTTTCACATCTCCGTCATCAATTAGCCCTTCGTCTGCTACTGGCTACATGTCAACCAACCAACTCGGCCAGTGATAAACCATTACGGCATGTCGTAATAAGGACGATAAGCATACTGCATACACAAAAGGCCACAGATGATAAGTGATTACAGAAATACAAAATGATAATAATGAACTCTCTCGAAAGGCTACATTCATGCAAGTTAAAGTACTCGTACTTAACGCCAGCAGATTTTCAGCCACTTTGTAAAAAATTCAGTTAAAACATATAACTGTAACTTGCATGTACAACAATTTCAAGTCACCACATCTCACAGAGTCACAGTCAACAGATTACAGAACCAGGATTCATAAATTTGATAAACTTTAATGCATTGCGCAAGATAAGCGAACATGCAATCTGAAAAACATCAATGAAAATTACGTATTTGCGAAAGATTATAATCAAAAAAGAACACCAGAATGCAGATAGTGGCGAAAATGCGTGCATGGTGGGTCGGAGAGCATAGCGTAGTGGCGTGACACGTGCACCAGTCGCCGACTGGGCTTAAAGCCATAAAGAACGTGCTTATTTATGTGAAAAGTACGTCTAATATAGGCCAATACAAAACCTTACTGCTTTTCATGGCACGTCATATTCTTATAAACAAAAAAATTAATAAACACTGTAAAGTTCAGTATTTTTCGTAAATATTTTCTCAACATTTTCTTGCCACTTGCCGCCTTGCATATTCGGGATAATTTTTTTTATTTTAAGGTTACCGGGATAATATTTAATTTTTATGCATATGTGTTAAGCTGGTTATCAATTATTAATCAAAATTATTACTGTAATCATTTTACGTCATTAATTTCTTATTATGTTTTATAAATCATTAATTTTATTATTATTTGAATTTATATCTATACTATATACTTACTTAAGTACTACCCTCGTACAGATACTTGCATACTGAATAATAATTATTTGGTTCATTAATTCGATCGAGTTATGCGAATTTCATAACTCACGTGTGTTAGCCTTTTTTTGTCATATTGGTTGGTACAGCACAAGATCGTCGATAGTTCGCACTTTCACGAAAATGATCAAAAACATTTTTACTTAAACTTAATTGACAATAAAGCAAAAATTTTGGCGCCGCAGAAAAGGGCAAGCCGACCTGCATATCGCAATATTGTAGCGAAAGTATTTGTACGAACGATAAGACCGCCCAGTTATGATGAATCATTCCATCGCGTTATGAATTTGTCCACTTTACCGGCTAGTTTCCTTTCTCATGAACTTCTAGAATTCAGTCTTGTGCTCAGCTTGCTACAGCTTGCATCTACTTGATTGTTTCTCTTGCTGAAACCTTGCTTACAACCTTGCTCCGTTTCTTGAACGCCTTGTCATTAAACATGCCTTGAGTTACGTTGTTGTGTTGACCGCTTGGGATGAACCTGTGTCATCCCAATCGGAGCCACCTGTGTAATTGTGTAACATCAGTTAAGAGCGTCCACGACCGCATCGTTGCCGTTCGTGCCACCTTTCACACCAACAGCCGTTTAATCGTGGTAAAGGCTGATCGCCACCCCACTAGAACAGTAGCCAGATAGGCCACTGTTACAATATCTATATAACAAGAGTCATCTTCGGCTTCGCCTCAGATGCTCTTGTGGTCTACACTCAATTTCTTGAATAACAATGGTTGTTGTAGATTTATTTATTTTTCAAGTTTGTTTCTTGTTAAGAAACGGCTTCGGCTTCGCCTCGTTTACTGAACGTTTTTAGGATTACGCATTGTCTTCGGTTCGTAGCCTACTCTAATCATGAAACATTAATAGCTGATCGGTTCATGACTTATTGTAATACAAAATTTTTAGTAGCACCACTATAATATAGGAGCGGTGCTAAATATCTAGTAACTGTTCCGCTAATTGTTAAGAACATAATAATTTTTGATCGTGGAATAAAATTGGTCTTGCCTCGTTATTCAGTGGGCTAGACCTGTGTAAATCTTTTAATACTTCCGTTCAGTTGGCAGCACTGAACGCCGGTCGATCCACAGTATAACGAGCGACAGTGATCACATGGACGGGGACCTAATTACCGAACAGTGGTATTAATAGCAGGTCGTGTATAAGTCCGTTCACTCAGCAGCCCTGATCAGTGATCCCTAAATATTGGTATGGGCTGTTGGTGGACACTGGTATCGTATAGTATTGACAAAGGGCAGTAGTAAAATTTTTTATCTTGGACAATGGCGACCGTTTCCTTTTTTCAGTAGTCTTTGTAGGTGGATAGGCGAGTGAGCCTTTACACGGGTCTGTTCATCGACAGGGCGTCAGCTACAGTGCTAGTGTTATCACTGAGCTGGGCAGTAGTAACGGTTCCGATCTTATCTGAACTGAAAATCACTAACGCTAACTCCAGGTCCTGTGACTACCGACAACATGCGGTCACAAAGGCTTCCCGGTATTGGGAATGTTTGGTCAGTGGATAGTGTGACCCTTTGCGCGGTTCTGTTCACTCGACAGCTCAAGTGCTATATTAGAACTGACCAGGGCTTCTTCGGATCTTTCTTCGAAACAGCTACGGATTCGTCTCCGCGTTTTTTGGGGTGCACACTCCACTGCCAGTTTATTCAAATGATTTTGATTAGGTAAACATTTTATAATTTCGGCGAAATTGAATGGCCCAAAAATAAACTGTAAATTTATTAAAATTTTTTAAAAAAATTATCGCTTTCGTGCAATTGGTCACTCGCTCGCTTAGGCGGCTCTTTGCTTGGGACAGGAGTGGTAGTTCGGACACTCAATCACCTAGCGAACTGATAACTGGACAGTGGTAGTAATCCGTCACTCACTCCCCTAGAGAGCTCGTTTCACTGAACAGTGGTGGTAGTTCGATCATTCAATCAGTTCGGTCACTGGATTTGCTGATTTTCACGTAAGGCGGGTTCTCTTACTAACTGCTTTAAATGACATGTTTAAGGGATTTGGCCCGGTACGTGGCACCAAATTCGTGTAAAACCGCGGGAACTTTCGCTGTCGCGCACTCCAGATCACTATTTTCAGTATTTTGCATTACTTTATGATACTCGTATTTTGTCCAAAAGATGGGTATACCGCCGTATACGTAGGCGTGAAATCCGTTTGCGCGCACAACATCCGGTTGGAAAGTTATGGGTGAATCAAAATTCCAAAACGTTTAGATGTTTTCAGGTGTACCTAAAGTCTCATTATAAATCATATCAGTCTCATTATAAATCATTATAAATCATTCTAATCTTCACGTAAATCCACATTATTATAATGATAGTTTTTACACCGAACCCACTCTGCACCATTTTTTCCAACCACTCTGGCTCGATGTCAAAACGATCTTTATTTGTATGTGCGTTTACATGCAAAATTTGAAGAATTTCGGTCTTGAAGTCGGATTGAAGAAGACTGACAAAATTCAGTTTTGTTCTTCACTACTCTGTATTTTTAAATACTAATAATTACTCCACGCAACGGTTTTTAAAGGATCTTTCAAGGTCACCTTGAACTCATGCCTGCACCGGTGCCGGCATCCGAGCGATGGTCTCAGGGCAGATATTTTTGAAAACAAAATGCATGTGCAACCCTTTTGGAACATGCTGAGTTTAATGGTGAAATCGGTTTTTTAATTTGTTCAGCGGTTTTTTCTAGCCAAGTTCCACGGGGCGGCAGATCATAATATAGATCTATTTCCTTGATAATCAAAGTGGCTGGCGACCTGGAAATCGTTCCTGCCATTAAAACAAGTTTTACTAACTGGTCCCACTCATACATCTGCACAGAAATGTGTAAATTCAAATTAGTAAGTACAGATACATATCTTCAAATGATTAGAAAGTAAAGAAGTAGTTATTAGTAAGTGCCGGGCCCGAATGCGCGAGGCTACCTTCTATCTGTAGAAATATTAAGTATGTACTGTACCTAGTAGTGACACTACCTACTACCTAACATCGCATATATAACACAGTGCTAATCTAAGTTCGTAACCATTTTCTTTGTTATCATTCCAAACAATTATACACCAGGTAAATTAAACCAGACAGTAATAAACCAGTTAAAACTTTGCACAGGAATGACTGTTTTGTAACCATACAAAAAAACAAAGACATCAAATAAATATACAACTTTTCTTATCTGATCACCGAATTTGTAAACGACAACAAACACAGGCTATCACGACTTCAGTGCCGTATTAGAACGGCTACTATCACCATCACCCATATGGCGATTCGGCAGGGAGTGTGTCAACTCATCCTCCAGTTTTTGGCATTTTTCATTGAACTTCCTATCCAAATCGTCTTCGACCTGGACTTTTTCTCGTTTCATTTGATGCAATATCACGTCCATCTCCTGTTGTGTACAAAAAAGTACAACGTACATAGTTATACAAACTATTTCTGTACGCTATTATCAGTTATTTATTGCCCGAGCTTATTATTATCGTTCGTATCTGTACACATACCAAAAGAACTTCAGGAATCTGTTGCCATAAAAATAATCCATATCACAAAATATATTATGGCAAACATTAAATTATATGTCCACTGCAGATTGAAAATTTTTCTTGCTGATTTAGTGAAAACTCACCTCTGAAAGAGTCTTCTTCCTGTCTTCGTACATTGTTTCATACTTTTTTCCAATGGCAACACCTTGTCGCACATTTTTTTGTTTCAGGTCATCGCGACTCTGATCCAGCTGGGTCTGATTACTGCGATTCTTTTTCAAATCGTGAAGTTCTTTGGACGCCTGCTCACTAAGCTTTTTTAGCATTTCGTTGACATTAACAGTATTGACAGTTTTCAGCTGTTCATTCAACGTTATCTGCTGCTGTTGGAGCTCTTCCTCCAGCGTCTGATAGAACAGTTCGTGGTATTTCCGGTTGATCTCGTTTTCTTTGGCAAAATGATCACGTTTGAGCGCGGCCATCTGTTCGGCTTGCTTCTTTAAGTGCAACCATCGCTGAGACTCGTGTTGCCTAATCAACTCATCCACATCTTTTTCCATATCCGTCGGTAGCAGATTAGCCGCAGAATTCTTCAGTTTCCTCTTTTCTACATTGGCACGAGATTTCTCCTGATCCAGAACTAATTTCTCATGCTCTTTGGCCTGTCCGTCTTCTAACTTTCTCACGCTGCTAACATACTTTTTCTGTAGGGCTTCCACTTCCTTATCCTGCTTCGTCACCAGCTTTTGCAGGCTTTTGCTTTGTTTTTTGACTTCCTCCAGTGTAGGTGCACGGACACCTTGGAGTCGTTGGTGTGCTTTGAGATCATCGGGATTTTCCGGGACAAGGGATGCCCGCTTCGGACCCGGTGTGCCGGGCGTATTACTGCCTGACAGTTTATTATTACTGTCCACCGTGGGCAGCTTGATAGCACTAGGAGGCCGGGTGACTCCCTGAGATGGCGCTAAAGACGACGGCGGTCGGCCAGTCGACAGCGGCGAGCCATTCTGACTGTTCTGGCTGCCGCTGTGGGACGGTACTCTTGCGCTCGGCAAGGGCGACGCTCTGCCCGGCGGAGGTACACGCGGCACACCATCTACAGAGTAGATTAAATTATCATCACTGCAAAGTCTGAACATTTCAAACCTGCAGGCACTTACTGTTAACGGCATCGGGATCATTGACAAGATCTTCCTGATCATCATCCCCTAGCAGTTCATCCAGCTTCTGCCTGCGATCGTGCTCGGTCTGATGACGAATTGGATTCTCCAGGGCATTGGCCAGATCAATTTGATATGTGGGAATATAGTCCTGCAGCGATACGCGGTTGACATACCACATTTGACATACAGCGTCTTCATTACACTGAACAGAAGGAAGTACAATATGAAATTTATGTCAGCGTATAAACGTTGCCTATAAATACAGCGAATACCAACAAGAATACAAGTATCGTTTATAATAATCATCACAAAAACTATTTACTTGATAAACTTATATGTTGTCTTCATTCTACTAAAATCGATCAAATTAAATGTGCACAGATCACAAGGATCAAGCCATGCGCTCTCAAATAAAGTACTGACATCAAAATATTTTATAAGCTCTACAAAACCCACCATACTATATATTTTACTGCATTTTACGTACCTTGACTTCGACAAAAATGAACACTGTAGCGGACAGAGTCTGGCCAATCTCGTTCCTCAAAACGACATGACGGTATCCAGGGCGAATTTGATTTACGGGCAGGAGAATGTGCCCAATCAGGCGTGATGTCCTCTCCTCACGAACGGATATCCGCAAGTAGGCCATCTCCGGAAGCGTAACGCGGAAGACAAAAGGTTGATTGACTTGATCATATTGAGGATTCATGCCGTTGTTCAAACAAGTCCTAGTGCGGTGATCCTTCTTTTTTATGTCACCAAATATCCCGTACAGATCCACCTCAGCGAAGGTTGATATCCGCTTAAAACTGAGCATCAGCCCGCTTATAACGCGTACAGAAAGCGATGCAGGAACAACCTATCGCGGCAAAATAACACTGTTAACAGTACGACACAGAGCATATTTTATAACGATATTTCGACCGAAAACAAACCACTATAAAATCCGTAAATGTAACTCAGTCAGAGCTGGGTTGTAAATAATTATACATGTACAAAAATTATTTTGCCTATTATCCCCTACTTCGAAGTATATTTCGGAATTAACAATATCAATAAACGCTACAAAGGTTTCAGTGATTCGAAATTAATAGAATTTTACACCACTCAAAGCCGCCTTTTTCGTCACAGCTGTATAATTCATCTGCATGCATTCATAAATGCACACATATAAATATACCCAGTTATCTGTTAACAAAAGTTAAATAAATCTTTTACCCCATCCAAATGCGATTCTGTAAACGGATCCAATGTGCGGTCCTTCCGGCGCATTAATTCCGGCTTGAGAATGTATCCCGTCAAGCCGTTGAACTCGAAAACAGCCGTGTTAAGTTGCATGCCTACAAATCATGCTCAGTGAGCAAATTTCCCGGCGGTGTTTATTCTCATGAGGACGCGTTCCACGTGATCCTTCCAAAATAATTACAACTACTTTCCGAGAAACGAAAATCTCAAGAAAATACTTCCATTTCATCATTCCACACGCAAATGTCCTTACGTGCACGTCTGCTCGAAAGCCAAGCTGGCAGCTAGTCAGCTACTACCAAACAATCGGAGCAGGCGGCATTTGCGTACTTGTGCTTTACGTATACTTATTAGTTTCGTCCTTTGAACATTCTTCGAACAAACAAATTAAGTACATCCCATTAAAAAATCGATTCATTTCCACTGCCTTAACAATTTAATTGGTTAATCCTGGTACCGACAGCTGAACAAATAACACTAAAAGCGTCTATTAGCAATTGTGCATAAACTGATGCGAGAGCCATGTTTACCGGTATAATATATTGAAAAATCCTGAGATATCTTATCAAAAAATTTATTACTCCAATAATCAAAATATTTCCGGCACATTTAAATATCGCTTCGCTCACCTAAATCGGGCGTCTGCACATTGAGTGCCACGAGTTGGCAGCCTGTGAAAATCCAGGGTACAGATTACAGAGTAAAACCAATAAATAGAGAGACTGTTGCTGCTATACCTGAGCTCCAAAAGAAAAATGGCAGGAAATTAGTCGATTTTACCCGTGTAGCGTTCGGATATATGCGTGTTAACTGACGCTTGTTGAAATCAATAAACTGCACCGGGTCTTTTTTCAAGAGCATCATAGCCCGGTCTTCAACCAGGCTAACACATTCATAACCACGATTTCGCTTTTTGGCCGCTTCGAAGGAGTCAAAACGGGTTGGCTGTACGTATACAACGAGAGCGCTCAGTTCCGTCTCCACCATAGGCACCACGGCAGCGACAACCGGCGCCTGCTCCACGGGGACCGCGTCGCTGACCTCAGCCTCGGGGTCAGCCGGCAGACTGTCCGGTATGTTGCCCTCCACTTCATCGCTCTCGTCGTCCGTATCGGAATCATTGTTGGCGATAGGATCTTCGGGAGTGCGCGGATCCCCCGTAACGGAAGGGAAATTCACACTGGAGCCGACGGTGGGAGCTTTCTTCTTATTTTTAATCAAGATTTTATTTCTTAGCGATTCCGGTGACGGCAGGCAAGTACCGGCGTCTAAGGGGTGATTGGGCACGGCTTTGTCCAGAAGTGCACTACCGAACGCCCGTTTAAGGTAACGGGCCAATTTGTCCTGGAGTTGGGCGGAGCAGCGATTTTCCAAAGATAAGATCACCGGATAATCTGACGTCTTAAAGGCATAATCGGCAATGGCTTCCAAAGCTTCTTTAATGCTGATAGGAATGGTCAATGTACGACCATGTGTGATGATTGGCTCACCGTCCTCCCCGTTCCAGCAATCCAGTTCCACACAACGGCAGCCCGACAGTAGAGACTATTTAACAGTGCAAATCGAGGTCAAATCACGTAGGCCAAAGCAAAGCGGCAAGCAGAATAAATAAATACAACCTGCCGATACATTTCCGCCGAGCTCTTCCCTTTGATCTGTGCTCCCAGGAGATACGTATTGTGTGAAGAGCTGAAAAACACCACAAATGAAGAGAAAAAGAAATCAGCCGGCATTCGAGCATGATATGGGTGTGCACGTTCATTGGCTCTGTTTCTGCTATGCAACGGTGCACTAAACTTCCAAAGGACAATCTGATTGCACAGCGGAAATTAAAGTACTTATTATTGTGGTGATCAGTCAACCCCGCAAAAGTACAAACATCAAGCTCTGGCGCTGAATACTGATTTGATTCACAAGATGGCCCAGCAGAACCGCCAAAAACCAGCTAAAGCAGCACGTTCGAAGACAACTTTGTCACTCGCAAATTGTGGATAAGGCAGAATTTCTGGATAACGGCTTAATAAGCCATATGCAGATTTATCAAATGCGCAACAGACCATGATGTGCAATGAACGGGAAAACAACTACTGTCAATTTTTATTCCTATTTAGGATATGAACACTCCTTATCACGTCATTCCCTTTAGGCCCTTTTCGGATTCGCACGCATGATTACAGATCACTCCTATACATTATGCGCCAAGAGTTTGGGTTCCGTTTTTCTAACTACAATATGCACGTTGTATTCTAATAGAGTACACTCGAACTGCAGCTGTAGTTTATGCTTTAAGGAACGCGGCAAAAGTTAGTACCATTGTTCTAGGAAACAAACTCGAGGCGTCCGTTTTATTAAAAATTAATCTCTTTAGGTAAAAACAATCGAAATTTTTTGCAGTCTGCCCCGTCAATGAAATGTTAGCAGAAAAATATTTCCCCACGTTATCGGGGGGAATAAATATTTCAAACCGACCGCAATTCTAATAGCACTGTGTACCCTAAACATGCCAATGTCAACTAATTGAACTAAACTACAGTGGCACTGCTTTCGAAACTAGGTATTATCCACATATAAAGGCCGCAACAGGAATAAATCGCTAGAGAAAATCCGACACGACTTTGACACGACTTTGACAGCTCACAGCACACTCATAAAACGATACTTCAAAAAACAAATAGGTTGTGGGTTTGTAGTATTTTTTATGACGAAACTGCAAACCGCAGTTCCCGATTTACTATCTTCAATCTCAATCGCACACCCATCACGTCTGACACGCCATCCTGTCAACTTGGAAAGTCTAATTATGTCGATCATACTCGGTCTCGTATTACATAATTGTCGAAATCATAGATATTAAAGTCACGAAACCACTGAAAGGGGCTGATCGGGATGAACACGGAGAATACGTGCACCTAATCGATCCATTAAGCTAACCAGTGTTAGCCATCTCTTTTTCCCGCCATTCATACCAACCCAACAGAAGGTGAAGTGGTATGCACTACCATGCAGCAATATTTTCTCTGGCATTACGGAACACAAGATGGTATTTTGAATTACGCAAACTACTCAAACAGATAAGTTAGCCTAGGAAATGAATTTCGATTTCGCGGAAATCAGGACTATTCTCCCGGTAGACTTCCAAAAACAACCCTTACTATTGCAGTAGCTTATGATATAACGTAAGCCAAAATCTTCAACGCGCTCAAGGCGCAAACTAATGTAATCAATCTGACTACTTTTAGCGCCTGGCTAGACAAAATTCTGATCGCAGACAGCGGACAAAAATTGAATTCACGAACAGATGACACTATAGCACTGTAGCTGTCAGTTTATAACAGGAAGCTGAATAAATACACAAGATTTAGTTACGGGATAAACCAATCGGGCAGCCTTAATGACACATAATAAAGACAACACTGTATTCTACTATTATAAATTATTATTATGTTCAAATGTTGAAAATACGAATATAAAATACATGTTGCACGGCACAATGTTGTTTAAACAAACATTTTTACCCATAAGACAAATTCTTCATCACAGTTCATAAATTATTTATGATAACAATACCGCGTCAATACGCTTTCCACAATTCTGGAACAAAAATTTTTCAAATACCTATAAGTGTCAAAAAAGCGCTTGGCTTTTGTCGAATAAAGCAGCTAAGTGTATAACATCGCGCTGCTCGCTTTATCGCATGAAATAAACGCTCCAAGCAATATGAAAACTGACTCGGCACTTAAGACATTCTTAGCGGTAATTCGTAAATATTTTGTAGAATACTTGATCCCAACTTACTTGATCATGTAATGGGATAAAGGCTGGCTCATGTCTTGATGTAGTGTGTAGCATGTGGAGGAGATAATCGCATTGGAGTCACTCATAAGGAACCGGATAAATCCGTCCTAAATGCGAAAAAATATTCATAGAACAAACAAGTGGCCAAATTAGCGAAAATCAAAAGTATCCAGCGTGTGTGCACACTGCGCTTGTCCACTAACCAACGAAAGCTGATATTCCTGCTTAAAGGATTCATGTGGCTCATATTTATCAATCAGAGCACGCGCCGTCTCTATCGTGGCGTGAGGATGCAGGATTTCATTTAAACGCGGATCACGTTGAGAGCGATTGAGAAAATTCTTCAATTGTTCCGCAGTTAAGACTTTAGCGTTCTTGTTGCCAAATTGGGCGATACATTCAGCAAAGATGTTCTCCAAATCAGGACGGGGCACAATCTGTGAGTACAGCCGCAAGAAATCCTTAAACTGAAATTTTTCCAGTAATATGGGATCATTTTTATGGGATTCCAAGGCCTTTTCGCATCGTTTGCGATCATCTTTGTCCGCATAAAAATACTGTATTATATCCTTCACTGAGATACGAATATCGGGTGAGGAAGTTATTTTTAATTTTGTATAGATTTTCAAAAGCGTTCGTTCCAAACCCAGATTCTGTGTTTTATAATTATAGGCCAGCTGGAACAATTCAGTTGTCCAGAAGTGAGCTTCAGAACGCTTGGCAAAGATAAAACTAACAAATCTGAGATCAACATAGTTGTTCCCACAGACAATGGTCATACACTTTTCCTCCAGCGGTGTCTCCCGATCGGTCGCATTACCGATTAGGCAGAGCTGTAGCAACTTCGGATCACGCGGTAATCTGGCCTTTTTTTCGCCAATCCGAGTATCACGAACCGATGATAATTCCAAACATTCAGATTTGCGATGCTGATCTGTCCAGAAAAAGTAGAAACAATTCGGATCGACAGCAATGGTTACCGGTATAACCTGCAGGCCGTTTTCTTCATATTTCAACGCTTTACATCCCTGCAACTGTGGTGGAACCACGAGATCTTTCACAAAGTTTTTCTCGTGTACCGGAACAGTGGCCGGCATCCTGGAGCACTACTTTGCGCAATCTACAAATATGTACATTGTAGTCGGATAAAAAATTCCCACTGCACATGCGCACAAGACGAATAAATGACCATGAACTTCATGTTGGAATGCCTCCTGCAGTCGAGTTATTACGGTGACTATAAAAAATCGATATCCTCGCGCGTACTTGACTTGGCTATGACAACGTACACCACTAATGTACTGCAACCTATTTTATCAAAAGCACAGCCGAGCATGCCAGAGCCTCCTGTTCTTTAACTGCTTTTATCACAAAATACGCCCAATTTGTGGCACATGAAAGCGAAAATCACTACAGATTGCCAAATATCAGTAAAGTTGTGCATTAAGAATGAGTGGGGAACACGAAAACAAAATCACCACAGGAAATGTACACATTAGATCCGAAAGGCAGGCGACGATTTTATCAACGTCAGCATTTTTGTTGAAAAAGGGCATAGCAAAATATTGTATGAACGCACCGTTCTACAACCATACCCGCCTAGATATGTATTAAGCGCACGGAAGCTTATAAAAGTAAGCAACGGGTAGTTGTGCTCGTATACTTCTACAGATACATGTAAGTACAGCTGGTGGTAGAGTGATAACCGAGTCTATCTAGAAAAAAGAAACACCGACCCTGCATTCAGCTGAATAAGCAAAATTATTTTAGCAAATTTTATTAGGACACTTACTTATCAAGTAATAACGCACCGATGCGATGCTCCACGTATTTTAAAGCATTTTACGCGAGTAAGGCGAACTCTTATTAAACACACCAGTAAAATATGAAAGGAACTATTCATGAACATTAATCGACAAGTTAATTAAGTTATTTTGTAAATGTAACCTTCTCTAAAAACTTTTCAACTGAAATCAAGTGGAGTTTTCCTATATAAGTAATGGTTATTGACAAACAAATGGTACAAACTACAAAGTATGTAACCCTGGGAAACTTACAGAGCGCTATAGGCAAAAAAACCGACAAAAGTTTTAGCCGCTTTAAGCTATGGCAGCGCAAAACACGTGCCGCATCAACAAAAACAACTGCGAAAAATTTCACGAGAAAACTGGGAAAAGGTTCTGGGAATGCTGATAGATATGTTACTACTGCACGACGGTACCGCTCGGACAGTTATGCCACCATAGGTTTAACGAGATATAAAATTATTAGTGTCTTCCATATATATATCGCAAGAACTATCCTAACCATCGGAATCGATACCTTTAATTCTAGTTGCAGTGGTAAGTTGACTGCAAAAAAGCCAGATCAGCAACTACTTCCCTCGTGCTTGATAGCTTTCGAAACCGCGTTTTTTTAGCCATGATGGATGCTGTATAGTGTTTTCATTCATCAGACATTTTGCTTACAACTGTACAATAACGAATATTCGAATTTGCCTAATAGGTAAATACATAACTACGGCTGATCATAAAACAACTGAAGTAGTAATCGCAGCAAAGTATCAAATACCGCAGCTGATAGTTCGCGTTCGTTGTGGCATTTTTGATTTCTTCGCGAATACAATGCAGCTTACCGTACATGAAAGAATACCGCGCAACTGTGTTTAAGCAAACATTACGCTAGAACTATAAAATTCAACAAATTCAGATTCAGCGATGTCAGCTTGTTTACAAACACGGTACACTAATGCGTAATGGATACAAAGCAGTATCTAGCATTATCTAGCAAAATATATGCAAAAAACTGTTGAAGAACTTCGATAGATAAAGTCAATAATAACAAGAACAGCATACCTTCAGTATCTCAGTCCACGAATTCTGCAGTTCATCAACCCGCACAATTTTCTTCGTCCGATTTCCGCGCGCACGATCTGTATCCTAAATCCAACTCCAGATACCAGAGACATGCCCATATCCTTTACGCAATTCAGAATTTAGAGTTAAACAAAGATGGAACACCAATTCCACATCCAACATGGCACATCTTTCGGTGACAATATTTCTGAATTTGTAAACCGCAACAAGAATTAAGTTGTATCGACTGGATAATTTTGCCGTTATTATAATCGCTCAGAATGGACCACAATGCCAGCGGGAACACTTGCAGGCTGCAGCGTAGCTCCAGATCGCAGGCAACAGGAATTTGTCATCAGATTCATAACGTCATCTTTAGGGCCTATCAAATACACGCAACAACTGTTCACACAGCTGTAATACCACATTCCTAGTGTACACATTCACTTACCTGCGGGCTGCAAACGGCACAATAATGTGCGCCTGCCACACTGGATTCCGACGGGAACTGTAACAATTTCCCAGATGGTCGCGCACTTCTACCGATCTCCAAACACCAATCCTTGGGCTGCTTTAAAGTTTTCGAATGTTTTAAAAGTCTAGGTTGAACCAGTCACTTCTGGTGTCATTAAATTCAGTTATAATTGTAGAAAAATCTGAATATGATAATAAAAGTAAGTATAATCACTACTGTGCTAAAATTAATTACTACCCTGACTAAACATGGTTATTTACGGGACATACAGAGGAGGTCCATAATCATAAACTGATAAACACGTCGAAATGCAAACCAAATAATCACGTCACGCAAATAACCCTCTGCTGCTGCGGATTGGGGCATCGAGATTCAAGACAAGAAAAAAATGTCACTGGAGTCTGCAACTGCAAGTATTGTACGTCTGTGACTGAGTGACTCTTTGTATAATGTTTTGTCTACAGAAATGAAATCAGGAGAAAACAGTACCGCAAAAGAGTAGTACTTCTAATAAAATATTATTAAGATTGTTAAGACATAATTATCACAACATATTATATAATTATAGTAAGTACTAAGTAATAATTACTGTACTAGTATCAGATAATCAAGATTGCAAAGCAAAGCGAACCGGCGTTTTCGCTTGAAACTATCAAGTATTATTACAACTACAAGTAATTATTTTTTTGATAACAGAATTACAATTCCAACAGTACAACAGCTGAACAGAGTTGTATGATATTGATTACCTGCAAATAAGGACACTTTTGCTAAAAACACTTGTTTTAACAGTTCTATATGGCTGAACACTTGCCAACGATCGGAAGCAACAAGTCAAAGTTTTGCAGTAATAAAAATATTTTCGAAAAAGAGGCTTACCATTAGGCAACCGCAAATCAAAAGAGTACCCTAGACAACGCAGCACAGCAGTTATAAAGTTTAAAACTTAAAAAACCGTTGTTAACACCCAATTACTGTATGGTTTGCAGTATACGTATGTAGGTAGATACAGTACAATAGTCATTATGAAGACTGGATACTACCCAAGCTATAGCTAGCCAAATTTCAAACTTGCAGAATTATAGAACACGTACATTACGTTGGTTTTGCTTTCCGGTGGAAGATTTTGGAACTTCAAATGCGACCATTTATGCAATCAACTTAAATCAAATCTGTAGCAAGTCTGTAGAAATTAAAAAAAGACCTTGAAATATATTTACCTTGAAATATATATAGATAGATAGAAGTTTAGGGAATAGGCTATTGTAGTTTACAGCGTACAGCATAGATTATTGAATTCTGTTTGCCATCTTTTCCCGCATGCTGCTTTTAATATATAAAGCGTTTACACCGGGCGGCGCGGAACCCCCAAACCCGGAGCGGAACCGAACAAATCACGACCAGTTTACTGAAAAATTAAACCACCAGTACAGATGACATGTACAGCAATTTTGAAATAAGGAGAGTATCAGACTGAATATAACGATTAACTGCATCGCTTGACCAGCACCCAAGCATGCGAATCTGATCCGCTGGGATTCCGGCGATGGCTGTTGTAGTTGCAGCGCCGATTCTAATGGAATGGCAAGAGTATGCAGGGGCAAGGCATTTCTTAAATAATGTGGACAGGTACTGACGAGTTAGGAAAACTCCATCATGAAACATAAAGAAAGGCGTCGCGGAAGTATGAAAGCGATCTCGAAAAAAAATAAGTAGTTACGACAATGAAGAACTGGACAAGTTTCACTGCGCACACTAGGGAGCAGAACTGTTACAGGAGCGAATTGAGAAGACTTCGAAACCTTTAGAGTCAGCAGAAGACCATGCTCTGAAATAACTACGTTAGATCTGAGAAGAGTTGACATAGAAATGGCAGTCTGTTTGGGTGCACAGAACTCAGAAACGCGAAGAAAACCATAGAAGGATACAGCAACGGCAGCCCGAAGCATTGCGATAGTGTAAGAAGGAATGGGTAGAGAAGAAATGAAACGAAGTAGAAAGATTAATTTGTCCAAAGCGCCGGACACCCCCAAACGGAACGCAACCCCCAACCCGGAGCGGAAGAAAAGGCCCAAATGACCGAATTGAAAGATATGCGAATACGAGAGATCATATTCAGACAAACGGACAATTTGTGCTGCTGCATATGATTTTTGACAATTGACAAAATAACGGTTGTAACGGATAGGGTGGGTGCTAATTGCGAATTCAGGAAGGATCCGAAGTTAGGTGCAGAATGCGAATACATATGACTGATATGTGGCGTGGGAATCGGTGGGATCGCAACGGTGTATGTAGGAGATGTAGAGCCGAATGCGGGTAAAGTCAAGGGTCATTCATGTCCGGAAGACGGGTGAGCATTCGTTGAGGGATTTGAGGCTAAACTGATTCCATGGAGTACGTACGTGGGAAATGAGCATTGACATGGAAGAAAGCAAATGATTAGGCATGCATACAAGTTGGCACTAGCATGGAAATGATTAATAGGGTTTAAGTATTTATTCACTGTTATAATTACTAGAATTGTACAAGCAGATTGAAGCAATTAAACAAAAATACCGCCTATCATAAAAGCGATTGCAGATACGTAGAGTTAGTATCGTACGTAGAGTAGAGTTAGTATTAGAGATAATAGAGCATTAGACATGATCGTAGTAGAGTTAGTATTAGAGATGATATTAGATGATTATTAGAAACAGAAACGGCATCAACCGGTTGAGGAAGTCTCTATAACAGACAGCGGCTCATAAAACGCTAATTGCAGATAACTGCAAAGGTTATAATTAGCGTTTAATGCAGTACACCTGAGATTCGAAATGTCGAAAAATCAGCGATATGTACAAGTACAATACTAGAAATAAAGCACTGAACTTCACATTTGTAAATGAAATTTTATGTAAAAAGGTTTAGCTGCAAGTGTTGCGGAATCTGTTCAAGAATTGGTCTGGATGTTAATTCGAGATATCTGTAGATAACATATCTGTAGATATTTGTAGATTTTACTTTTTGACTATGACTATTACTCACTTTGCAGGAGCAAAATTTCCAGATTTATTAAAAGTAATTAAAGAAATTAAAGTAAGGAAATTGCTGCTGAGGGCTGTACATTATGAACAATATGCGAATAACAGACTCGAACACACTATGTTTCGCGATGCATAACAGAATCTGATCAGCTTATGCGTATGGTTAGAAATCCAGCGAGAAAAGTGACAGAAAACGCAGCATCTACAGAGTATATATAGGACCTTATAGGTAAAATGGGAACATCACCACCAACGGCGAATTTAGACGAAATCTTTTTAATTATTCGATCGCCTTTGTTTGTGGATGCTGTGTAACTCGCTGCCATACCATTTTTTAATGATTTAATTAACTTTCAAAATATTGTTACCGGAAATTTATCAGAAATTGCAATATGTGGTCACATTGTGGTGACAGCAACTTTAATGTCTGCAAGGTTTATTTTTCAACAGTAACGCATTTACTTGTTAGTTGAGAGTTTTAAAATTTCTTGTGCAATGATTATTAAATTCGATGTTTACACATGATTTATGAATGGTAATGCTGATCTGTAGACATCGAGTTTATTCATCTTATTATGCTGCGCAAAGCTTGGACTGATGGTATACGTATGATGCAAAAGTACTGTACTTACGCAAGTACAGTACTTGTCCTGGTATTATACTATAGTATACGTCCTACGAAGTACGATCGACTATCACGCACGTAAAGTGCTGTAGTTTGAGTTAAAAACTTCTGTTTGTTTGCAGTTTGCGAAGTTGCAGTTGCCGGCAGTGACAAACACCAATATTTATTTATAACTGATAGCATCGTGTGTTTAAATTCAATTCACATATCGAACGGGAGCCCTTCCGCCCACTAAAAACTGGTTTTCTGAATTAGGAGACAAAAATATGTTGCACTTATAATCGTTTCCGTTACTTCCGCCTATAGTGTCTGTCGGCTCAGGCCGCATTCTGTTAAAATGTTGTACATTAAGACTTAAGTAGATGATTTCGTTCATTTCGTGATCGCATGGGCCATTTTGCCGCGCTAGCTGTTTCCCGTCGCTAGTCCATGAAGCCCGGGGTCTTGCATTTGTTGATTTGCACAATAATGCATCACACCAGAATGTAAAGCACTCGTCTGTCATTTGTATGCACAGCCTGGAATTCATTGTTGTTTGGCTGCAGTCGCGTCTAAGTTTGCAAACTGCAGAAGATTCCTCTTTTTGCCCTTTACGCCAGTTGTCCTTACGATAGCCAAGATGTCGTCAAAAAAAGTCATGGAGAACATACCACTCAACTTCCCGTTACTATCCTCGCTGCCATTCTTTAGTGCCACGGCAGTTGCTTTCGTTTGCCAGATCATTGTTATGTGCTTGGCATGGTTTGTTGGACGAACCCAGTTCAGCTTGTGGTGGATTTTTCTGGGAGCACTCATGTGGTGGCTTGCGATTCGAAGCAAAGAAAAAGCGCAGAACATGCGGCGAGCTTATGATGGATTGCAGAATAACGATCAAAAATTTATTCGGGATAGAGTCGAGGAATTGCCCAGCTGGGTGTACTTCCCTGATCAGGAACGAGCGGAATGGTTCAACCGCATGATGCATCAGCTGTGGCCGTTTATGAATCTTTACTTGCAGAACCTCATCATCAGCATTATGGTAAGTACGTACCTGCAGCTGCTATTAATTTATTGTGTTCAACTACGGATAACTGAAGTGAATATCACAAATCACAAGTAAATGCAACCGTTCTAAACATGCGCAATTTCACAAGTCAGTCTTTGTAACGAAAGTTATTTGCAATTAGATACGGTATTCACGTCCGTCATCGCAAGGTTTTATGTTGTCGTTCAGTTAATTGCGCAGCAGTGGGTGATCGGTTTCTTTTGTTGGTGTGGTCATAATATTAATAAAATAATCGATTTTTTGGTGGAAAATTGTGCCTGTTCTTTAATATCACCCTCTGTAGTATTCGAAATCATCCGCTTTTACTTCAGATTCAGTTTAATTGTTCTTTTTCAAGTACTTATATCATATGCATGCACTGGATTATGTACGTACGCTTGACAAGGCCAAACAAATGAAAGATAATTATGGAAGATCAGGCATGCGAAAATTTCAAATATCCAGATATATACATAATACATTGTAATTGACTTGGACACATACATATAATAATAATTATACGAATAGGAATAGCTGTGTGTTCCCTTTCCAGGTGGGATCTTTGCAGAAACACTGCTGGTAACGCTGCTGTTCAAGCAGTTGCGCTTTTTTTAATAAGAAATCCAGGGTCGTTAATTGTTAGGGGTTCTGAGTTGTGTGTATATTTTTGGTGAGTTTTAATTAGCCGGCGCCTGTAATGTCTGCTTTTTCAGGCGCTCGTGTTTAGTGAAACTCTTGTAGGCATGCGTAATACATATTATTATGCCGGCAGTGCAAAGACGCGTGCTTGAGAAATGACGCATCGTATTGGAAATGCTTATATTTTATCAGGTTTAGAACTTGTAACCGTTTATTTATCAAATCCCTTATGCTTTTAGGAACCTGCTGTTAACAACGCTTTGCCAAAAATTATGAAGTTCGAGTTTGAACGCATTACCATGGGAGACGAAGCGCCTAGAGTTGGTGGCATGAAGGTTTACAAAGAGCATATTGCCCGCGGAGAAATCGTTATGGATGCCCAGATTTTGTATGCCGGCGACTGTGAAGTGAAAGCCCGTGTTGGTAAATTCAGGATTGGCTTTAATCAGATCACTCTCCAGGGCACAATGCGAATTATTTTCAAACCTTTGGTGCGGGAGATGCCGTTTGTTGGCGGTATTACTGCTTTCTTCCTGAGTACTCCGGCTGTGGATTTTAATTTGACGGATTTGGCTGATGTTATGGATATTCCTGGCCTTAGTGAACTGATGCGCAAAGTTGTTCAAGAACAAATAAACTATTTTACCGTTTTGCCCAATAAAATTACGATTCCACTGATTCAAAATCTGTCCAAATATGACCTAAAGTTTATTCCGCCTGATGGCGTTTTGAGAGTTTTTATTGCCGAAGCACAGGAATTGGAGCGAGCGGATGTCGGTTTGATTGGAAAAGGAAAGTCTGACCCATATTGCGTTGTGAAGGTTGGAGCTCAAATTTTTCAGACTCAAGTCATTAAGGAGAATATCAATCCCAACTGGAGGTAATAATGATATTGACAGTTTTACACACTTTTCAGAATAGGGCACGGACGATTAAAACGCTATATGTATGTCTAATTTCCAATTGCAGCGAATATTTTGAGTTCATTGTGGATCAGGCTAGCGGTCAGTCTTTGGAAATTGAAGTTTTCGACAAGGATAAAGGCAATAATGACGACTTCCTTGGGCGTTTAACGATGGATGTGTTTCCAATTGTTAAAGAGGGAACTGTGGATAAGTGGTTCCGCTTGGAAGATTGTGAAACAGGTAAAATCGTGTGCCCTTTATAGTTTATTCTGTACTGAACTGTTGCGCTTTTTAGGAAACATCCGTGTCCGATTATATTGGTTAGGGCTGTCTTCGGAAGCAAACCTAATTAATTCAGTCATTCGAGAAACCACCATGTTAAGTGATCGTACCCATTTGTCATCGTGCATGCTGATGGTATTTATTGACTGCGCAACAGCTCTTCCAAATGTAAAGAAGATCGCATCCGAGCCACATCCGTACTGTGTCGCTACTGTCGGAAAGCAGTCTTACACCACCGTTGTGGCCAAACGAACTTACGACCCTGTATGGGAATCACAGACATCTTTCCTGATTTCCGACCCTAAAAGTGATGTGATCAAATTCGAAGTCATGGATTCTAAATCCTCGAAAAAGCTTGGCTGGATAGAAGTTCCCCTGCGGTCCTTGCTTGAGAAAAATAATATGGATGCCAGTGGTTTATTTGCTCTAAAGAATTCTGGGCCTCATAGTGAGCTGCGCTTGAATCTACGTCTCCGTTTACTAAAAGCCATATCTCTGCCGGAAGCGATGGCTACCGCACAAAAAATGGACTTGAATCCTTCTCTTACTGCCAATGCTGATGCCACCGGTCGGATGCCGAAAGAGCGCACTCCGCCTGAGGGTACGCCCATTTCCGCTCAAGAATTCAAGGAAGGAGCTGGATCTGGAGATGATCATTTTGACGGGGGAAGTGTTGGCAATGTTCGAGTGCCAGTAGATCTGGAAGCGGAAAGTGAACTGCGACAGCGAAACAGTACATCGGCAGCTGCTCGGCTTACTATGCGCTGGGGTGAATCTCGTCGTGCTTTATTTGTCGCTGTCCATGAAGTGCGCAACATTTCCAAGCTGGTGCGCAATCACAATGTCGGAAATGCTCACTATGTGTAAGCTATCACCTACTGTTAACTGAAATGTCATTCTTCAACGTGAAATTGCCACATTATTGTTTATAGGTCGGTCACCTGCAATGTTGGCCAGACCAAAACTAAGCGGCGCACAAAGGAATTCATCGGCGATCCGGATCAGGTGTGTGTGCGTTTTGCTGCAACAAATGGATATCAGTCTATATACCGGTTACGTTAGATAGTCAGCACTATTCAAGAGTATTTTTTTTACAGCAAAGTTATGAGGAAACTCTTGATTTCCCGATTGACGATGAGCAGCTTCTGAAAACAGCTTATTTGGAGCTGAAGGTGAAAGCGAAGAGTGGCCCATTCGCTAAGGATGCCGTGGTCCAAACGATTGTCTCACTGGAGAATGTTATTGGAGTGTCGTCGCATACCGACTGGTATACTCTGGAAGAAGCGGATGCCAAGTGACGGTTACAGCGCTCCCGGTTCCACTTGACGCTTTTTGCAAACCGCAAAAGAAAATAATCTTTTATTTTATGGTGCTCACATACCGGTACAAGCGAACCGCGGTGAAATGATGGCTGCATTTGTGGTTTCGCAATTCGCACTCTTTTTATTGTGGCTTGAATAGCACTGGCATATGCTATGCTGCTTATTGGTTAGTAATGGTGATAATTCAATAGTGAGAAATTTTAAAAATGGTTTTATTGCGGTACTTACAATACTGGATAAAACTCGTCCACGTAATTATATTGTGTTGAGTTCTAATGATTTGCGGTAGTCGTGACATATTTTTGGTCTTTCTTAGATTAAAATTGCTGTATTCTTGTATTTTCGCGGTCAATAAAGTTACACAAGGAGTGCTTCTGTTATACACGCTCGGTTCGGTGTGTTCTTGAGATTTCATGTTACAATCAAGGTATTCGCAGTCGATACATACACACAGACAAATAAAATAGGCCGGTGCTTCAGGTCCCTAGCAAAAAATTCAGCGATTTTTGCGAACCTACCTCGGTTACATCCGGCGAGCGATAACAGGAATACAAAATGTCTTAATGGCCATCATCAGGCTAACCGGGCGATCCGGCAGGACTACGAAGTTGTTGCAGACGGGATGCTTCTTTATGCTTGTAAACGTTTGCAAGTTTTGCCGACTGGCCTGTGAAATTTTGGCCTATCCACAGCACGATTTGCAATTTTGCAAACTGCAATTTTTTTGAAATTTTTGCCTTCCACGGCCCGAAACAGGGATTCGAGTGTTCGTAAGCTAACAATTGGTAATCTAAAATTAAACCTGAACGAATACGCGGTTTATTCGATAAAATACGAGTACTATTATAATAACTGCTACTAGTACTAGTATGTTTGTAAAGACAGGTGAGGTAGGGTTGCTTTCAAGCATGCACTTGCAGAATGTAGAGTGAGTCTGAGTGACCCCTCTGGATGTACGAGTACCACGTAGTTCTAGCATTTGTCAACTGCGGGAACACTGCAATTACATAATCATTAACATTCCTGTTGGCATCTACCGGCCCACTCTACACAAAATCCGCCCGTGCCATTTTTTATCCCCGGCATCACTTCCATGTTTGCCGAATACATAATGCTATGACTACGAGTAGTCATTTGTAACTTGGTTATTACTAATGCTGCTCAGCTAAGCGTTTTTTGTGTTTTTAGTGTTAGCATGACCGGCTTGATTCTGGCATGTTAATTCTGAGGCATTTTATTCTAGTGTAATTGATTCGCTAACCGGTAAAAGATAAATCGAAATTCATTGCTCATTGGTACAGACCGTACACTATAATGTACCATGAACGAGTACAGTACTTATTGAAAACATATCCAATGTCGATGCCAGTAATTCTGCCAAAACAAAAAATCCTTTTTGTCCCAATACGTACAGTCAGAACAAACGAAAATTAATAATGGAAGTGAACTGAGCATTCGTGTCGAACACCTTAATGCCATTGCCCATTGGCATTAGCGAACGTTTTAAACCAGGCATCAGGCAAGTTGCAAAACGAGATTATGGTTATTGTTATTATCGTTTACCTTCGCCCAGTATTCTTTCTTGCTCTCTCTTAAATTTTATTGATTCGTTTTTGTCGTCTGACTCAAGCTGAGAGTGCCTCAGCATGGTTCGTGTGATTGTTAGTGCATCGTACTGATCGTAGTGAGCCTAGTGACTGTGGCTTCAAATGTTTTCCGTAAAGCTAATTTTAATTTTGCACTATTTTGCAATATCGTTTTATGCCTAAATCCAGATGATTTCATTTTGCGAAATCGAAAACTCAGTTGGTTTTCGTTTCTTCGTATTTCGAGGAAGTCATGGCCTTCGTGGATTGGCAAAGACCAGAAAATATCAATATCAGTCAGATATTGAGAATTAACCATTATGTCGCTGACGATGCTGGACATGTTGTAAGGTTCTGCTTTTTTGAGTTGTTTTCTTTATGTGCCACATGGTTTTTAGATTTTTCTTAGGATAACAAAGGTTTTCTTGTTAGTTTTATGAAATTCAAATCACTTTGACGCCTTTCTACTGGACCTGTAAGCGGCGTTACAGTGAGTTCAGCACTTTACACTCACAGGTATTAGTGATCCTTTGAAGTACTTGGCTAAAGCATAATAAATCGTGGAATCATGTTGCTTTGTATTTGCAGTTGGTCATTCAGTTTAAAATTGATCAGGGATTGCTACCAGCTAAGAACATTTTCGGAGTAAAAAATGAAGCGTTTCTCAAGAAGCGACAGGTGGATTTGGAGGTTTACCTACTTAGATTATGGTGAGAGACTAAGACTCCATCCAGTTTGCAGTGGGAGCACTGTTACAGTATATGCAATTTAGCGTTTGATGTACTGATTTACACGTTTATTTTTATTCCATAATACTTTTACGGGTATATACGTTTGATTTGTATAACGCCAGCAGTAACGTATAAATTACATTTTATGAGGCAGTATGAGAATTCATAAAACCATCAAGTCCATCAAGTTTCTAAATTTTTTCAGGCATCATTTGAGATCGTTTCCCAGAGCCTTGGCGGAGTTTTTGGACATGCACTTATATGTGAGCTTCCAACATTGAGCTAATCAATAGTGAATTAATTTCTTTAGATATGTTCATGACTTCAGCGTTTTAGGTTCAGCAAAGTGGTATTTCCGATTACCTGTCCACATTCAGAAGAGAAGAATTGAGATATCGTATTTTTATAAATATGTATTTCAGGAAATTCACTTCATTACGGAAGAGCTGTCCAGGAAGATTTGCAGTGTCGTTGATTCCAATTCCACACGTGATGAACTCGTTTTTACGCCGATACAAATCCATGCCATTAATAAGAGACTTCAACTGCCTGAGCCTGTGTGCGAATCTAAAGACAGAACTCGAGATTTTGGACATTTACTGGATTACATTTATCGGATGAAAACCGTGAGGGTACGGTATTTTCGTTCTATCTGATTGCGCCAGTATTAGCAGGTCAAAAGTAATACGTTGGTAATTTTTTTAAGATTTTGGGTAATGATGGTCTGCTTGCGGCATCTAACATCGTGGAAAATCAGTTGCCGATTGAGCTGATGATTTTTAAATCAGCTGAGGATTTGATGGTAAGTCGCCCTACTGACCCAAAGTAGAATAACTTCGTTGTTCTACTCGTAAATTAGAATACCGTAACTTGCTGAAGTTTGTATGTAGCGTATTTTTTGAATTTTTGCCTAATTAATTTCTCATGAACCTTTTTCTATTTTCGTTATGTCAAATTTGAGAATTCCTTATGCCACATTTAAGAATTGTGCACTTCTGTCTGTCAGCTGTGACATTATCCTCGGCATTTGTTTTTTATCTTGCAGTTGGACCAACTGAGACCTTCCCAGATTACGGGCTTGGAGAACTTACGGAACACTGTAAAAAAGCTACGAATACATCGCACCCTACAGTCATTGTCGTTATTTTTTCTTCGTGATGCTGATGGATGGCACACCGAAGAAGAACTTCCTTCTTGTTTATGTTGGAATAAACTGGTCAGCGCTGACCTAAGCCAGAATCGTATTGAAAAGTTGGACAAATCGATTGTAAGTTGATATTGGCTTGTTAATTTTGTTTCTGATGTATTTAAGTTGGTTTATGCAGAAATTGTTGGTTAACGTGGAAAGTTTGGATTTATCCAATAATCAACTTCGGACACTGGATCATTTGCATCATTTACATAACCTTCGGAAGTTGGGATTGGCCAGGAATTATTTGTCGATTCTTGATAACATGCATGCAAAGCTTGGAAATATTCAGAAAATAACTTTGTCTGGGAATCAGCTGCAAACTTTAAAAGGTGGGCGCATATTAGGAGAAATACAAGGGAAATTCTGCTGTTGCTGCCTGGGTTATATAAGTGCTTTTTCTTAATTTGCCGGTTTTAGGCTTGGCAAAATTATATTCTTTGGAAGATTTGGATCTGAGCGACAACGAGGTTTCTTCTCTGGATGAGATTGAACATTTGAGGAATCTTCCTTGTTTGATTCGTCTTATTCTCGCTTCAAACCCCATAACCCTAGTCGTGGATTACAGAGTCAGAATTCTTGCATGTTTTGGATCACGAGCATCCGAAGTAATTATAATGTGTGATTGTGGCAACTGTTCCGCATCGCGCATGTTATGTGAAGTGTGAACATTATTTAATTTCATTAGCTTGAGTTTAACTGGGAATAATGTATTCCGTTTTCCAGATGGTACTCGATGGAACACCTGCCGGAATGCAGGAAGTTAGTAGAGTCAATATTCGGCTGGCCCTGAAGAAAACTCAAACAGCCGCTGCCCAAATTCGGAAAAGGAATACCGAGTCGCAGTCTAGTTATAATGGTTCCCCCGGACAAGGTGCTGCTACCTCTGCACCGACATGATTTCCACTTTTTGATCTGAAATTTTATTTTTCAAAGTGCCATACTCAGGATTTATTATCCTTGAATGGACCACGTCTTTTGTATTGTCGACACCCGGTGATAAGATATGGTTTGAACTTGTAAATTGTACTTATGTATTACACGATTTTTATTGCCGAAAAAAACTTCGAAAATAAATCGATGGAACCTTTGTGGTACTTCGATGTCAATCCTTTCCATACCATAGACGTTAACATCTTCACTTTTATGGGTCATTTGGACAGATTAATTGCAACCACTAACCAGTAACCGTATCTACAATTTAATGCCCATCCAGTAGTTTCTCAATACTACTGCATTTAGCTGGACATGACTAACCGATCTCCAATTGCATTCGCTCTAGTTCCACGAATTATAGTGCCTTGGCAGAGAATGACCAGGTTTCTTAGGCATAATCATCTTCGTTCCCCGCGATTTCAAGAAAACTTTTTTCAACAGGCCGGCTTTTCCAGCCTGATAAGCCAATGTGTCAACAAGTCTCTGCTGCTCGTAACAAAGACCAGTAACTCTTCGAGGTAGCATCGTGCCGCGTGTGGGATGAAGGAATTGGCTGATTATTAGAACGTCGTGATATTTCAAGTCCAAGTTGAGATTGCACAAGCAACAGCAGCCGGTCTTATTATCCGCCTAAACAACAAGCAAAGTAATGACAAGCAGTCACAACCTGAAAAATTAATGTTGAGGTCTTTACTGGAAAGTTCGATCTATTACGAAGAGCAATAATACAAATTATACAACCGCCTTTCGCACAGGCGGCAGACATACCTTCAGTTGGACACTATCCGTAAAATGATCCACTAATACACCTTCAATCTCGGTTTCCCCTTCCTTTTTGGTTTCCCGGATCTCCATTACCGAGTGACAAGGAGTAACCGAAAAGTAACGCCAGCTATCCTGTATTCGTTTCGGCAGACTGCACGTCATAGTCTGACCCGTTCGGATAGCACGGGTGCAAACAGCTGCTATTGAAAACATGCTCGCAAAAATACCAGGAAAAGGACCAAATCAACAGGCTTGGATTCCGTACTAATTGAATCACGGCAGATAGGAGATGTTGAGAAACTCCAATGCGTTACTGTACTATGCAGTTGTAGCAAAGAATATGGAGCGTGCAAGAGCATGCGTACTACCGCTATTTTGAACCGTTATTTACTTATAAGTCGCTTCCCACATAACCTGATGACCATTATCATTGAAAAACCAACAAACATTCGAAAATATTTCAAAACTTCTCCTGTTTCCCGTATGCACTTACTTGCTTGACAAAATTTTCCATCAGTTATCAGTACGAGCACTCGTACTTGTGGTGGTTTTTCATATTAAATATGCAGCCATAGTGCCACTGTTCAGTTGAATGCAGTCGCAGGTGGTAAACGCCGTCACAGATCAGATCACATAGCTGCCGCTCTATTGGCCGGTCTTATTAATATTTGCAAAGCAATTGCGAAAGCAAGGATGTCGCAGTTTCGTTTTCGCTTTCATAATCATAATTTATAATCAGAATAAATTCTTTATTTTGGATTCAGAGTCATGTTTTTTACGGTTTTACATTTTTTTAACGCAAATCAGCTAGAACACTGAATTGCAAACGGCACCAAAGCCTAGTATCCCCGGTACTGCGGAAAGTTGCCAAAATTTTTGCATCGGCTGCTTTAACGATAGCTTAGCCTGCTTAGGCCTTAGATTTTAAAACTTGTCGTCATTTTCGAAGAGATGGCCGCGCCGGCGGATGATTTGGAGCAGCTTTTGGGCTTTCAACAGACGAAGCAAACAAAGCCGGCAACTTCTAAAGGAGAAGATCAAGCGCAGAAAATTCCTGAACCAGATGCATCTGATGTCCCTAGGGAGAAAAGTGGATTGGATTTGTTTCCAGAACATGTTTCGGGCCAGCGCTACAAACCTGGGTGGTACGACACCGCTATAGGTTTCGGAAAACAGGATTACCAACAAATTAAGTGCGAAAACAACATCAGAAAAGTTCTGGAGAGTAGTGCGCCGGTGAAGTTGTTGGTCGATGCGATGAAGAGTTTTGGATGGTATGCATGGCGTGTGACAAATTGACAATCAGCTGTTCAACATAGCGCCAGTACTGTAGTTGCGGAATTGTTCGAAATGCTCTCTTCGTAGCGAACTGAAGTTATCAAGAAATTTTCTTTGCGAACATTGCGAAGGCTACACTGCCGGAGGATTTGATCCTAAGAATAAAGTGGTGAGTCGCATGTCGTACTGGAGTGCTGTTACTTGTTTTGCAGTCCAGGACTCTCACAAATTAGATTATTATTAGAGCTAACAATAAAGATAATTATATGAAATCAAAGTGCGCTTAAACAGTTTATGACTACGTTTAACCATAAGTTTAACTGTGCACAGCTTATTCTTGGTAGTTGGTAAGTAATCTTTTCCGGTGGGCATGTGTAATGAGCGGTTTAGGTTTGCAGATTGTGGTTTGCCAGAATAATTGCACAACACAAGGGAAAGTGACTTCCGTCCTCGCTCATGAATTAATCCACGCTTTCGATGCCTGTCGAGCCAAAGTTGATTTTGACAACATTGAACATCTTGCCTGCACCGAAGTTAGTGACCAGCTAACAGACAACGAGTCATGCCTTATTGTTAGCTTTCCTTTTTATTTTTAAGTTGTTGGCTGCAATAAATTGAATATGAGTTTAATTCACGATATGAAATATAAATGCCGCATTGAACGCGTAAAATCAAAGTAAACGAAAGCGCGCATTGCTCGAAAAGTGCGACATTGAAAAAGTGCGAATAATACTAATTTCCGGATATTGGATTGCAGATTCGTGCATCGGCAATTACGCACTGTTCATTTCTCAGTGCCATGTTCCAGGGCGCGGCTTCGCCGTGGCGTTATAAAAATCAGCATCAAGTTGGTATTATGAACATAGTTTTTTGCTATGAACATAACATCACTTTCCATTGTACAGGAATGCGTAAAAATACGCGCCACGGAGTCCGTCATGAATTCCAAAGGCATCCCTTTAGAAATAGCCTTAGCAGCCGTGGAAAAGGTGTTTCCGAAGTGTTATAAAGATCTCGAACCGTTCGGCAGAATACCCAGACGGAATTCTAGAGATTTTGATAAGGTACTACCTAACTTCTATCGTTAAAAACCGGAGCGGAACTGATGGTCACCATGATGTCGGCATAATGACCATCAGTCATCAGCTACAGATATAGGCCTGTGACAGAAAGATTTTAGTCGTCTTGTTCCGATTTTGGCGGACGAACACATAACTAATTAATTTTAATTAGGCTTATTGAGCCACTTTTGATTGTAGGCTTACTATGAACGCTTTTATTATGGATATGCGGACTAATTATGGAAGTGTGGATTAGCAGTCAGCCTGAACAATGGTGCCGAAAATCTGGAAGCAGGAATTACGGCGGTCGCGCTGGCGGGCTTTTTTTAATTCAGTTTGGACCTTGTTTTAGATCATAACGGCAGTTATTAAACGGTTGTTTGTAAGGTGCCGGTGATTTTGCTGTGTATGTTGGAGTTGATACCGTCTTTTTCTCGCAGTTATAGGTACTGTTTGGTGTTTTTTTTTACGAAGTCCTTATGTTTGCGAGTTGCGAGGTTCGTGTATCGGGTGTTTGGGCACGGTCAGCAAAGTGAGCAATCAAAAGTGACTTACAATTTGCTTCGCGCAATGTTAAGTAATTAAAAACTAAACGCAGTCGAGATGTATCTGTAAAATTAATGGTCTCTAAAACGAATAAAAGCTCTGCAATTCACACTGCTTTTGTACTTATTCCTGTAAATTAATAATATTCGAATTGTCTGCAGTCACTTCTTTAGCTTGTTGACACTGTGTGGAGGTATTTTTTCTGCCAGAAGAATTTTGAACTCTTTTACCTGCACAATAGCTGATCGAAGGCTTACTTAAGTACTTCGACTTTATATAGTATTTATATTGACTTGTTGTAAAAATCAGTACAGTACTTGTACGACTTGCGAGTAAATATTGTACAACCAGTAAGTACTTTGTTTGAGCTTTTTCGCAGTACTGTACAGTTCTACACCACCATATTTGCAGTTTGCACAGTGTATTGTACTGTTTTATACGCTTGAAAATTAATAATGCTTGAAATACTTATAAATCGTAAGATTTTCATAATTATAACAAGTAGCCAGTAGGCATGGCGCATAATTAACGTAAGTACTTCTTACTTCTTAGTACGTAATTATTGCGGTTAAATGTGTACAGTACTTGTGTGCCATGAAGTAGCCTCAAGTAAGTAATAATAATTATGAAGGTATATTATTTTAGTTGGTATTTATTTTTATTACAATGGTCGTTGTATTTATTGTAAAGCAGAACTTGTTCATCATATACTTTAACGTGCCTCCGGACCGGCGACAAAGATTGAGCAATCGATATCACATTATCACATATGCAGAACCGGCCGGTAAACCATTAACCGCAGTCCGCAGCTAGCGTCGAATGCATTTTTACAAGCCCTGGAAGCCCATAAGGTGTTGTATCAGCTGTTGCTTCAGTGCGTTCTCAGTATGCAATTTAAAGTTTATGAAGTATAAAATAAGTTGTCAGTTGCACTTTCGCTGGTTTCCTGTTCCATCACTGCGCTTACTGCGTTCACTGTTTACTTCGGTCTTTGGAGCTCCGGCTGGATATCTGGCTTCTTCCTTATTTCGTACTTGGATCCTTTTCATCACTTATTTGTAGCACCTACCAAACAAAGCGTGATTTCTTAAAGAGTTATAAATATGCCGTCATCCCCGGATACGAATTTATCGGCGGTGCTTTATTCGATCAAAAATTTACGCTTGGTAAAATTTTGCATCTCTGATGGATCGCGCGCATATGACGACTCTTATTATCTTTAATTTTCTTCGTATTTAGGAGGAGCGTCCCATTCCCCAACCTGGACCACACGGTAATCATTAGTTAACGTTATTGATTACAAAACTGAGCTTATTATGCACTATGAGTCTATGATGTACATACTACGCATTCTTTGCAATCCATTCGGTGTCACTCGCTACGTAAATTATTGTATTACCAAATCCTACCGAATTGACACTTACAGCTTTGTAGTGTAACCAGTGCAAAGTACAGGTAACTATCGTTTGGTTCGTATAAAATTGCACGAGATAAAATGAAAATTAAATATAATATAAAATAAAAATCATCGTTTGCAAAAGCGCAGTAAAAACCTGCAGTAGCGATAGTCCGTAGTGCGTATTGTTTTGCTTTGTCGGAAGTGATGTGCCATATAACAGTGCATATGCATTACACTTACAGAGGTGCAAGTTGCCATTCAGAAAGTGGGCATTTGTGGTTCGGATGTGCATTACTGGTCAGTGGAACATACGAGTATTAATAAAAACTGAACGTTTGTGGCACTAGTTAGCGATTAATTGGAAATCAACCACGCCAGCTCGGCGTTTTGATTTTTTAGTTGTATGCTCGTGTATTTAGTGATATACTTCCATAATCATACGGAAACCACGCACTGCGGCTTCTAAAATACGAATACGCAATTATGCATATGAAAAATAATCAGCTGTCATTCAGTTTTCCTTTCGTTTTCCATAAGTACTTTTATTAACTTGTCTTCCGGCAATATGCATGACTTGCATTAATATTCTCTTAATCGTTTCCACCGCAGGCAAAGAGGATGCATCGGAGATTTTGTCGTAAAAGGTGAGCTCTTATTCATCGTGTAAACCGAGGAAACTGATGCGATTTTAACTGGACCTTAATTTTACGATAAAAACGGTTGTAGCGCCTATGGTCTTGGGACATGAAACCAGCGGTGTCATTTCCGCTGTGGGTGATAAAGTTACCCACTTAAAACAAGGTAAGCCACTGCACTTCTTGACTGTCACTGACAAAAATTTGCAGGCTAATTAAATGTAGTTGAAAACTTCTACAGTATCACTGGTTTTTTGCTTTTAGGTGACCGCGTGGCTATCGAGCCGGGTGTGCCGTGTCGCAGATGCGAATATTGCAAAGAAGGGAGATATAATCTGTGTCCCCATATCACGTTTTGCGCCACACCGCCTTACCACGGCACCTTGACGCGCTATTATGTTCATGCCGCTGATTTTTGTTACAAGTAAATTTCCTTTAGATATACTGATCATCAGCTTACCGGTAGTTTAATATAAAGATATCTCGGTAAATGCCGTATTTTACCAGTTAAATCCGGGATCACTGTTTTTTCGTAAGGTTTTGCATGAGGTCTTTATTACAAGGAAAACAGCTTCTAAAAGGGGGAGCACTGCAAATAAAACCCTCGAAGCGGTCTTTATTTCGGGAGGGCTTCTAAATCTGGAAGGGTCATTAACTGCTAAAATACGGTAGTCAATTTATTGTTGAATCCGTTAATACGAGTATGATATTGTTTCGAATAGGTTGCCAGATCACGTTTCGTTGGAAGAGGGTGCACTGCTGGAGCCGCTAAGCGTGGCTGTTCATGCCTGCCGACGAGCTGGCATCGTCTTGGGAAATTATGTCCTTGTTTGTGGCGCAGGTAATAAAATAGTGGACCTGATAAGAACCATAAAATTCGCCTAATTACGGCAAAATTCAGCGCCACTTTCAGGTATAAATTATTGCCGGCATTGCAGGTCCCATTGGACTGGTGAACTTGGTGTCTGCGCGTGCAATGGGTGCTTCCCGGGTTGTTGTAACTGGTAAGCGGCATTTGTGGCGCTAAGAATTTTGAATGTACAAATGACGACGCAGTGTCCTAACAAAACAAACACAAAACACTTCAGATATATCCGATGACCGGCTGAAAGTAGCGAAAGACTTGGGCGCTGACTTAACAATCAATGTGTCGGGAAAGGATGCTAAAACCACTGCGGCAACGATAGCTGAATTTCTGGGGCGTCCAGTAGACTGTACGATAGAATGCAGCGGCGCCGAAACTAGCACAACATTGGCAATATTTGTAAGTTTGAAAATATGTAGGTGCAGTTTTTTCAGTTTGCTGTACGACTATACCTTGTGTGTAGAAGCGACTATAACTTGACCAATCCAGTTTTCCCTATGTGTGTTGGCATTCGCTATGTCAGCATCTGCATGCATTTCGCTACTATGTGTGTTAAGTAATTTTTCCTACCGATTACCCGCGGCCATTATATGTATACACCTGGTGCACTTTCTTTTTAGGCTACTAAATCTGGAGGATGTGTTGTGCTTGTCGGTATGGGTGCCCCTGAAAGTAAATTGCCGATAATGGATGCACTTTGCCGCGAAGTTGACATCCGCGGTGTATTTCGCTATGTAAACTGGTAAGCTTATTAGTTGAACTGGCTACCATGTGTATTTTTTTCGAAATCTGACTTTTTCTTTAGCTACCCTGCGGCACTTGAAATGGTGGCTTCAGGCCGCGTAAATGTGAAGCCGCTGGTAACGCATCGCTATTCACTGGAACAAACCTTGGAAGCATTCGAAACGGCACGCACTGGTGCCGGTGGCGCGATCAAGGTCATGATTGATTGCAGCCGAAACCAGTAAAATCTCGCTGTTATCTCTCAGTATGTCTAAGAAAGTTACTTACTTCCATAGCTTACTCTAACTGATGAGTCCCGGGCCACAAATGACATGGCGCACGTTAGTATTAAATATTCTGCTTGGTATTTCGGAATGCAGAGGTATGCGGGGATCTGCGCCCTGAGCTGTACGTGAGATCGAGGAGAAGAAATTAAAAATGCAGGAAACAGCCATAAATATTTCAAATTTATCATATTTTGTTTTCTTTAAGAACATATAGGTACGTACTAAAACTTTAAAAGATTTATTTGCTCCACTTGTGGACAATTCTTTTGCTCCGCATTATGAATAATGTTCTCGACAGGGCAGTAATTTGTTCACCCCGGAACGACTTAATGCTGTAAACATGATAAAATCTTGATTACGCGAAAACTACTGTGAGCATGAAGTATGATTGCTCAAGGCAGATACGGAAGAGCATCTGCAACAAGTTAATTGACGCTTCTACCGCTGGTGCCTCGAGGTGTTACATACTTCGAAAATTCATCTACATCACAAACTACAATGAGAACTGAGAAGGTAGCGTATAATTGTTTCGTTTAGTGTGTAATACGTATCTTTTAATTTTGGTTCTTGAGAATGCCATGCCGTAACATGCCTTACTGATAATTCAGTCAAAGACACATCAACCACAATAGTGACTTTAATCATCCGCTGAGAGAACTGAAATTCAGTTACTGTGTGTACAGAACACTGGAAATAAAAACGCTCTAATGCAACGATTATTAGTGATCAGCAGCTTATTTAAATCTGACAAAAAATGGCAAAACACAGTAACAGCCCAAATTTCAATCAGCAAAGTGGGCAAACTTTTCATGCGATCATTGCGTCCAGTTTCGCCATCAATTCCACGAGATTTGGCAGATGTTGAGACGGAATGCGATTTGCGTACTCTAACAAAGCCCTGCTCTGCTTTCGAAATCCATTTTGCACCTAAGGCAAAAATATTTTTTAACATTTAGGAAATTTTGTCTGGATAAGAAACCCAACTTCCATACCTTTATGAGGTCATCACTTAAACGAGCGCCAGAAACGAACAAGTTTGCAGTTTTCAAAGGCGCTCCTACATCCGCGCCTAACCGAGAATCCAGAATTCGTTCTTTCTCTACTAAATAACACTGCACAAACGATTCCATGGTGCGAAGAGTCACCAATGGTATGCATGCCTGGACCGCCGGTAACAGGTCATCCGTAAAGACTGCAACCTAAAAAGTAGCACAAATATGAAAAAAGCACAATAATTCTATGTCAATTAAAACTTACCGCATTTTCAACCATTTCGACTACCAGGGGCAACAACTTGAGTTTTTCCATCAGAAGCACAGCCTTTTTGTAATCACCAGAACTAACGAAGCCCAGAAAAGTAAGGAGATCCAAGATGAGAAAAAAATTTCGAGCATACGTATCGTCCTGTTCACCGTACGTTTTCAACCTGGAATCGAAATTGTTGAATCAGTTTTCGAACTAAATTTTCCGAAAAGACTGATTATAACGCGCGCATATAAAAGTTCAGTTACTTTAACTCTTCAGTGACAAATAAGATCCCACAATTTTTGAATGAATTGTTGAAGAAAAACTGACAAACCTTTCAGCGCACCCAAATGCCAGTTCCGTTAAAGAGTTACGGTGACCAGGCGTTGTTGGGAGCAAGATTTCCGACGAAATTGCTTCAGTTAGCGCCCTGAACAACATCGAATAGCGACCAGCCATCTGGAATAATTCTACAGCTTCTTTTAAGCGGCCATCTTCGACGAAATCTTCGGCCACTACACCCATCAAATGTCGGGGATCAGGAATAAATCTGTCTGCTAAGCCCAGCCTTACACTCCCGTCAGGCAACTTCCCAGATCCAAAAATTGCCTGGTAGCTGTTAGTTTCTTTTGCCAATTTGTAAACACAAAATTCAAATAAACTGTTGAATTCGTGGCCGAAATGAGTGGAGCGTACAGCTGGAGTATCGGACAGTAAATAAAAATACTCCAAAGCAACATCCGGACAATTTAAACGGAAATCCGCGACGAAAATTCTGATCATATTGGCCAAATCCATCGCTACACTTTCCGGTGTTTCTATCACAATAGTTCCAATAGCTGGTTCTTTTGCAGTCACTAGCATGTTCTCGCATTTTAGCGCGATAGTCATATGTACAGCGTGACATCGGTATGCAAGATTCTGGAATAACCGACCCATAGCCATCTCGAACTGACCAGATAAAAGGAAAGCAACGAAAGCCTCCACATCGTCGGTTTTCTGAGCAGGAAAGCGTAATTTTACTTTTTGCTGAAGCTGCTGTAGAGTGAAACCATTTCCTGCATTTTCCAACGGCTCCATTCTAGTGATGTGCACCCACAACCAGTCACCCACCGAGTTCAGTGTACCTCCAAATTCGTCGTCAACATCACACTGTGCCACAATAGCATAAACTGCCCGTTTGTAAACGTCGTCAGAAAATGATGAAGCATTTCCATAATAAATATTCTGCAGTTCCTGTTGGCTAGCAGTCAAAAGTTGACCCTGATTTCGAGCATACTCCACAAGAAATCTAGCAAAGGATCGAACTAATTCATCACCCTGCTTGCAGAGAGTTACCGCTGCGTTCAAAGATCCAAGCCGCAAAGCGTAAAATATTAATGCCCAGATCGGTAAACCGTGAACTTTCGGTCCAAGGTTTTCCATATGAATTCGGTTATTGCTCAACTGCGCTTTCGTATATGCCACAATAAGGTTCGTTCCATCACCAGATGTGGCATTCAAATTATTAACTGGACTTCGAACTCGCTCCACCGCCATATCGTACGCGGACTGCTCCAAATATTTTCGCGCGCGGCTAACGAAGTCTTCCGCAAATTTAGGAGATGACCGAAACGCTAGCGCAGAATGCCGCAGCTTATCTTGGGAATCGGATGGAATTAACGAGACAAAAATACGCCAAAGCTCGGTTATTTTCTTGTCGTGGATTCTTTCGATAGCATCATAAAACTTTTGCCCAACATTTCCAAGGGGTAAACGCAACTTGAGCAATTCATCATTATGATGCCGCAACTGCAAATTATGAACCACGGCTGATCACAGTCCCAAATACACAATAGAAAAAAATTCGCAACTCTCCAGCAGCGGAATAAACGTATTTCTTACCACTTGAGCATACAGCTTCTCTACACTGGTCAAAACTCTATCACCAAGGCCAAGACCTCTTCCTGAATGCAGTCGCTGATCCCGCAGCAGTTCCACCATGCCACCGTTGCCGGCAGCCGCGTAAGCACGAACGGCTTCCTCTTTAAACAGTTCCCATTCCGGGTCGGAAAACGAGTACAAGCGCGCCTTTTTAGCTTCTTCATATGAACCGTTTTCGGATTCAATTAGTGCATTCCAATGCTCCTGGCGTCGTTTATCCACAAAATCCTGGAATTTAAACTAGGGCTTATCGACAGAGAGAAAAAACAGAAATTTGAACAGACAAACCCCAGATATGGATATAACTCATATAAGTGTACAGACCTTCAAGGTTTCGGGATGTTGTTCATAACCAACCGATGCCAATGTTCCCGCTAAACGGCCACTACGTTCTTCATGCAAGCGTTGGTATTCTACAGGCCGACTGTCCTCCCCGCTCTGCAAAACCCGTCCAGCAGCTTCCAAGTAGGAATCTGTTAAGCCCAGACTTAAGACTATGGGAACACGATACTCTGGAGTAGGAATACCACTTGTACGCAGGATGCACACAACTGAAAACAGACATTTTTCTACTGTGCTTACTTGCAACTCGCGAAGAATTGTCGTTCATCAAGGTTGAGGCAGACGTCGGCAAGCCGATTTCGCTCATTTTCTTCAGAATACTACGATAATCCGGATTAGAAATGGAATCACTAAAGTAGTTTAAGCGAGAGGGTGATAAATCGTCCGCCATTCTGAAAAATGTCTTTTCTGGTGAGACTGGAGAACCAAACGCCTCCACTTTCAGCTCTCCAGGTCTTTCCATTCTCCTCCACACCTACGCACAGTGAATCCACTTCAATGAGAATTTACCCGAAGTGGAAAATTTTTTACTTAGAAAACTAACAAGTTTAAAAAGATAAGTAAGGTTAGCCAAGTCAGGTACGAGTAAAAAATGTTTTGATGTGAGCATGTGACAGTGACCATTGGATTTCTACGGCAGCTAAAAGACAACATAAAAGTGAGACTCTATGACAGCCCGTAAAGTGATCAGACATGTTAATTTGAATCGATAATCTAGTTGTCTGCTTGAGCGGTGCGCTATTACCACCAGTTCTTAAATTCCATCCGCCCCCCAAACGGTTGCTTTAATGAAGCTGCTTTGGGTGGTTACGTATTGCTGCTTCGAAATCTATTTATGCAATCGGCCATACGAAGACATACGACTTTTTTCATTAGATTAGTACACTCAGTACTAATAAATTTATAATTTATTCGTTTTTGTACATTCAAAAAACTTGGACGAATGTTTTGAATTTGGATACTGTATAATGAGGGAAACAACTTGAATGCAAGCGTTCAGTAAATGAGTTCAGTGGCATGTGGCGAGTGAAGGGTGCCCGCATTCGTTCACGGTCCGAAAGCGACAACCCCTGTCGACTTTCGCGGATTTCCGACATAGATGATCGTCGTCAGTCTTTGAGGAAGTTGTCTTTGAATCTTCCTTACGGAGACTTGTCATCTATTCTTTGTTCCCTATCTCTGAATGACAGCAAGCACTCTTCGTCCACCTGTTCAAAAGATGATTCCCAGCAATCGTATCCACGACTGGAGATTTTCGTGGACTTGGCACTGCGATCTTTGCAACAAGGGGAACGGGACCTCTTTTGCAAATTGCTGGAACAAGCTCTTGCTGTGGGAGATAGAAACTATGTCGGGGCATTTTATGATCAGGACTTATGTGTTGGCTTATTGGCTAGCCACTATCGTTCGTCCTGCTACGATATGGCCAGTACCAGTGATACAATAACGCCAGAAATTATTGCTCAAAATGTGGAGATATTTCAGAGAAAATTGAATCGCTTCATTGTGAGTGAACCTGGAGCAAATGGACTATCGCAACGATTTCGGAGGTCCATGAGTGAAACAGATAGAAACAGCATTGTTACTACTGCGGAAAGAGCAGTGATCGCATTCAAAGGCAGAAATTATGAGCAAAGTTTGGCAGACTTAAAGAAAATTCTGGCTGTTAATCCCCGATACTGTGGAGCTGAGCTGCGGTAAGTTAAACATAGATATCGGTTTAAATTGAATCTAATTTCATAAAGCTTTCAACGTTTTTGGGTTTCGATAATTAATTAGAAGAGCAGTATAATAATTTTGTTTAACTGCTATGTATTAAAGCACATAAGCTCAGTCTGATGGTTTTTAATTTTATACATTGCTGCATAAGCTGACTAACCTAAGCTAAAAGATAATATAATGTTTATGTTATAAAATGCACACTTTAGCTTGGGCTCGATGGCGACTTTTTAAAATTTAAACGTACGAATACTCGTACAGCTTCTGCTTTCAGTACTTAACGCGTGAATTTTGTAATTTCACTTCCTAGGATGGCTATCGGTCACTGCCACACCAAGTTAAGATCGCGTAATAAAGCATTGCTAGCATACCAGAGAGCTTTAGACTTGGACAATGATTGCTTGGGGGCATTAGTGGGGATTGCTTATTGTTATTTGATTGAGGACGACGACGATAGCTTGGATAAAGCCTGGCACTTTATTTCCAAAGCCCATCATCTAGATCCGAGTGATTCTGTTGTGTCGGAGCTGTTGAATAATGGCCATCAGGAGCCGGACTTTTTCCCTTCTCTATTGCTCTTTTTACGAAATATTGCAGCAGGAAAGCATGGTGTGGCTGATATGTTGTTTTGCACGGCCAAAACCCTGCAGGGTGCGAAGTTACTCGAGAAAGCTGCAAGATATTATTCTTTGGCGTTGGAATTCGGGGGAACTGATTACATTCTTCCACAGTGTGGATTGGGGCAGATTTATTTGGAACAAAATGATGTTAATAAGGCGATCCGTTGTTTCGAGACCATATATGCCCAGTATAAACATCCGTCTGTAATGAAAATTTTGGTAGGACTTTACCGGAAGAGTAAATTGCCAGAGAACGAAAGGAAAGCCCAGGACTGCCTCCAGACTATCCTTGATCAATCCCCCGATTTTGATACCCTCATACAGCTGGCAGAGATTTACGAGTCAAGAGATAATGTAAGAACAGACATGACTAAAAACATATTATACAAAATGTAGACCTTGCCTCTGTATTCATTGGAGACGCTTTATGATTTGCTTGCTAATGAAATTGACATGTTTTTCTTATTTAGGAACTTTCGCTTCATTATTATAAACAAGCTCTGGACGTTTGCCAAAATCGTGACAAGGTTCCCATTAATATGTATGTCAATCTTTCTGCCTTGTGCACCACCATGGGAAATTTTACTGAGAGCGAACAGTATTTAATTTTGGCGAAAGAATTACTTAGTGGTAATTTTGTGGAAGAGTTGTCGGACTGCAACGCGATCACTATGATTTTGAAGTTTAATGAAGCTGTCCTGTATCAGCGGATGGGAAGATTGTATGATGCTGCCTGCTGTTATGAAACTGCGTTGAGCTCTCTTTTGTTGGAGTATGATTGTTACCTGCAGCTAGGTCGCATCGCGGTACAGGAAGGCAACCCGGAAGAAGCACGGGAGTGGTTTAACGCCGCTTCGGCCATCGAACCTGATAAACTAAGCGCTCAGATATTCTGTGCTCAGACTTACCTCACGGAGCAAAATTTTGTGGAAGCCGGAGCTTTATTGGATGAACTTTTCAAAAATCCACTGTCTAAAACGGATACATACTTTCTTTTGGAATACGGGAATTATTACTTGGCGCTATTGCAGGAAGAAGGAAATGTCCCTAAAGATCGGAAAGTGTTCGCTGAGAAAGCCTTTGCTCTCTTTCGCCAAGTTTTGGTTATCGATCCATCAAACGTTTATGCGGTAAATGGATTGGCATCCGTTCTGAGCAAAACTGGTAAGCTTTAAAATAATTGATGATTGATTGTTTATGATTGTTGTAAGATTTTTGAAATAATTGAAATTGCTTGACATGTTACTGGCTTACTGCTGAAGTGATTTTTCTAGTTCAACTTATGTGATTGTGAGTTTTGCACGATTACCGAAGCGTTTGTTAATCGAAGCGCCTGTATCTCGTTTGTCATTTTATTTTATTACACATGTTGTTTACCAGCAAAGTTAGCCAGGTTGTAAATTGAGTTGATAGTTTATCCGCCATATTTGAAGTCGAATAATTTTAACAGGATTCGCACGGGCAGCTTCGGAAATGTTGGCCGTTGTCGTCAAAGATTGCCCCAATACCGTTGATTTTCTCATTAATATGGGGCATTCTTATTGTGAGCAGAGAGAATATTTAAAAGCAGTGGAATCATACAGGAAAGCTCGCATGGCATCCATCGACTCCAGTCTGAATCCGGATCTGTTGCTACTCACTGCACGGGCTTTTTGTCTAGATAAAAACTGGACAGAAGCTTCCGGGATGCTTCAGCTGTTATGCCACCTGAATCCCGAATGCACGCTCGCTCAGTACAATTTGGCGATAGTTCATAAACACTTTGCAGTTGGACTTCTCAAAGATAAAGCGTCGTCCTTCGCAGATGTTTGCAAAGCAATCGACTGGTTAAAGTATTCCCAAAACAAGCTAAAGCTTTTGCTGGTACAGAACGATCTCGACAAGCTTGTCAGTGGATTCCAGATTAATAGAGCACTGGAATCATGTAAAGATTACGTTAATCAAAGTGGAGGACATCTCACAAAAGCCCTTGAAGTCGAGTTAGAATGTCGTTCATCCGATATTGTTCACCCGAAAACTATGTCACTTCCGAATATACTGACCACTGATCCAATTGGTGAAGATTCTCCCTGGCAGTTACACGGAGCACTGCATGATCTTCCCACATTTGATAGTGGGAAATCGAAAAACAACGAAATTAACAAGAAGCGGAGCTCCGGATTTGCGAAGCTGGATAGCCCATTTTCAGAGGAAAACGAAGAAATTTTAAACAGTAAGTTTGAAAATCGCTTGCGATGTTATCGAAACTATCCTCACGTTCCGTAATCGTGTCGTAAAATGTACGAAGTTCTTTAATTCTGAATGAGGTCAACTGTTTTGGGGGCAATAAGAAAATCTGTAGGTAATAAGAAAATTTATCAAAATACCAAAAAATTTCAAACTGAAATGAAATAGACAGTTAAAATATTTAGTCTGACTCTGTCGTTTCACTCTGAATTTATCGAGGAAACTTTTTTGCAGTTGCTCCGGAGGCAGAAGTGGAACCACAACGAAAACGCCATCGAGCTGTGGACGTTCTTACACGACGCCAGCGCAAGGTTGCTGATCGTAAGCGGAGAGAATTGGAAATTGAAAAGTGCACCATTTCAAGTGACGAAGAAAACGTAGCAGCTCTTCGTCAGAGCCGACGAAAAGCGGGACGTACTGAAGAGTATGGCATTTCTTTTCGGCGCGATCGTAACACTTTTAGACGCCCTCGGTCGCCGGTCCTATTACAGCGTCCTGTGACTACTGGAGCTGCTCCACCCAGCGCACCAGTGAAGGCAAACTTCGAAAAATTAACGGTATCAACGGAAGAAGAGATTAGCACATCCAGTATGGTGATTAGTAGTAAACAGGTCAGCTCTGATACACCACCCAGTGATGACAATTCACGGCGTCAGAAGAGCGGTAAGGTTCTAAGAAGCCGGGTGGTTGGTAATCAGAATCAGAGAGCTTTGACCACCGTTGATAAGCGACCACTGCCTCCTGAGAGCGACGATAAACTGAAACGGTTTATCAGTGAATGTGAAGATTCATCACGTAAAAGGTTATCGACAGCTTAGTCTTTCATGTGTACAGTTCGATTTTAGTTCAAAATTAACTACTGGGTTGCCAGAACTCGTTACCGGTAACATTGACTGATTTATTGTCTAAACAATGGTTTTAGTTGTTGATTGTTAATAAATTTTAAAAGAGAACTAAACACAGCCGGACTGGACTGTACTCGCGTTTTATCGTTTAGCACGTCTCAACTGTACATGCTAATCTGCAATTTTTCTGAACACCAAACAGAAACATATACATCAGTCACTACAATACAACACCCAGAACATAACGACAACATTAGAAAAAATAAAAATTCAAATACAGAGATATCATACAACATTAAATACACGAATCTTTCCACAGAAAATTCAGTGTCTTCGGCTCTTTTTACTGTTTTTCTTACTGGTCCTCCTATTGAGACAACGCGGACAGTACCACTTCTCCACCGTTGGCTCCGACAGCAGACCGACACACGTCCAATGGAACCAGTCATCGCAATCGTCACATCCTACCATGGGGCTGCCGTCATCAGGCTTGCCACAAGATGGACAAATCCAGACTTTTTGGTCCCCTTCAGGCAGCAGAACGTCTGTTTCTACGAAAGATGGCGGAGGCGGAGGAGGCAACGGTTTACTTGGTTCTTCATGTTTCTTCGGCTGTACGACGGGAGTCTGCACCATGGGTAATACTGCTTTAATGGGTTTGGATGGTGGAGTTTGTGAGATAGTCAGCTTTGCAGGTTTGGTCTCTACAACGCTGACCGTCGGCAATGGTTTCGAAGATGGAGGAAGAGACGGCTTCTTGGATGGCTTCATGGATAAATCCAGAGGAGCGGTAGTAGCCGTCACCGTGGAAGTCGAAGGATAAACGGGAGGATTAAAGGAGAGATTTTCGGGAAGACTGAGATTAGGCGTGGATGTGTTGTCAAACAATGTCTGAGTTGGCAAGCGGGGAACGGACAGAGGGGCACTTAAAGGCTGGGATGGTGGTGGATTTGACGATTTGATTACCCTAAAGGACAGACACCAAGGTAAAGTTCCCATTGCAAAGCGCATTAACAGACACCATTTTAATCTGTAATACAATAGTAACGGAGTAATAAAAACCAATCATTGCTAGCTAATATGGACATTGTTATTATTGCAGAATGCCCATATTACAAAGAAGGCTTACTGAATATCCTTTCCGCTGTTCATCTTTAAAGTGATTTTAGGTAATGGCGGATGCAACGCTGTTTCCTTTCTGGATTCCTTATGGTCACGCTAAAAAAACAAAAGCGGTAATCCTAACGTGTACTAACAAAAAGTGTAAAGTTATTATCACAGAAACATACCTCAGCAGGAATTACTCCTTGCGGCTTTCCGCGCTTCTTTTCTTTTCCCACGCCGGTTTCAACAGGCTGATCAGATTCTCTCCGATTCCAGAGCAGTTCCGCATCCCTAGCCTTATTCGCCTCGGCTTTCTTGGCTCGTTTCTCAGCTAACATTCGATCCTGCTCTAACAAGTATTGTTCTTCCTTCTTCCGGATATCTTCCTGTTCCAGCCGGTACCGCTCTTCGGCTTTCTGACGCATTCTGGCTTCGTGACGCTCCATCTGGGCCTGTTGTTCCACTATAGGATCGTATTGTTCTTCTTTCTTCACTTTCTTGGGAGTGAAGGGAGCTGGCGACGCCATGGTCGGAGCAATAACGGATGGTCTGCGGTTTTGGACAATCACGCTGACCGCTGTCGATTCCTGTGTTCGCTGCTGTTTATCGTGTAGATAATCTATGGTATCCGTTAGTTTTTTATGCTTTGATGGTCGGTCGCGTTCCGTGTCTTCACCATCCGGTTTCCGTTTCTTGCTTTTATCCACTTTTTGCGGCAGTTCAATTCCTCGCCTCTTCTCGTCAACTTCAGCTACCCGCTGGTCTTTTCTCACATCCTTGTCTTTTTTATTGATCAGAACTGGGACTGACTTCAGCTTCAGCATTACCTTAGGCGGCGGTGGAGAAGCCACTTTTGCAGGTTGCAGAAACGGGTGGGTATATTCCGGTTCCTTGGGTGCGACTGGTAATTGCACAACAACCGGTGGTGATTTCGGCATGTCCGCCACTGGTTTCACGTCTATAAAAGGTTTTATTTCCGGCTTTGTTTTTTTAGGTTTTGGTGGCCTGATTTTGATTTTTAGATCATCCACACAAGGAGCGTTAACTTCCGGTGGCGTCGGCTCCACAGGTTTTGGAATTTTGGTTTTTTTGTGAATTTTAATGGTTTCATCAACACTAATTTTCTCCTGTTTCACTTTGCTCGAATCCTTCTTCTTCTTTATTGTAACCGAAGTTCCAGAGTCGTGCTTAATCTTTTTCGGTGTAGAAGCCGGCAAACGTGCCAAAGGAAGCGCGTAATCTTGAGGGTAAACCAATGCCCCGTTAACAAACGATACTGATTTTAGCGAGCGAGGCCAAGCCGTTTGAGTCGACGGAACGAGTTTAGATCTGCCAAACACAAAAACACGGTTACTGGACAATGGACACCCTGAACTGAATTGAGATAAACTTTACAAATGGGGTAACGAAAAGTCACACAAATGCTTAAATCACTGCGAAAAGGCAAAAACAAGAAAAGCTGAAAAAGTGTTCGTACTACACAACTCAACTACAAAGTAAGTACTAGCAGGTCCTACGTACGCCACTACGTACGCCAGTAAGTGGCGTACGTCCTACTATGTTTCACAATTAGAGGAATAAAAAGCAACAGCCGATAAAAAAGGTAAGCCCAGATCTGCGATCACTGGAATAACTTTTAAAAATACATAGAAAAGGCCCAAGTTTAACCGATAGTTAACAAGTGCAGCTAGAATAAATAAGCAAACGCATAATAATAACTGAAACGGGAATATGAGGGACTGATCTCACCATCCCACAGAATCGTACGGATAATTTCCCAAAATTACTGAGACGTTGAATTGCACCGTGTTAATAATCTTAGCAAGGAGTATGGAAACCTCGTGAAAACGGCAAGATAAAGCCGAACAGATAAACTGCCGATTCATTTTATCGCATAAAAACTTACGGAGAAACTCTGCCAGCAGCGTTAAGCGTGCTCGTAGCCACAGGCTCCTCAAGATCTTCCTCTTCGTCAGCTATGATAACCACGTCCGGAACGCCAGCTGTAACAAGCTGCTCTTCCTTCGTAGTTTTCTCGGCCTCCTCTACTCGCTGGAGAGGTTCCACTGGCGGAAAGAGGATATCATCGTCCATCCACTCTGGACGAACGATGGAAGAAGACGAATCGCGTTCGTCCGTACCGTGCGATTTTTCCCCATTCTCCACAACAGCATTCGCCATTTTCTCCTGTGGTTCGCTTTTTGCAAGATCTGGTGTATTCCCCCGCACCATGTCAATCGCGATCTCCAGGGGATCATCAGCTAGACTGACGCAGAAACTGCGCAGATTCTTCAGCGACACACACGGTTCAATGTCGCTGAGAGCCAAACGAAAGTCACCCACTTCGGGCTCCGTGCGCTCCGCTGTACCAGAGCAAACTCGTTTAGCTATCCTGTTATGCGATGCTAATGGGATGCTGTCTGTGCTTTGCACTCACCCAAATGAGTAAAGGCAGCGATTCTCTGGGAGAACTGCTTTAGATAGCGATCCATGATGTCTGTCAGCGCAGCCAGACTGGACTCGCTGATGGAATGCCAACCCACGGCCACACATTGCTGCGCGATTACCGTGCGCAAGATACCGGAGCGAAAATCCAACGACTCCGGTTGTTGGGATGTAGCATCTTCCGTCAAGTTTGTATCAGGCACCATCCTTATACAACAGGTCTCAAAAGTCTGAAGTCAAACGATTAACGATGCCTATACGCACTACGGCGAGTGAGAACGTTGTCTATCATTATACATCACTGGAATATCGACCTCATACGCTATCGAGCAAAATTCTTTACAATCGTCATCTAACCAAGAGAATTAAACTATCCATGAGGATACGAGTGATAATTGAATAACAAAATAAAATTGGAAACCCAGAATTTAAATTAAACGGCAGCACTGAAACTAACTCGTGAGATGAATCTTCATGGGATTAAACTAACTGTGGAAAACATTGTTGATAAGAGCGCATTCCCTGTATTGTTTTGCAAAGGCTAATGAGTCACCACCGTTTACGTAACCACCGCCAAAGCCGGCTTCTGTTTACGGATTCTTGCTGGTCGCTCGGCTCGCTTCGATCGGTTCGAGCGTACCGCACGGTAATCCACAGTCATCCAGTTACACGTTTTTTCGTGGCTTCTTCCTGCTGTACAACCAGCCTCAAAGAAGGAGCGCGCTCGTCGCGCTGTGTAATATGGATACTTTGGCGGACAAGGAAAACATAGCCGTAGTTTTGAGCCTGGTTGTAACTCTGATGTTTATATTTTGCATTTCCTTGTTCGAACGCTAATATAGTATGCATTATGCATGTACAAGTACAATATTACAGCACGGATGTATAGTGTTTGTATACCGTAGTGTAAAGGCCTGATACTTGTACTTAACAGTAAAGCAAACTTGAAGTACGAGTATAGATATTGAAAAGAAACACAAATCTACAACAAGAAAATCTCATTTAGTTTATAACTCCATGCCCAGCATTGACGCCGCATTACCCCGTGCCCAGTTCTACGGATAATAAAATTAATAATTTATATAAGAATAGCAAGTAGAATCTAATAAAACCAATTAATAACCATTACAATATACCATAACGAAAATCACTGCAAAACAACCACAACCGGGAATGCTAGAAGGAAACTCAGAAGTCAGAACGCTAGGGGTTCAAAAAAACAAATATGTAAAACTTGCTAATACTGTCCTATTGGGAGTATTTGAAAAACATCAACCGGGAAGTAGTATTAAACATTATCGTTTCTGAATCGCGCTACACGCTGGTTGGTGTTTCGGAACAGTCGTTATCATGTTGCTGTGGAGGATGAAATTCCATTCTGACATCGTGCGAATGCCGGTGCTGTTGTAAGCGCAGCGGCAGCAGGAACGGTCGCGAAGGTTGCAGCATGGACAGGTCCAGATTGCTGTAGGAGTCGGCGGCCGCACTGCCACACATTACACTTCCGCGACCGGCATTGTACATCCGCATGGATGGCACTGCTATGCTGTGCCGGGCCGCTGTAATCCGTATCCCAGTCATACTGGGCGCAATTGATTTCCGTGGACCATTGGCGCCGCCAACGGATATTGCTTGGTTTCGTATGGCGAACGCTTTGTCATATTTCAATAGGAATTTATAATCAAAGTAACGCGGTTCGATGACTCGAATCTTTGCCCATTTGCTCGTAAATACACATATAACAAAAATCCAGAATACCACAATCAAGCTGACAATGACAATTTCTTCCGTTTTCGGGGTCGTTGATGCCGACATTTCCAGCCAGGAAAGCCCATCGGGCGTGGTCACATTTCTTCCTGCAGATGCAAAAGGTCAGCTGCCATAACTTTGCATTAATCAGCAAATAAAATAATCCTTGTGGCAGTATTAATAGTACTATATATGAACTTGTCACACAACTGCATAACTTTTGCAGTAACTAAATGTTGCCAACTTCGATAATCTGACAAAATCTTCCCTCCATAGCTAAAAGCGCTTCTATTGTTCGCAATAAAAATGCTGTCGTACGCACTCGTTTATTTTGATGTATAAACAATCTAAGGTGATTTGTATGTCACTGTGCAAATTAAACTTTTAGATGTAGTAGTTGCATGCAAAGGCATCTATTTTTTCTATTTTCTCCGATACCTATTTTTCTCCAAACCACATTTAGATGTGTACCATGCAACAACCTGGGTATGTTCTACATATATATAAGCAATGAATTTGAAAGTATACTTACTGTAATCGCTTTACGAGTACGAGCAGGTAAAAATTACTTAATTAAAGTGGTAAAAAAACGTATATCTACTTTGCGGCAGCATAAACATTTTACAGTAGAAAGCAGAGATACTACATACGGGTAGGTAGCAAACGAAACAAAACGGCAAACGCATACTAAATATTAATTAATTGCAAAGTTGCTTTTGTTGTCGTTTCCAAGCTTACCGGCGCTATCGATTTTATCCGGCTTTTCCAGTTTAACAGTTACAACTTCACCTTTTTTACCAAAGTAATCGTTATGGCCGCTTTGTATGGTAACGTTATACACAGCGGCGGGCATGAGATGCTCAAACACCGCCGAAGCAGATGTTCCCGGGACGTCTTTGGTAATTCTGTAGTCAGCATATTCTGGATACAGCGTGATTCGGTACGATGATGAAGCCCGGTAATATTCTCGAGGACGCCAAAACACACGAATACTGTGATTATTTAACACTTCGGCGTCCAGTCCAGTGGGAGCAGGAAAATAATTTGCCGGATTCACCGCGGATGACCGTCGGATGGTCATGGATGTCAGAATGCACAAAACTATGCAGAACAGCATATACATCATGGGGTTCCTAGTCATACTTTCGTTGCGTAATTTGGCTCGATAAATCTCGATATATATAGTTTCGATATAATGAGACATTTATCTCCGTCGCTCAAATGTAATATCTTGACACTTGTATGTAAAAAAGCTGATGGCTTCGTTAGAAATAGAAAAAATGTCAACTATATTAGCATGTTTGTGTATGATCGCCGATCGGGACAAAAAATAATATACTAAACATGATATTGCATACAGTATTGAAATTTATGTCCATAAATCATCGCCAATAGAAATAGTTAATGTCGGTAGCCCGGTGCCGTTGTTGTCTCAACCCAACACCGGCTTTCGTTAGACTTACATACCTAACATAAGCAGTAAGCTCAAGCAATCCATAGCTCAAGCAATTTTAAATTAAAGCAAACTTTTCAATTTTAAAAGAAGCTTACTACCGCACCTTGGTAACTACGCATGTTATACATAAATTTTACGCATTCGCCTTCGACTGTTCGCTTAGCATTCGCCTTAGCAGCACCGGCCGGGAATTATTTCCAATCATTAATATTGCCTCGTTTTAACTGACACGAGGTTAACGATGTTAAGAGCACCTTCCTGACAGATCTTGCGGTAGTTATAAGTTTTTTGCGTAGAAAGTCTTAGGCAAAAAATAAAGCTAGCGTCACATATGTATTGGGTTCATACCGATGAGATTCCTGCAGAGCGATCCCATAGTGATAGTCTTCAATCCCGTTGACACAGTAGTTTATGCGCTCATAAGCGGACACAGGATAATGAAGCTATTCGTAGTATATACATGTATGGCGACTTGACATGTTTTTCAAAATAAAACGTAATTAATTTGGGGCGTAATAAAGCAAATTCAGGGCCACAGTTATTTCACTTTTCAGCATTCCACAACGCACAGACTAAAAAAGTGCAGTACACGGTAACCACACCAGATTCGCGCTGGAATGATTGTCCGACGGTAGCCGAATCAAATGCATAAAAGTGAAAGTTCACTATTCAACCGTGGTATTTCGGATGGATGCATCGATAGAACACCAGCCTGGAAATACTCGTAACTTTTACGCATGCAGTACCAACGGGTACGGTATATGAAAATGAATTATGGTTGCTGGACACATTTACAGCCGCAAATGCAAATGCCGGATGTGCAAGTGATTTGAGCTTGGGCGTTCCTAATTTTGTGGGAGCTGACTTTGGGATGAAAACTGGTAAAGTAATGTAAACAGATTCGTTTTCCATACAGAATTGGACAATATGACACATTTGCAGCACTGGATGCGGCGAAAACATCCTCGTTTACACAGCCATCGAGGGTGTCCTGAGTAAAGACTGTAAAGTGCAAACTAGTACAGCAGCGACAAAAACGATCCCGGATAACTGGATAATGTAATATTAGGCAAGGTAGCCAAAGGCCCGTGAAGACTATCGACCTATGCCAATGTTGTCTAACAGCGCATCACTGCATGCGTCGGCATTTTGCTTTTTTCCCGCAGAGTGATTCAGAATTTTATTAGGGATTGTGGAGCTGAATGCTGATTAGCGATTACCATGGCGCTGCAGTCTTCTTCAGTCAATAGACAGATCATGTAGTTATTCCTTTGTCGGATATAAAAGACTGGATCGCTGTGGGTCGACCGTGCGAGTTATGCAAATTCCCGAGCATTGAAGCGTTGTTAACTAGCAATGTGTCGGCATATATTCGCTATTGATGATCCCGTACACTGGCTGGGACAGGATCATCGCCAACAGTCAAACAAGTTACTTTATTTTCGGTTCATGCTTAATGTAGTTCAATGAATAGTTTTCTTGAATCGACCAGCGAAAACAGGTTTGTCGGCACTTCACTGGATCACTGTTGTGTGCATCACGCGACTCAAGTTTTTTTCGTTTATTACATATCTCAGTACACATACTGCACTAGCATTCGCATAAAGGCCGAAATTCCTTTTTTCGTTGAAAACGATGCGCATTGTCCGAAAAGAACAAAAAGGAATTGAAATTCTCGGTTCAAATGTAAAAGTTTACAATAATTCAAAAGTGACGGTGTCGTCGGTGCGCACACATTTTAACATATATGACCTTTGTTAAAATTTGACGGCAACTTATAACCCGAGTTGTTTACCCGAGTCGTTTACCCGAGTGGTTTCGAGCAGATCACTAACTCTTCCGATGTTTTTTTTTTAATTATTACGATATTAAGCGAACAAATATTCACTCGTCACACAATGCGTTGGTCAAGGAACCGAGGATGGACTTGGAACTTATAAAATCTCATCGTCAAAGGACATAAAATATCGTATAAAGACACGGAATACATCCACCGGGATCAATAATCAAAGAAGCCGCTGTACAATCAATTACAGACTCGGACAAATCATACATAATCCACTCTCATGCCACGGGATCAAGAAATCTTTGGAGCACTTTTATCATTGGTTTCTGTCTGCGACAGCTGGGCTTTGCTAAAGCCCCGAATGCTGGCCAGCAGGGCCGAACGATCTTTGCTTTCCACTTCCGGTGGAGCGCCTTCCAGTTTAATGGGAGGGGGCGGCGGAGGAGGCGGGCCGGGAACGGGAGGGCCTGCTTTCGACGTCATTGACACAGAGTCAGTGCCTATAAGACAAGATTTAAAATTTTCATGGTGTTACAACAAACTAAAACAAAGCATAAACAAATTGACAAGCACACATATGCTCGCATGCCCCATCTAGACAAGAAGATAAGTGAATAACTACACGTATCAAATTAAATCATAACCGCATCAAATCATAACCGCATCAAATTAAAATATGTGAATGATTAAAGTAGACTGCAACTTGACTCACAAACAGCGCAACAACGCGAAAGAATCCAAAAACCCGGCGAGGGCAAAGCAGCAGACTGGAAAAGATCTCCACAGCGCGTCCCAAAGCACAACGTCAGCAACTTGAACAATTAGCACAAAAAAGAAAACAAAAAAGACAAGCAAGCAAATTAAACGAGTGATGCATACACTTGATGGCAACAGATACAGAAAGCAATATTCAATCAGCCAATGTACTCAGTGGCCTGACAGCGGCTGCTCCGGTTGGAGTACTGGGCCGTTCATGATCACCATCCGAAACAATACCACTCGATAATTGGGTTTTCAGTGCCACCTGAAACACGCCAGAAACAACAGAAACATCTAATTAATACCGCATCTTTCATTAGTTGTCTGCCTCACCAAACGGCGTTTCTTCTTCTCGTCTTCGGATGATTGCAGCGAATGCACTTTCAGCTCTTGTCTATGAGCATGAAACTAAAAATGGTCATCATTACAAAACACTTTCTCAATTTTCACCCAATGCAGCGGCATGCACTAACCAATTTCTGCTCTTGTGCCATTCGCGCTTCCATTTTGCTCTTGGAATCCATGAGAATGTCTTTTAACGAGCGCGATATTTTGATAGATGCGGGTTCATAGTTGAGAACCACACTTTGGAAAAGAGGTTGCGTTAACAACTGTGATACAGTGGGCATGCCGAAGCGGCATGCTTCCGTCGTAAGAATGCTTTCGAGAACGGCGCGAACGAGAGGTGGACAAGCTGGAGAAATGCTATCACATGTAGCGCTTTCCAATGAACGACCGAAGGCCATTTCGTAAAGGATGTGACCAAAACAGTACACATCGATGGCTTCAAACGTCTAAAAAATGAACTGCATTAATATGCCAAATGTCCAAGGTTTTTTCTAACAATAGTACAAAACATACGAAAAACAGCGGATGACAGTATTACAAATCAACAAAAATTATCTAACTGCTAAAATGGAAACTGCATAGGAAAGCACGGGAGCAATCGAGAGTCGTTTACTCACGCTTATTTTGCGAAACTGAAGAATGTAAGGCCAGTAAAAACTTCGCAATCCACAAATACCACTTTCAATTTCAGTTATCCGCACGCGTCCATTTTCCACCAATACGTTTCTACTGCTTAGATTTCCTGCAAGATAAAGTATAAAAGTACAGAAGCAGTTAAAAAAAACAAAGATAGATTTATAAAGGAAATTTTTTAACGATTTTCATTAGATCGCATTACAAACTCAAAAACAACAAAACAAGCGCCTTTGTGTTCAAACACCTACAACAAATTTACCATAAGGAATGGAATTATCATGGAAAAACTTCAGCCCCTCCAAAATCTGTCGACCAAAACGCTGAATCTCTTCTTCCGTCACGGCTTTTGATTTCTTATTGCGGCTGTACTTCTTCAGGAACGGCTGAGGATACTTAGAACCGCATAAAACATCCAACAGGCTTCCTGTGGTATTTTCAGGTCGCACGCAAACGCACCCCGTATCCCTGGCGTCAGCGAATAGCAAAGGATAAAACAAGGGATGCTGCAAAAAAGGCCCATCAGCATCCGAAATCCATGCACTACACAAGCTACTCCAGGGGTGCTCAAAACTAACATTTATCTGGGCAAAACTCTGCAAAAATGAAGTAATATCCGCGGATGAAGGTATTCGGTCCGCTCCGTATGACGTCTAAAAAAAACAGAAAACCGGTATGTACCGTATTTATTTCCCACTCGATAATTAAGATACGACAAATGAGATAAGATACGACAAATATGCAAGATGAGAAAACATAATGCACAAACATCCAACTGTAATTTTCAACGGCGAAAATTCTGAAATACATCCCTATGCGTGAAAAAAAACTTGTTTTCGTTTATATTGCAATAGGCATGTCTCTGTATTAATAAACGGATATAAATAGACAGACTCTTACCCAATATCCAACCAATTTTTGTTTGGGATTATCAACATTTTTCACTACTGCATACTCCTTGTTCGATCTCCAGCCTATACCGGGTAAGTTTCCAGTCAATTCAAACCGATGATCGGTCCTAAAGACCATGGCCATCAGCTGAACGCAGGATGCTAGAAAGGACCACAGAAAGCAGACACTTAACAGCGGTATACAGAAATTTTAATGTTAATTTAAAACCTAAAATAAATATCATAGATAACTGCGCCTTTTCGTAGAAGTTGATCTACAAAAATGCGTACGCTTTGAACTAATGAATCAGTGGTGACATTCATTGGGAAAAAATTACTTGTAAGAGTAGCCAATCGCGGTCCAGGAAGCAAGAATGTTTTCACTGGCTTACTCGACACCATAAACAAGTTCTCCAGCAACGTAGTGCAGTACAGCTGCAACAACACGGATTCGCAACACAAGGCAAGAAAGTATTAAGTTGAAGTAATTTTTACTTGAAGTGCCCGCTGACGCTCGACCAAGAATTCGCGTTCCTTATTGCCGAAGGACTTTTTCGGAGGCAACTCCACGTCCATTCCGTACGATTCGACGGCATCGTGCAGTGCGAGGAAATCGTTGTAGCGTTTCTGTATTGTCCAGTGGACGGATGACAGATGAGGCACTGCTAACCGTATACCGTATTCCTGCAAAGTACGCGCTCTATTCGAAGTTATCAGGAAGAACACTCAGCAATACATGTTTTGTTTGTATAAAACATGAGTCAATGTCTTCATTTCGAATATTCGTAATTATACCGTGTGGCCCGCGACGTCGTTCATCGACTCAAAAAGGCATTCCAGTGGCCGAAGTGTGTCCACATCGCTATCTCGCGCAGACATTTCTTGAAAACAAGCAATCTGGTTGTGACTCCTTCAAGCGTATTTGCAGATGCGATGCGCATGCAGCTTCTGCGGCAGAGGTACGCCCACGATGTTGTGATGGAACTTGCAATTAGTACTGTTAGTAATTAAAGAAAGGTACACACAGCCTCCAAAAACATTACAGGATGCAAAACAGGCAACGAACTGAGTTAATTCTGGAAGTGGGATTCGTTTCAGACATATCGGGCGCTATAAAGCTTTAAGAAAAGTACGAGCCTCTGCTTAGCAAACTGCAAAGTCACAAAGATAACAGAAATTCTGACAAAGATAAAACAGTTAATCAGACTCTGTTAAAAGGAGTACAGTAATTTTGATTAAAAATTTCAGTGGTGTCAGCTTTCAAACTTATTATGGTTAAAGACTTACTTTTTTTTTTTTCATAATGTAGTTTTTATTGGTCAAATCGAACTGAAATTAATGAGAGAAAAATGAGTAATTAGAGAGTAATTAAGACTTACTTAAAGTAAGTTGTAAGTAAGTACCAGATTAAACGAATTAATTGATCAGCTGGCAAGAATTTTTGCTGTATCTTTCAGCACGGTGACTGGCAGCCGAGTGGTGGTGCCAGGCGGTACTGATTTACAGAACGTGAAAATTTATTACTGTAAGTAAAACAAGCTGATGGTGGGCACGGATGAATTTTGGGAAATAACTGGGTTATACGACAGCATTACGACTGTCAGGGACAATTTTACTGGGAAAAAAATCTCGCCTCTATTAAGTGCATTTTACTTCATTAAAAATAACTGCTTGGATTCTGTTTCGGCATTTGTTGTCATTCTAGTCGAACTGCTAACTAACCTTTAACTTATCGAAGTACAATAACAAAATTAATACTAATAACTAACTATAATATTATCATGTCTAATTAAACAGCGCTCGTACAAAGTACTGGAGCAGAAATCTGCGGTGAAGTCCAAAGGTGCTGTGTTGTACTGTACTCCTACTGTACAGCCAAGTCAATGCACAGTAGTTAAAATCAGATCATGTGAAGTCTATGACATCCATGACAACAAAGTTTCAAACAGCCACTGGACTTCCGGAATAATATATATTCGAAAACTTTGACCAGCCTATGACCATCACTATAATGAGAGGATTCTAACACCCTTTATTCTACAAAAAAAATTCCTTTATTCTATGAAAATTTGATTGGGGGGAACAGAAGTTAAACGCGGAGATCAAGAATCTTGGCACAGCTGACGATTAGTACAGTATTCATATACTTAACTATATGTACTAAACTTTTATAACTAAATACATAAACAGCAAAACAAACTAATACAGTACAGTAATCAATAGCTGTCAGCTATCGTAAAGTACAAAATACAGTACATATAAATTTTGAATCATTTTAACTAGTTTCTACTAGCGCAAGCTTAATGTTGTGTGAACCGGCTTCTGCCGAATAAAGCAATTATTACCTTAGTGATAATTTTTAAAAGAATTAGACTGTGTCTTTGGTTTTCGAAAAACACTACCTGTTGACTAATAGTATTGCTGATACCTTTTATAAGAACGTTTTTTTACTTTATTTGTCTTCTAACTGCGGAACATACGTAGCGCTACAACCACAGTGCGTCGATTTTCGAAATTACCCAGCAGTTGTAACTTGTAGGGATATGACCTTTCGTGAGTGGTAGCTTTAATACGCGAACTTTAGCTTTAAAACAATGGGGTTACTTGAGCTCGGCCAATATGTACTGCAAACACAAAAGATTCAACAAAAGATATGCACATGCTCAAATAAACTCCGTAAGGACAAAATGACCAGGGAAAAACACCGATGTGAAGCAAAAGCTGGTCACCCGGTTTAGCAACCAGCAAGATCCACGCCAATCCGTTAGCTTCGTGAACTCTTGCCAGTGCCAAGCCAGGATGAAACCGCTGCGTTCTGCTATAATATCCGGATGATTCCTTTGCACCGCGGCTACATTCGTGTCAGACGGTGCACTCCATGACCGAAGAAAAATGTACTTAATAGACAATTATCCATCCACTTGAACACTCTTAACTTTCCAGAATCGAATCGAATTTTGATAATATGCGCAATGCGTCCGCAATCGACATGGTTGTCCTGGACGGCACCAGAAATTTCCGGCATGGCTTGCTAGGTGGTCAGTTTCACCCGATCACAGTTCTTCCAGTGTGCAGGAATCAGTCAATTCCCGCGCAACACAGTCTGTCGCATTAATGCTGCACCTCAACCTGCGCATGCTGCCGTGAAATCATCCAGTGCCATTGAGGACAAACCCATGCACTACTCCAAATGAAAAACGGTAATATACCGTTAGCTCACAATCCTTAATGCTTTTCCGGCGAAATCTGCAGGTAAACAACGCAGATCGAAACAAACAAGCAAACTCAAACAATATGTGATAAGTTCATCTGCTTAGGACATAAGATTCTCGCCTTACTTTCCTTATCGACATTTGATAAATCAGTAAAAACTGAGCAGCTTAAAAAATGTTTGTAATATATATGTAAGAGGTGCTAAGGCAATAATACCGACAGCGCTGAATAAGCGATATAAGTAATCTGTTTCTATTTTATTGCAATACATGCGAAGAATTACTGAACTTACACCCAGAATCGCAGCAAAGGAGATTATACACCTGGCACCCGTATCGGCATGGTGATCAACGAATGTCCATTTTAGCCTTACTGAGTTGCCGGATTGGGAAACAGCAGCATTGAAGAAGCCCTAATATTCAGGATGTGTAGAACCCTCTTCCCCAAGGTTTACATCCGTCGCCACAAATTAGCATATCGTTGAAATTAATTGGTTCACAACTTCCAATAAATATGATAAATTGCCGCACAAAGCGTAAATACCGCAAAGTGTATGCTAAATACACTGACAGAAGTACATTGTTCCCAATCCGAAAAGCGCCGTACTGCAACAGAAATTTCAAAATTGCACAAAGCACAATATGATTTCGTGCCGCAAAATAGCAAGATCGAAAATACTGATGTCATCTTAAGAACGCCTGGCTACTCGAAATGAGCCGTTTTACGGCTACCGGTCGCTATTTAGCATACTCTATGAACGTTTGTGCATGTGTTAGCCTGAAATAACAATGAATATTGAATTAGCTGGCTTTAAAGAGAATGGCAGTAAATGTGTTAACAACAATCTGCTATACAAGGCAAAATTCGACCTTCATTTTCCATGAAAAAACAGGTTTTCTCACTCGGTTGATGATGTGTATATTTAACGCTGGTAGTATTCCTAAGACAGTGTATACAATTGTACGGCGGTATACAGTACAGCGAGGATTTATCTGTTCATTGTGTTGGGTGTTTGTGCGTAGCCATGACTTGCTGCAAATCGCCAAGAAGCTTATTTGATGGCACCGGTACTGTGCAGCTGTGGCTATACCGCGTCGACTATAGCCTGATTCCGGTTGCAGTTTGATGAACATTCGCTAGTCAACAAATAGAAGATAACAATTTAGAGAAAAAAACTTTTGTCCTTCTCTGACGCTCATTTTCACGCCGACATTGACCATTAGGCTCGTATTACATGTGGTCGCACTGTTGCTGGTTGCAAATGACGACTCACGAACAAGATCAAGATAAGTCTATACACTCTACGAGTAGAGTAGATCTGTCATGATTGCACGTCTTGGGAAAAAAGTGGCTGTCCAAGATCCATAGCCTTTTACGATCGGCAAAGGTATTAGAGTAAAAACCACTCGTGGCGTAAGCTTGTATTTGATGCAGCGGCAAATTCAAACATATGAACTTGTTAATTTCGATTTTACCAAACACCAACTCAACTGTTCGTCAACCGTATTGCATAATTATTATGTGCTGATTTTCTTATTATAATATTCAACTTTGATCAGAAGAGATACAATTCGTATTTCCCGATCAAATTTTTTCACATAGTTCTTTAAAAAAGCCAGACCGGCCATGGGGATCTAAGAAGCATCTGTCTTTTCTCAATAAAGTTTTTCGGCTACTACGATGGACCAATATAGACACCTACGAGTAGATCATAAACAGGCACCAATATTTCCGGGTGTCAGCTTTCACAAGTAAATCTTATCAACATGACAAATACAAAAGGGAATGTGAAAGAAAAAGGTAGTTTGCAAAGCTTTGTTTCTGCATCAAAATCAAAAACTCCCTAATACAAAAAAGTTAAAACAGGAATAAAATTCAGTTAAAAATTATCCCCGGTTAAGAATATCCAGATCAACGTAAGGACTACCGCCCGAGCCAATCACAACTTCTGTTTCTCGAACGAAATTCCCGGCCTGGCACCCACGCTTAAAATTCTGATATATTTCTCGTAGTTTTGGTTCAATGTAGCCCGGCAAAGGACGGATATATGGATCACTGGACCAGCAAGCATTCATTAAGTTCCAGCACTCATCGTCAAAATAAGGCAAACGTTCCGGTCTGATTCCTAAACAACAGCCAAGAGTAATTACACTCCACCAGAAAAAAAGTGGACAGTACCACTCCGTAATTCCATGTCTGTCACAGAGCGTGCAACAGGTAAATCGCTGTCATTCGGTGACTAACCTTTCCGCACCGACGTTTTTAACATGTCTTTAGACATGGATGGCTCAAACACGGCCGGCAACTTAACCGAACCAGAGCAGAGAAACCAAAAAAGAATACCGAAGGCGTAGATATCCACACAATGGTCATACTTTACTCCAGTAAAAATTTCTGGAGCCATGTGAATCTGCAGACAACATATAAAATAAAGTGTATGTTATTCAATGGTCTCTTCATAACGCCCATTTTTGGTGGAGCACACAAATATTTTTCTAATGTCACTCAGTTATCCATCGCAGCATGTCGCAACCCTAATCCTTCGCTAAACTAGATTTTTCTTAATAACTCAACAAAACTTACAGGTGTACCGACAATTGATCCAGACAACAATGCTTCCGGCTTGCAAAATCCCAAGTCTGACAATTTAGCGCGATAGCTTTTATCCAGCTAGAATAATCAATTCCCCAGTTTTACATATGCGAGTACCAAGACTTCTGTGCCAAGCTTTGAACTGTTACTAATTTACTGTTCGGTACCATTCTGTCAACAAAACCGAGATACGCGACAGCTTCGTAAATTATAGTACTGTACTCACAAGAACATTTTTTAGCTTTATATCTCGATGGACTAGTCCCTGACTGTGGAGAAACCGGATGCCTTCTATAACCTAAAGGAAAGAAGATATTAACTGTTAGCATTAACAAAAGTAAGACCGGAGTTTTACATCAACAGCCACTTGGAGACGGGTTCCCCAAGGGATGCCGCTTTTTAAAGCAGCATGGAGATCGCGTGGCAATCGTTCCATAAGGAACAAAACCGCCGGCCCCATACTGGCACCCCCATCGCCGTAGGAATAGTCAATGACACTCCCATACAAAGGAACAATGCGAGGATGGGGAGGAATACATCTGTAAAAATATAGGCAGTTTGTTCCAAATGCTATACGAAGTCGGAATACACCGCTCTATAAATCGTGACTTACTTAGCACAGAACTAAAAAATAAAATTTAAAAAAAGGCAGAAAATATGGTGCAGTAACAGCTAAAAGTGAATCAAATAATTGTAGCAAATAAGAACAACGCATGCTTTTCTTACTACCTTGTGTAATAAAATTCCATAGCCAAGTCGTTCCAGTGTTTATCATCCGGAGGTACAACTGATTTAACCGCGCACGGTGCATAGCCAGCCCAGGATTCGCATGCATATACGACACCATACTGGCCTCGACCGATTTCCCGGCCTAATTTGGGCATGCCGTGGCAAATCAAATCCTTGGCGGAAGCGCTTTCCAGGGCCAACTTGGACACCTTAGGTGCATGGAGTCGCCGAACTTTCAACCGTTTCTGCTCCATTTTTTCCAACCTATCGGCGTGCTTACACTCCAGCTGTCGTATGGATAACAAAAACAATTCATGCGCATGTCGCAAACGCTCCCGGAACTGCGAACAAATGTTTTTTGCTAATTTCGTCGACGACAAGGAGGTCATCATTTCAAGGGCAACTGTCCGTTTCCAGGAACTGTCTACTTTATCACTGGAACTCCAACGCAAACTCTGGACGAATGTCCGCAGCTTCTCATAAAACATATGGCTCACCGATGAACTTGTGGCAGCATTCAGCTGTATCTGATAAGCAGCGTTGAAAATCTGTTTAAGCGCATGAGCGGCCGAAGGAAGGCTGCTTTCGTTTGTTAACTCCAGGCTTTCCAGGCAGCGACATAAAGTCCCTGAATTACACCACAATGAATTAACACATGTAATCTTTTCATTTCATTAAGCGAGATTTTTCGCACCCACAAAACTTTCCCGCAGGCAATTGACCGAGCCAATTAGCTTGCCAGCCACAGCAGAATTAATCCGCGCAAGTACAAGGTCACGGATTTCTTCCATACAGCTTTGCAGATCTTTCATATTGTGCACTGCATCCTGACTTTCAATAATCTCCACGTCTAAAAAGTACTGGTTTAACCTTACCATATTTTCTTCAACAAATGAACAACGTATAACTTGCGTACGGTGAAATTTGTACGATTCCGCTTCATCCAGGAGCGAATCTTTGATCGAATCAACAGTTTCTTGTATGATTAATTCAATCTCTTCTTGTTTACGGTTAGCAATCGCGCTCATGGTCTCGTACAATTCCAACTCTTTCGTGCGAACGTAACTTAATCGTCGCGGAGTAATCAAGACATCACGGGCAATATCGAAAGCGAATATTGTGAATTGAGCTAGCACCCGTTCTGCAAACAAATTGTCAGTATTGTAGTCGATTTAAGCAAAGTTCTGATCGTAATAACAGAACATACAAAATCAAGTACGTATATATTACTTGAAGCAGCCGCTAAATAAATACTGTATTTCCAGCTGCATTTGCAAAAAAAATTGGCATAGTGCTACAATACAAGTGGAAGAAAGTTTCTCAATCACATAATAATTCTGCAAAAATATTAACCACATCAAACAGATCTGCTTTTATCTTGTACTGTAAACAACGGCCGTAAATACTATAAATCCCGAATCCGACAGTCAACCGCCTTTGCTTACCATGAATATTATACAAATTTGTTGCGGCTTCCAGCAAACGCGAAAGAAGAACGCGACGGGCAAAGGAAGCAATGGTCGTAAGGGACAACGCACCATAAATTAATTCATTTTCGCTTCCAAATCCTTCCTGGTATTTCTCTGCCCGTCCATCAATCGGAAAAGAGAGAAAGCCACCACTCACCAGTTGCTCAAAAATCTGACCACTGATGCGATTCGGAACAACATCCGGGCTAACCGAGGCACTGCAAGGCGAGAAAACTCTCTAACTTAACGTGTACAGACAAACGAAAACCAAGCAAGATTATGGCGCCCGGTAATTCGCAGACGTACACTAGGGTATACTCTTAAGTAAGCAGCCTAATGAAACTTGCAAACACTCACTTGGGCGGATCCCCATCGGGACATACATAAAGGATAGGCGAAGTGGGAGCGAAAGCCTTTTGTTCGGCAAGCAACCCGAGATCCTACAAAAGAGCAGGCTCAAAAATCCCGTAAAAAGCTTCCTTAGCATTAGACACAAGTATAAAGTTTTACGATCAACACTTCGACACTGTATTAAAGCCCCTCAGCATAATTTCGCTGGAAAACCGCACGCATGCTTTTATAATTTTGGCGGTTTGCCAGACTATTTCCACTACCTGACAGAAGCAAACAAACATTAATCAAAGCAACGACTAGCAATGTGAATCATATCTATCGAAAAGCATGCCAAACATTTCCACCGACATGTGAAAACAACTTTGTACCAACGTAAAAGTTTCAAAAATAAAAAATGTTGCAAATATCAATTCACATAAATGGAACCGAAAAAACAAAATTCTGTGTAGAATTTGTTTAACTAACTTCGTCAGAAAGCATACGCCCAGCAAGAACACAGACGAACACCGGCAAGGCTCCTTCCAAACACTTCTGGTATATTGGCTCCAGACCACTAGTATGTTGACTAGGTGAAACAATGATGCGCCATCCTGACATTAACAATTCATGGCTAAGGCTAATCTCCAGAACTGCATTTCCGGCTGCTGAATCCGTAGTCGTACTCTGTAATGAATGCAAAAAAACGCGTATTAAACGATAAAATATTCTAGCTTGGACGCTTCTTAATATTGGGGCTAGCAGTTTACCATTAGCATAAGGTCATCAATTGGCACAAGACTTTTCGTGTTCTTTCGAGACAGCACAGGATCCACCACCTCAAAGTTTTCGGCAGTGGACAAACTGAAGCTTCTGTTCATGCCATACACAATTCGCAACATCCGCCAACCGTTCGCCGATTCTTGCAGCTGGACCGGCAACACCGCTTGTCCTAAAAGTGAATTGACCATGGCCAATTTGGCAGCGTAATCCTGTCCCACAATAACGATGGTTGGCACATTTTCGATCACAGATTGCACCAGCTGTTCTTCCGATCGTACAATGGCAACGTTTGCCAAAAATTCTGTGAATAATGCGTATGACTGTGAGTGACAAAGAGCAACAAACGCAGAAAAATCAGTCAAATTCTCATTTCCCAACGCCGGAAGCAGTTTTCATACCTGATTCAAAGCTACCACTGTATGTCAGTTCCTTCAGAGCCAATTTTGTGTCACGATAATTCTGCCGTAGAAGTTTGCAGATTTGGGAGTATTTACGAATCTCATGCGATAGAGACATCTCGGAGTGTTGATTTTTCTTCAAAACTGTTATAACATTGCTTCGCCTTTCTGCATTAAATCTTTCAAGGATAGCCGGATATTCTATTTGAAACAAAAGAAAAAGGCATTTAATAAAGACATTACATTACCATTGATACAGTATCAGGTGACAACAAATGACAATCAAGTGCACAATTGTGGCGGCTTCATAAACAGAGCCAGGGGTACCAATTAATACAGGCATCTTGCAAAAACGATAAATTCAACAAAAAGCAAACAGCTTCCTGTAATTTACAAAGCTCCCAAATAAAGAAAACTAAAGGAAGGGCGAAATCGAAGCAGAGAAACACTAATTAGACTATAATACATTTGAACACCGGACACATTTACAAACACCATAGTTTTGGAAATTAATATCAAATGATTTGTGAATATTTTCGAACATTTTTAAAACAAGAGGACGTTCCTAAAAGTCGTAATCAAAAGTGAAATGAATCCGATTATGTCAACCCAAGCTTAGCTGAAACAAAAGTGAAATGTTCATACATACCAGTGAAAAGGAAAATTGCTGTAATACTAATTAAAAAAAGAATATATATATATATCAAATTTGTACGAAACAGAGATTGAACACCATAATTATTAACAATTTGACACACAGACGATAGCAAATTGATCTCCGTCCAACAGGTGGTTTAGGCACTTTGACTTGGGACAAACATTTTTTCCTTAGCACAAAGGCCAGAGCCTCATAGTAGATACTGACAGCACATACACTCCGAGTGATTACTGTTTAAGTTCCCTTTTGACGAACTCTTTAGGCGTTCGAAAAAACTCGAACTCACCCAAGAAAGGCATGGGTGTCGTGGATCACATGCAGGCAAGGTGTCCGTGCAAGGCTTCCTGCTGGGCCGTTCTTAGACAAAACCATGTTTACAGTTTGATAAAACAGCAGCAGAATAACTGCAGTAAATCGCAATAATGTGAAAAAATCTGAAACGCTTATTCTGACTGGCGACTGCAGAGGCAATAAAATCAAAAAGAAGTAATTAATCACAACTTTTGAATTCGCATAATTAAACTTCAAAGCTCCGCGTTAAACATATACAATTTTGCAAGCTTGAAAAGCCTTAAAAAAATATTGGAGGCCTTAGAAAGTTCAGTACGAGACTGTACGAGTACTGCTCGCTATATCGCAAATTTTACGGCGTCGAAAAAGAAAAACTGCGTGAGGAAAAACGTACGTCGATTGCCACACGGATGTAGCGGATGTACCGTACGTACGTGCTCAAAATTCTTTAAACGTACACAACTAGTACTGTACTCATACTTGAAAGTTTAAAATTATACAGTAATATTATTATTTTTAATGCGCATAATAAAATCGCCCACTTGATTAATTATTCGGCAATAATTTTTATGTTAATTTAGTACGCACTATACAAAAGAGTCTTTTACTATAGTTTAATACTGACCAGAGTACTGACTGGGGCCTGCTAGCATTTTTATAGAATACGAGTACGTAAACTGCAGTATAAAATACGTATTTTATCATGTACTACGGTCTACGGGTACCTAAAGCGTACGCGAAATGAAGTCGTACCTGTGCCTGCGCAGCAAATAGGCGTATCGTGAACCGTCAAAAAATCGCCAGTAGCGATCGCCAAATAACAGATCGAAGGATCCCGTTTGTCATTGTGTGATCTCCACTGTGCTTGACCAAAACAGCCAGGTTTTTGTGGTGTTTGATACGCCTGCATTTGGAATAGCTGATTGTCCATTCAATCCGCAAATCATGGCGACATATGGAGAAACAGTAACGGAGGAAGACAAGGTTAGGACGCTGTTTCCACCACCTGATAATATTATGATGGAACCTTTCTGGGACCCTATACTGTTTATTAGTACTCACTGCTCGTCGTGCTCGATGCACATTGCCTCGGATTAACGTTGTGTTTTGGTCTGTAGGTGAATATAGTGTCGAGGTTTTTACTTCACGCACCTCCCGGAGAATTCAACGAAGTCTTCAACGGTAATGTCGTATTCAAGGTTGAAACATGACAGCATCTTCAGTTTCTTCTGTTTTGATTTCGCTAATCGACAATGGTCTCGTTAGATGTCAGGACTCTTCTCAACGATGATACCCTGTTGAAAGAAAAATTGTCGGGGTATGTTGAAATCACGAAACGTGCAGAGGTTTACCGAAATAACGGCCTGTAGATTGTATTCATGTATTATTAGTTTGTCTTCGCAAAGCTGGTATTACTTTTTATAAGTATACGCTTATACAGTTTCCCCAGATTTAATTTATTAACCAACCTCTGGTTGCAGCGGTTTTCAGTATTTTTTTGCGTAAATTTTCTATTTTTTACAGGACATTTGCGCAGTACAATAAAGACCAGTTTACACCCGTACGTCTGGAAGGAGTTGATGAAGCGGTATGTGAAAGTATTAGCAGCGCTGCTTTATTTTTGGATTGGAGCTACATATGTGTGAACTAAAGTTACTAAACAATATAAGCTCGTGCTGAACAGGTTATTATCAGTGAACACAATGATCTCGGACGCCACCGGTTCTACGACCCGCGATCCAAGCGCTCATTCCGTTTTGATCATTTGCGCAAAGAAGCCAGCGATATCCAGCAGCAGGAGATCGGTGATGCGCGGGTGGAGTCCTGGCGGTCAGCATTCGAGTCGCATTTTAGCAGCTATGTGGACAATTATTATAAACATGGCGTATGTACCGTTTTTGCCAAAGCCGACGGTGGACAGTTTACAGTGGTCGTGGCCATCGAAGATCATCAGTTCCAGCCCAAGAATTACTGGTGCTGCTCAAATTATTTCTGCTCGTGGGGCTGGATTGTTTAATTATTAATCGACATTTTTACTACACAGGAACGGTAGATGGAGATCGCAGTGGTCGCTGACATTTTCACCAGGCTCAGACAGCAGTGTTGAACTGCGTGGCATAATTAAAGTGCAGGTAAGAATGCAACTTTTACTACGATTTAAGGCATTCCTGAAGTACTGCCTTGCGCGCCAGGTTTCGGTACTCCTTTTAAGAATTAACCAAAATATTGTTTACCCCTATACACTTTACCTGTAGAAGTAATGATTGTGTGGTAATGTGGTATGATTTAGTGGAATGCAGAAATTCGTATTCGAAAACTTTTTGTATTCTCTCCTATGTATAACTTACGAGGGAGATACCCGAACACGTCCGCGTCAGATCAGCATACACTTGGTACCATCAGAATCCTTAGAATTTCAGCTATTTTCTTCGAGAATCAAAACACCCCCAGATAAAGAACTCGAGTTTAGGGATCTCTGAGAAGCCAGCATAGATATGATGGCTGACTTCCATCGAAACGTCAGCAGGCGCCATACGCATTGTCCAGCCTAGATGCGCCATGTGTTACGCATAGTCTGGCTGCAATCTGTTGATTCTGTACGTATTGGTTTTGTTGACGGCTGTCTCACCTATTTTGCCCTATCGCGCGCACAGCATCCGCGGTTGCATTGATCTCTATGCAGCTAGTCGATGCTGCTGCGCTTAATGAGTTAAAAAACTGCGATAGCTATCGATAAAGCGCTATTTAACTTCTCGCTGAAAGACGGTTGCGCAATCTCGCATCCGTACAGACGCGCCGTATATGTATGGCGTCTGCTGACGTTTCGATGGAAATCAGCCATCTTATCTGTGTTGGCTTCTCAGGGATCCCTAAACTCGAGTTCTTTATCTGGGGGTATTTTGATTATCAAAGAAAATAGCTGAAATTCTAAGGATTCTAATGGTACCAACTGTATGCTGATCTGACGCGGACGTGTTCGGGTATCTCCCTCGTAAGTATATGTACGAGTATAGAAGTCTTTGTTAGTGTGCAGTATATTGTCGTGTGAATGTTGTTGGCTGCTGCATATGCTTCAAAATGCAGAGATTTTTAATTAGCGTTCATGAACTAGGTGCATTATTATGAGGATGGAAACGTACAGCTGGTGAGCTCCAAAGAAATCAAGGATGAAGTGACAATTACCGTATGTACTTTGACTGATGATCTCGCGCTAGCTTACCTTTCAAGGCACGGGGTCGCTTGTGAAATGATATAGAAGAAGTAATTGCCTGGCTATACCTTTTCAGAATGAAACGGAAACAGCGAAAAACGTTTGCCAGATAGTTCTGGATGCGGAAAACGATTATCAGATGGGAGTTTCAGAGAATTATAACACGATGTCGGAAACCACCTTCAAAGCCCTGCGTCGACAATTGCCACTTACGAGAACGAAAATTGACTGGTCTAAAATTACTGGTTACCGGCTTGCAAATGAAATTGGAGGCAAAGGGAGTTAATATGCAACTGATCGACACATTTATGGCGAAATAGTAGGAAATACTATAGTTAACTATGTAAGTACGCTACGATTGTAGTCCGACCGAAATCGGTTTCTTTTGATTGCAATGCTTGTCGTTTGTTTCAGTTTTATATGTTTTTTATGTATTAATGTAATTGATGCTTTTGTACTGCACCGATAACTACAGATATTTTCGCCTTGGATTGATTCTGTTTACTTTTTAGTTATCTGGTGCGCTGGTATTTCCCGTACCGATTTGTGAAATAAATTCTGCAGAAATGCGATTCTGACTGCCTTATCTACTGGCTTTCCTGCTCTAGATTCTATAGAGTAGGTTCCGATTTTGCGGAGGCAGTATGTGCATACTGCCAGCGTCGAATTTCAGGGTAGCAGCATGTTGTAGTGAAGCGAGTAGTTGAATGCTTGGTTGCGAAATAGAACTTTTTATTTTTGCAACATTCTGGTTTTTTCACTGAGCTTTTAATTTAAAAACGAATAGTGCCTACTACACGCGAAGCGTTGGGAAATTTAATGCAGCTTTAACCGAAGAGTCAAAGACATGCAGGAATTATTATCAGGGTTTTGCCAGATACGTAATTACAATACTGATTAAATGCAGAAAAGGATATTGCGCGATAATATAGTACGTAGGTACTAGGTACACGATAGGTACAAATTTCGCCTTCTGCCCTGAATAATGCACTGCCGCACTTTTCCGATGAAAGTGAACTAGATAAAGCGTGGAAGAATCAGTCAAAACAACAATTTCGTATGGAAGATGAGTGCTCTTAATGCGAAAGTGTAAATTATTAGGAATTATTTTTAAATATTATGATTTTGACCAATCAAGTACACCGGTTCTCTCGAGCGCTCCGCCCAAACCTTGACGTCTGGCGCCACCTGATTACAACGTGTTGGGCCACTTCAACCATTGATAAATCATGCCGTCTGGTAGTGTTCTGCTGTTTACTCAGCGACGGTAGACAAGTTTCAAAAGATAGACCAAGAGAATTCCAAAGGAATCAGATTTTCTCAAGATAGTTATGCCTTCATGCTAGAGTGTTCATAGGAAATGTGCGATTTCGACTTTCTCCACATCTTCCAGTTAATCGTTTGCTCTCTTTCCTTATCGTGCACGATCGCGCGAAACTGTGGTTCATCGTGCATAAACAAGGTTGGAATATCTCAGTATCGTTGGTCTTAATTGGAAAGCCGAGCGAAACTAGAGATAAAAGGGATACCAGGCACGGGATTTGTTGGATAGTTCTCACAAAGTTTGGAGACTGAATCTAAGGTATCTAAAAGGGCTCGGAAAACCATGCAGTCGGACGTCTTTTCACTTCACCAGATGGAAGCCATCAAAGTCAAAGTTACGGTAAGAGTCGTAAACGATGCAGCAGATCTAGACTGCTTTAATTCCATGTATTTAGAAATACGTATAATTAGTCGACTCGTTAGTATTGGCAGTGAGTGTTAAAGTGGTCTTAATTTTATTTTCGTTTAGTGGCATTTTTTTAAATAGTGGGTTCAAACAGATTAACAGTATGATTGGCACAATTATTTTCTACTTACTGCAAGTGCTTACAGATAGAACGAGGAATTAAGTGATCTGTGAGCACGAGTGAATGTTTTGGTCTTTGCTTTGCAGCCTTTGTTTAAGTGATTTTGAAAAAAATTACTCTTCGCAATTTCATTCGTCCATTTTGTACAAAAACACAAGTGTACAATTACTTACAATTATGCATACATTTCTGTACATAAAAGTATGTATAAGTTTTTGTGATTGCGCCTTCTGTTTTGTGTTAACTGTTACTGCTGGCTGCATTACCGCAGTGCTCTTTTGCTTTGCAAGATAACAATGGTGCTCATCAGGCGGAAAAACCATTAGATTCACCAAGACGCCATTGGCACTCAACATTCATTTCCGTTCTTAACTTTAGCTCGTTTATCTTGTTTACCGGATCATAAAATGGTTAAGATGGCAAACATTTTTGATTGCCTATCGGTTTCGAACGACATGAAAGTGCACAGCGATAACCTTTTATCGGCTAAATTGTTGTTCTGTAAAAATAATATGGTGTCGGCATGGCACTCTGTGAACCGGCAACGGCATTCATTTTATTTGACCTCTTTAAGTTTTCGCTGCATGTTGCCAAATTATAACTCATCGGTTCATCTACCGAGACAGACAACAACATTAAGCTAAAATAAATGCGCAGAATACTTAGTTAAGTAAATTGTGTGAAATGCTGAAGGCAAAAAGCCGAACTTTGTGTGCACATTGTGCAAATTATTTCTGCCCCGTAATTTTGGCGGTTTGCGGTATTATGGGATGGATGTGCGGTAGTTGAGTGTTATTAATTTATAACGTAGTTTATATATTGCGTTCCTGTAGCGGTCGTTGCATTTTTGGTTTTTCCTACTTCACAAAACTTAACACTTGGTCACAGAGATTTAGTGATTTTTGGTGCTGGAGAGCCAGCAAATGCAGTCGAGCCATTTTCCGGTAGGTAATTGTTTCGGCTCTTTTTTCTCTTGTTTTAGCCTTGTCTAGGCCCTCACGTAGATCAGCGCCCGGATTGCATGTTTCCATTACACCAAAACTTTTTGACTGCATACGCAAAATTAAGTGAGTACAGTCACAAATCGACTGTCAAGAAACTGTTGCCACGGATCAGGTGAATTGTTGTTTCTCTGGGGTAGGGGGTTGCTTTTCAGATTGTTGTGAGTCTATAGTTACACGCTATGCGGCTGATAAAAGTTAAAGCCGCAGATCAAATTTAAAGATCTTCAGAGAAAAAAATTAGCCTAGCGCATTTGCCCAAATCTGTTCAGATTTTATGCCCCAAATTTTATACTTGTTAAGGTTGTTTTTAGGTTCGTAACTACGAGTACTATTTATGGAAGGCTGTTATTGCTTAGTATGCCGTTTTTGAAAGAACTAACCGAATAGAGCGATCGCAAAGTACGGCTGTGTTTTTTTGTAGAAAAACTGCGGACGTAAATGCCCACGTGCTCGGTTAACAAAATGTATTTCCGGGGTGTTTACTACCTCTATTAATTATCTGCCTGTTGGGGAAAACTGAAACACAACTCACCCGCGGGAACTGTTATAATTATTCGCTACCACTCTCTTTACTAGGCTGCTGAGCGAGCAGTGTTATTTCGTGTGGCGTACAATACAAACACAGTAACTTCCAACAACTGTACACATTATGTTACCTGTTAAGCTGATCATTATTTATTTATTGCTTGTTTTGCAACATTTTCAATGTGTGAACTTGTGTGAATTGTGCAGAAATAATTACGTACGCTTTTCCTATCTAGACACCCTATCGTATCTGCATAGGTTGATTGTTCGCTTTGTAGAAATGTGACGGTGTGAAGGATCCAGTTTACAAAAAATTCTGCATTGATCCCCGTATCACTTCTTTCGATATCCTGCGAAAATTATTGGCTAAAGCATTGGAGATCAAAAGGTACGGAAATAATGTAATGAATTTTTCTGTTAACTTTATACCTGACCCAATACCAATTATAATGCTGTTTGCAGCGATTTTACAATCAGCTATCAAGCGCGCGATGAATGTAACAGGCCAACTTATTTATCGCTTCTATCTGACTGGGATCTCGATGCAGCACTGTTAAGCTATGCGGATCCTTGTCTGCGTTTGAAGGTTGATGTGCAGCCATTTGTGGACGGTATGAAAGTGTCCTTATTAATCTCCGTAACACTTTGAACCTTGCTCTCAATGCGCTTTTTATCGAGCCAGTTGTTCCGCATAGGTTTTGATGACTGGGACATTATCCGTCCTCTAGATCTACCCGAACCAGGCAGCACAGTTCGTCCTCCAGCAACGCGTGGCGCGTCTTTCCGTGAACGCTTGTCGTCCTTGGGCCGTCCTATGGAGATTAGTCCAAAAGGCCTTAAACTTAACGGCAAGCGATCCCGATGAGGAAGCGCGGTCACCAAAGGCCCCCATGACCGATTCCGGAGTATCGGAATTTTCTTGACTCCGCCGGGCGTCTGGTACGTCCCATGGATCTTCGGCGATCGGTATATTTGGGAGGTGTGGACCAGCATGTCAGAAAATATGTCTGGCGGCTGATTTTGAATGTATTCCCGGATAATCTCACTGGGCAGGAACGGCTGGATTATATGAAGAGAAAATCGAAGGAATATTACGATTTACGAGAGAAATGTCAGAAATCCATAAGGGATGATCAGCTTCCACACATTTCTATCAGTAATCTGGTAAAGAAGGATGTCTTACGAACGGACAGATCACAAAAGTTCTATGCGGGATCGGATGATAATAAAAACATTGTTGCTTTGTATCATATTTTGACGACATACGCATTGACCCATCCATCTGTTTCGTACTGTCAAGGGATGAGTGATCTGGCATCACCGCTTCTCTATGTCATGCGTGATGAAGCTCACGCTTACATCTGTTTCTGTGGCTTAATGAAACGAATGAAGAAAAATTTCCGACGAGACAGCGAGAGCATGATGATAAAGTTTGAGCATTTGCGTCGATTGCTGAATTATTACGATCCAGAATTTGGTGCATATCTTGCTGAGAACGACTCGGATGATCTGCTGTTTTGTTATCGGTGGCTGTTGGTTGAAATGAAACGAGAGTTCGGTTTTGAGGATTCACTGCGAGCCTTGGAGGTCATCTGGAGCTCGCTGCCGCCTGATCCACCTCAGGGTGAAATCGACCTGGCCGAGCCGCAAATTGAAGATAATGTGTTTTGTGATTGTGAATATTCAAATCGTTCCCGGTTTCACCAGTACGGGTGTTCTTCGAAATTCTCATCGGGAAGAGGAAGTGCTCATCCCAGCAAAACTGGAAGTGAGAATGGTGACACTGAGAGAGACGATTTATCTTCGGGCGACTCAGAGGAGTTAGTGTTGCTGCAGAACTCCCTTACCGAGCGAATGGGAAAGGAATTCGAATATTTGGGTGTAAAATCGAAATCCCCACATTGCTCCGGTTCACATAGTCGGGGATCCACGGCGTCTCCTTCACCGCGATCACTATCCATGTTGAGCATGGACGAGACGTTAACGGACTCGAAGATCGACTCTCTGCGCTCACTATCTCCAGCCGTTACTCCCGGCGATATTGTTGAGGGATTGTGTGTGACAGATTTATATCGGAATGGGGATAGTTCACGAGCTTGGCCCCAAAGTATTATGGACTCAGGCATCACCGATACATCCTCCAATGAACTGAAAAACTCTTCCGATCTTCCGCCACCGGATAAGCTTGGTGATGGGAACCCGTTTCTCCTGTTTGTGTGTCTTACGATATTGTTACACAATCGGAATCACTTGTTGGCTAACAAAACGCAGCATCATTTCGAGTTGGCCATGTATTTTGATCGCATGATTAAAAAATACAACCTCGTAAAGATTTTGGCGGATGCGCGGAAAATGTTTGGAGATTATTTGAAGCTGCAGCATCTACAGCAGCAGCAGCGGGCCATTGAGAACAGCTCAGAGGAGACGCACAGTTCTTTCTAAGGGTACTCAAGAGTAGTTGTACGGTGTTTTCATTTTGGCATTGGTTACAGGTGTTATCTGTTTTGTTAATTAATGGGTTGTTGAAGTATAGCCGACTCGGTTTGGCTGCACTACCGTAATTGACAGTGGTTGGTGATCTTTTTGCGTATTTTGTACTGAGATATTTTTATACAGCAGTTGGTTTATTTGGTTTTTATATACGTGTACATGCATGACTCAGGTCTGTGATTTTGGGATTTTGAACGTAATTATTATTACGAAATTCTAACCGCGCTGAATATTTTGAAGTTTCCCGTGACTTTTATTAATAAATTGGACGATAGCGCTGTGGCTTTGACGAATCGCTTGTCGCGACTGATTGCAAAAAGGTTCGTAGGACAATCACCGCATTTGTCTCAATGTTTGGTGTTATCGAATGCCGGGTAGATAATATTTAGTTGGTGATTTATTAATGCGGAGGTGACGAAATTCGACCATTGGACGATAATATTGTCCGTTGCATGATACAACTAGGTTGAATGATTGCGAATCACAATCCTGAAGTACTTTGGTTGCATGAGCTGGTAATTCGGAAAGTTTTAATTGGTTGTTTTGCAGAAGTCTGAATTGATAGAAGTGGATTTATATCAGTAGATTTATGATTGCAATTGACGAGATCTAAAGGTATAGCTACTGAATAGAGTTTACAAATTGTTTCGCTCAGATAATTTTTTGCCTGGCACACAAAAATGCTTCTCACTGCCGTACGGTAATTTTCACTGAACACTTGAAATAAAAGATAGAAGTACCCATTGACCCAAACAAATAACGCCAAGAAAATAACGAGGTCGAAATAAACCATGTATGCGAAGTTTCAATAAATCATTCTTCACATAATCATGTGAAAGCATGGCTGTTATGAAATTGTGTTTATAAAAGCCATTTTCAGAGAGATTTTGTAAGCTAATACAGAAGATTTTGGTCCACAGTGTTACTGCAGACAGCTCAGAAATATCACAGACACAAAACAAAATTTAAAAACCGTTTTTTCATCGGAATATAAAATATATTGTGAGTGTTTTCAAAATTGATCAGGTGAAAGACTTCATCTACAGTATATAGTAATTATACAATATGGTTAATGTTAATGGAGCAATACTGTAATAGAATTAACCTCCAACGTGCCGTACAGAACCTTGACCTTTTCGCGCGTTAACATTATTGACGCATACGCGTAGTTGTTGTGAGAAAACAATTTTCAGTGTTACCATGCTGCGGCACGTATGCTCCTGGAAAGATACTGTACGTCTCGCACTGATTATTCGTAATGCAGCACCCGAATGTTGCAAATTTGCAACCATCACTTCCGCATGGCGGATGCCTTAACAAATTCCTCAAAATTAATTGTTTGTTTTTCGGCATGCGAAGTGGTTATCGGTGGTGTGGGCAAATACGTTAATTACAAGTACATTAATTTAGCATCCTGAATGTGACTGTAGGTATTCGCCCCGCCGAGCTGTGTGCATAGGAACGTTCAACGCGGCTAGTTGTTGTTGTGCTGATCAGCAATTTCAAGTTAATTGCAAACGGAAAGATGACAAATGGATATAGGTTCCTGGATGGAAGAAGCTTCATTTGGCTGCCCGCGCGGCTGTGTTGCAGTGTGCAGTGCGTAGGAAGCCCGCTGTGTGCACTAATCGTATTTGATAGGATAGCACGCTGTTGGTGTAAGTAGTGTTTAGTTGAGGCAATTTATCTGGTATCATGATCACTGAAGCAACCCATAGAGTTATTATCCACAAGAGAATATCAATTCAATTTGCGGGAGAAGATTATTTGGAAAAATGCCGCTTTTCAAGGCAGCCTGCACACGGAGGGCTTTCTATAGGATTGGACGCTGGCCCCATTGGCTGGCAGTGCGGTTGGATGTATTGTACAGTAGATGCCGGAGCCGAACGTGTGCCGTCCTTTCTATACGTCCGCCTATTATAAAGTCTACGTTTTCGCTCCATTTAATTGCTTTTCACCAAGCATAATACCGCCAGGATTGACGCTCAGGACGCGCGATATGCGGTGCGGGATATCTGTTTCCTCTATAGAAGCTCTGCTGCTGCAGCATCGCACACAGCAGCAATATATCGCGAGGAAGCAATCTCCAAAATGCTTCTGCCGGCGTTTGATTTGTATCTGGTAAACTAATCTGCTTGATGGATGTTGAATATAATGGGGAAGAAAAAGGACTGAAAGTCTTACTCCATTCTCTCGATAAATGCTGCAGCGACCGGCTGTATATATGCCCGCAAGGCGATGATGCAGTGTCTTTATTATGGTGTTCTCCCTTACTAGCCATAAACTTGTCCCCGGCTTGTGGACCTTCCATTACTGACTCGTACTTAACGCAAATGTGTTTTTAACCGCACTGGATCCTGGCGGGCAGCAGTGCCCAGCGTACATACACAGTCTGCATACGCGCGCGCCCAAATACAGCTGCGGCATCTACATCGACACTTTTGCGGCGTTTATGTGCCCTTTAGCATCAATATACATCCATTATCACTCGTTAGTGCTCCCAGTGCAGTCCGATTGTCTAACTATAATAATATTATACACGTGACATTTTGCTGTACCGTTTGAACTTACCCGAAATCTCTGTCTAGACAACATCCGATCGTCGCTGTTTTGGTTTCTTCGTAACGTAAACGGGAGTTTTCTTCGTGTTCATCTGGTTTAATTTCACGACACCAGAACAATTCCGCCCTACCACGTGCATAATTTAGTGCTGTATCCACTTACTACCATTTCCGGCTTGCACTCAAGTATCCAGACTGGGCAATCTATCGCCGCATGGCCGGCATCTCATGCGGCAGTGCAGTCGAACAGTGATAACAGCACTCCCGAGACAAGCCTTTTCCTGGCAGATAACCTGTTTACGAAAACTGAACTTTATTTTACAAAAACTGTTATGGATTCAGAGGTTGCGGGAGCCATGTGTGTGTGACACCGTATCCCATTGAAATTATTTGAAGTAAGTTCATATAGGCCGATCGAGAACACAAGCAACTAGCGCCGGCATTGGCGTACAGCGGGAAAATCTGACTTATTACGACGTTTACTGTTTAGCACAACTTTCGTATTGTTCTGCCGAATGATGACAGCTTAGCGAGTACTCACAACTAAACATTTACATAGTATACGTATACTTCGAATACTGCCTTATATGGGCTCCCCTTACATTACTCACCCTTATCTGGGCTCCCGGCTAGTTAGCAATGCCCGTCAAATTAATTTATCGGATTTATAGCAGAACCCTTTTCTACCAAAGAGCACACCAAAGAATTCCAAAATTTCACACCCGAATTATATTTATATATATATATATATTATTTATATATATTTTTCATTAATTTCAACCGGATTTGCCAGTGAACAAACTGAAAAATGCAGTAATTGCATATCAGATTATTTTTTCATGGGGTTCTTAGTGCATTCAAGCGGGCGAAGTTTCTTCTCGTTTTTTTCTTTCAAAGCGTCCTCGTTCCTTTTTCTTCCAGCTTAAGTCACACATATAAATTTTAGAAAGATTTTGAATCAGTCGTTGATGCAACCTGAGCACTTTAATACAAACTAAATGCTACAGAAGTACTGGCAAAATAAGTATTTTAAGTAAATCAAAATTTTCAGTCAGTCATAACACTGATAACAGCTGCGAAAGTGTGAGTAATAACGTAATCGCCCATGTAGAGGGTTGCTCATATTGCTCGGGAGCCCAGATAAGGGAGAGTAATATAAAGGGAGCCCATATAAGGCAGTATTCGAAGTATGAATCTTATCAGTATAAAAAATATGCAAGAAGATTTGTAACACTACCCTAGTAAGAAAATTAAAGTGAGCCATGCAACTAACCAAAAGTATCTACAATATTATCTGTCACAATTCTGACGTTTTTGTCAATTTAAAAAGCATTGCGCGCTTTATTCAAGCCAAAACAGCTTTTACCTGGTACACATACGTATGATAAATATCGCAAGCTGAAAGCGCGCTGCTATTGGTACACATAATGTTCGGTTAAACTTGTAAAAATGTAGAAAAAACGAAAGCCTTAAAATTGGTAGCTTCTCACTATAAAATTAATAATGGAAACAAACTGCACATACTGTGATGAACTGTATCTTTAACAAGATACTTTATAGTAATAAACGATTTTTCCACTTGTTTACTGCCTTACAACTAAGTACACTAGCTGGATAGTGCATAAAAGTATGTGAGAGAACTGGTGAAAATCACATCATTAGGCTAACGTTAGCCGCGCATCCACAAAGCGGTATACCGTTTTGTGGTATACTGCACTATGTAGTGCAGTATATTTGAATCTTCATCCACAGCCCATAATCTTTGACTCGGGAGTACGGTCACAGGCTAAAACTAGATGTGATCGACACGCGCCGCCTGGTTTGGTCGTGTTTTGAAGTAATAGGATTATGTTGCGATTTGTGGTGGCGATTGTCCTGATTAGGCATATCACACTATGAGCACATTGGCCATCTAGCGTAGAGTATAGCCTTTTTACCGGCCAGGATAACCACCGTCGACAGGCACAGACCGCATGCAGTTTGATGTCTGTTTCAAAACTGATAAGCTGTTGGTCGCGCGTATCCGGTGTGCATTTCAAATGATCCACTCAAACGATCCCAGAATATTTTGTCAACCAGTTGATGAATTTGGATTTAGTGGTCAATTTGGGCTTGGGAACTCTTTTAAGCGAAACGTTTACGCATATGTTGTTGCGTATGGCTTGTTCCCTTATTTTCCCGTCGAAAGCACTCATATTTTATGTGTCAATCTTATGTATTTCTTTAGCGGAGATTCGTTGATCAATATATTTTATTATTTCAATTTTTTTAAAAAATTTATTTATGTATTTTTAAATGACTTGACGTATGCGATCTGTGACCTTGAACAGATACGCAAGTTTGCTTAAATACAGAGTGCGCTCTAGCTAATTTCAAATATTTGCTCGCATAGATACGTCTGTCTCATGGATCCGTTTGATAGTTCTCGAACATTACCTGCGGTTTCCGGCTCCCTGACATGTGGAAATTTGCTGCATTGTTCTGGATGTGGTACGGTGATTTTGGATCGCTTCTATTTAAAAGCGTTAGATAAACTGTGGCATGAAGATTGTCTGAAATGCGCATGCTGTGATTGCCGCTTGGGAGAAGTGGGCAGCACCTGTTTCACAAAAGCCGACCTGATATTATGTCGACGGGATTACTTAAGGTACTCGTGCAACTAATAACTGCTACACCTTTTTGCATCATTTAAATCAAGAAAGAATGATAAACAATTTTGAATGTGGTTTAGACTTTTTGGCGGGGTGGGCCATTGCAGTTCCTGCAAGAAACAGATACCGGCTTTTGAACTTGTAATGCGCGCCAACGGAAACGTTTACCATCTGGAATGTTTCAACTGCCACAATTGTAGTTACAGGTACCTCAAATGGGTAGAAAATTGCCTCAGAACTAGTATCAAATGCGTGTAAAAAACTGCGAATGATTTTACTTACAATTGTTAGACTGAATAAGGGATTAATGTTCTGTAAAATTAACGGCATAGTATTGTTCGTGCGTGATCAAAACAGCAGTATTAATGTCTGCAGTACCATTAAAATATAGTTGCAAATTAATGTGAAAATCACAATTCCTTATTTATATTTTTTTACAGATTTTGCGTTGGGGATCGCTTTTATTTGTGGAATAACCAAATTCTTTGCGAAATGGATTACGAGGATCGAATGTTGTCTGGACTTTCCCAGCGCTCTCTGCAGAATGGGAATATCCCGTCGATACGCTCATGTATGCCGCATTCGGTTATAGTGCCCAACAGCACTCACCTTACATGCGTCGTTAATGAGCCGTCGGAAATGAACAGAAGTGGCACGATATAAAACCCTTTCCCCACTCCAGCTGATATGGTTGCGCCATTAGTTTTTTTCAAACGTACTCAATTTTTTCATTTGCGATTATTCATACAAGTACTCAATTAACATGGTTATGCTGTTGTGTACGATCCGAGCTTTAAATAGATTTTTTATTGGCTGAGCTGGACGTAAAACTAAATTCTTATAAAACTCACTGAGCGAATGCATGCTGATAAATTAAAGATGTATCTGTGGGTTGCTGAACAGACTTTTATGTGAAATAAAAATGAAAAACGAAATACAAGTGCTGAAATTTAATTGAATAAACCTTTTTTAGTCGATTCACGAAGCATTCTGATTTAGCAAAAACTCAAAATAGTTAAGTTGGATCGCGCTGCGTACGCGTTGTTCGACCCGGCATGTTTTGTCAACTGCTATTTTGCCGATTGTCAACTGAATGGTCAATTGGTGTGAAGAGATTGATATGAAGAAAAAGCTGATTATTTCTTAATTATATCCGACAGAGGCCATTGAGAAAAGAGATCTGTACTCCTAACCCGTCAAATGATCTCAAGGAGGGATGCAGTTATCATTCTCCATCTCAGTCAATACATTTTACTCATGAACCTCATTAGTCCATGGCACATACTTGTCATGCCACCGGATGATGGAATGTCTGCCTGTGTAGTGTAGCACTGATGGGATTAATCACTGAAGGACGAAAGGATTTCGGGATAAACTAGTTAATAATGAAGCTGCACATCTACATACTATTATGCAGCAATTAAAGCAGGGACGCACGGGAACACTAGGTTTATCCCTGAGCACACAGCATTAATTGAACTTCCGAACTATAATTATTTACGTTAACGTTAAATAAAAAGCAGAGCGCCAAAGCCGATGTGGTCATTTCACTACCGACTTCCAGGAGTATCGAGCAGACTGTAGAAGTATGGAGCTAATTGTCACCGTATTTGAATGGGATATATGTGTACTTCAGCGCCGAAATTGCAAATAATACTGCCATACCTGGTACTCAGAATTAATGACACAGATTCCTGTCTTCAGGAACGATCTCTTAATAGCTTCTGGCACCACGCATTTCAGACGCAAGCATGCTACAATCAGACAGAAAGCCGACCAGGACTGTTAATCATTCTTAAATAAACATTAAGTACAATCAGAATTTGCGGATCAACAGTTTGTTCCACTTCCGTCTGAACAAGCACGAATTAAAGCCAAATCAAACCAGACTTCAAAAGATGCGGGCGAAAAAAAACGGGAGAACCAAAATAAAAAACCACACTCAAAATCAGAAAAAAGTAACAATAAATATCCCAAATTATGAGTCAAAAAATATATAAATACTAAACAAAATGTCCAATTTAAACGCTATGTAAACACTTTGGCAACTCCGTCAGCACCCGCACTGGCCACGTGATTCTTACTGGGATGAAACGCCACATCCAGCACCGACTCATCTAGCTTTTTCCGATGCACCGAACTCTCCTGTAAGCAGGTTTTGGAGTCCATACTCCAAAAGCGAATACTAGAATCATGGCTGCCCGTCACCAAATACAGTCCGTTGGGATCCACGGCCAATGAGGACACGGCATCCAGATGGGCCACCATCGAGTTGATCAGTTCACCCGTATTAGTGTCAAAAAAGCGCACCTGCCGGTCCTCATGAGCGGTTATTGCAATGGGAAGACTGGGATGATTAACAATACGGTAAATGTAATCATCCGGATTATCAGGAATTTTCAGTTTGACCACTGCTTTGCCCGTTTCCACATCGAACATAGCCGCATCATGAGCAAACGACGCCGAGAACTTGGCCGTCTCATTGGGGAAAATGTCCGCGCATGTGGGAGCGCCCCAATCGGAGACAGCCATCTGCGTTAGCATGCTGTTATTCTCCGTATTCCACCAGATTATGCGACCGTCCGCACTACAGGACACCATCAGCGGCTGCAGGGGATGATGTGCCAAATGCCAGACGGCATCCGTATGCTGCTCCAAGATGGGTCCGACGATGGCGGGATCGTAGGCCTCATAGGGATCACCAGTTGTGCAGGAGAGATTCCAGAAGCGTATTGTGGAATCAGCGCCACCGCTGATGCAATATTCACCGCTGTTAGACATGGCTGTGGAGAGAACCGGGCCTCTACAATCACAGAATACAGAATTAGGACTCGTTAATCAAAGAATGACTGCCGATAAAAACCTACATATGGCCGCGAAATGTGTAAACCGGCTCAAAATCCACGGACGAGGCTTTTTTGTTGCCATTCCAGTTACGGAAAAGATTCCAGTATTTCAGCGTTCCATCATCGGATGCTGTCATGAGCATTAAATCTTCCGGGTGAAATGTCAGTGAGCGTACACCGTCAAAATGACTGCGAAGACTGTACTTGGTGGACCAACTCTTGCGCGTGCTGCCATCGCGATTCGCTGATAACTGCAACATTCAATAACACCAATATTGCTACCATAACTGAGGCGATTTACAGGTGATCCGCACTTAATTTTCACATGTCAGATAGCCCATACACGGATCGGCGATCAAATAGCAAAGAAAAACCATGCAACATTGTGGTATATGTGAAAGAGTAAACTTACGTCATAATTTCCACTTTCAGTATCATTGTTAACTGTTAAGCCTGCCAATTCACCCAGACCAAATGATCCATCCGGGCCTCCATCACCGGTGGGAAATGATATCTCGGGAAGAGCCGAAAATGAAAGGCTGTACTTGTTTGATGCGGTGAGATCGGTAATATCCTCCTCCTGCTTCAGATTCTGCAGCATCTCCTGCAGCTGCGTACGTTTAGGCCGGCTCATTCCACGACGATCCTTCTGCTCATTGCGAAACTCTTCCTTCATGCGAGCCAAATTCGGCGATGACGGCCACTCTTCGCCATCCCCACTGCGCGCCTCCCCACTGCCCTCAGTGTCCGCGCCCAAAAAATCGAACTCCTTTATTGCTGCCTCCGTATCGGCGTCCCCGATCACCTGCGCCATATCCTCATTGCTGGCACTTTTGGGCGGTCGCATGGGGATGATGGTCTTTCTGGACTTTTTATCCCGCTGAAACACACTGGTAAACGACGAACCCCCCTCTTCCTCGTCATCCTCGCCCTCATCACTGTCTTCCGCCTCCCGCGACGACTGCAAAGGATGCGGATTAAGCAGGTTAAATGTGGCACAAATAGCATTCTCCGCTACCATTAGCGCATTATCCATCACAGATTTGGGCACATCCTTCACGCGTTCCTGCTCGTCCGTGGCGTTGGCGGCGTTCGCTCCCCGCGGGTTCCCCACCCGCCGATTAGCATTGCCGACCAGCTGACGCACACGGGCTGAGCGCAGGTGAATGAGCGTATCCGTATAGCCGATCTCCTTCAGATACTGCCGCAGCAGATGACGACCTTCCTTCCAGGAAATACCCGATATTAGAGCACTACTGTCTTCCGCCGTATCGCGCACATAATCACCATATCCCAGATCACTCATCCCGTACTCATGATTGAACTCCTCACTGGCTTTGCCCGCATCATTATTAACAGGCTGTGCGCCCTCCATCTCCACTTTATAACGAGCAAACTTCTGTCGCTCCTGCCGCAGCGCCAATTCCAGCATTTTGATACGGCGGACCAGATCTACTTTAAGACTTTCTTGAGATTTGCGCTCACCCTGCAGAAAGGCAACGCGCGCCTGCAGCTCGGCCCGCTCCACTTCCCACTGGGCGCGGTCCAACTCAAAACGCGTCCATTCATGCTGCAGGAAGTGTAGGACGCCTGGAAATGTGTACTGGGGTCGCTGATATTCCAGGGGTGTCTTGGCTGGCTGCATATCCGCGGGATAATTGGGAGAGGGGGTTTTGATGCGGTTGGGTTGAGGAGACGCGGCAGCGGGATTATTCTGCACCGACGGATCACTGCTAACCGGACTGCCACTCTCAAACGATCCACCATATGTCGCATTGGCATTCTGCGAGGCAACGGGGGGAGTTGGAGGGATATTGGGATACGGGGAAGTAGAGCCAGACGGATCGCCACTGTTGTACGCGGGATTGAAACGTGCCTGCTTGTCAGGAGCAGCTTCCTTGGGTCGACTGCTCGATTTTCCATCAGCAGCACCCACATCCATGTTGGCACTCATCGCGCACAGAAAAACACAACTACAAGATCCGTGATTGACGGCAATAGCGCATGATCGCGCTGCGTGGAAGAAATCTCGTTAGAAACACCGTCTCAGATTACCTTGTCGTTGTGGCGAGTACGAGACGGTCGATAAAGTGCACGGCAGATCAGGCAGAATCCAGTTTACAAATTCGATTCACATTTAAAGAAAAGTTAAGAAACCCACTCTCTTGGTCGTATTGGACCGTTTGTTCCAAATCAATTATTTAAGTCATGCCAGCCCTGCAATCGTTGGCAGCGGCAGCTACTGGAAGGCCAGACAGGGAGCAATCATGTATGAGCCCACTTTTCGGCACTCTATGAAACCCGATCGCCGAAAAGTGAACTGTACTGATTGCCTTTTCGGTAGCGCCAAGACGCTGCAGGCCGCTTGTCAAGTTTCCAGTTCGGTTCGCAGTTCACACGTCAGTCGAAGTGCTTCCCACCATATATTTGCAACGCAATTGCAGTGCTGTAGTGATTTTCTTTTATTTTACTTCCGTTTTCTGTGGGTATCCGATTATGATTCCGATAACCAAAAAATAGAAGTAATAGGACCAGAAAGGGAATACTGACCTAAAACAAATATTGCGGACTAACACGAATCCCTTTAACTCGTTATTGGAATTTGGACGTAGCAGTATATGAGAGTTAGACAAATCGGCAAGTTGTGCGGCGAAAGTAAAATTAATACGAGTTACGAGTTACTTACAAAAGTGCATTAGCATCGTGCAAACTTAACGCTAACGGTTTAGAAAATTCATAATTGGGTATTGGAATGCATAACCAAAAAACACAATAGTGAGGACAAGCTCTAACAAAATCTTCTCTGCTATGTTTTCTATGTTGCCGCTAAATGCTTATGTTGGATTTCGGCGAAGGCACCAGATCTGAAGCGAGGATCGCCTTTGTAGTCTTGTAGAGAGCGCTGGCAAAGGTCAGCGTAGACTTTTTTTGACATAGTACGAATACAGATGTTTGTGTGCGGTTTACCATGACCACAAAACCTCTGGAACTTTACAAGAACTATGGTAAAAGTTTTGCATTTGGACAATCCATTATTGGACATAGCCCGTGTACAATAATACAGATACAGATAATGCTTCGCCACAGCGCGCATAAATTTTAAAAATCTGACTAACTTGAACTAACAAGAGATTATTTTTTGGAGGATGTACTCCAACCAACCACCTCTCCTATACTTTTATTCTTTTATTTCTCAATATGTACAAGGCGAGCTTCGCTCAACAAATATAATCAAATGAAGAATTTGTCCCAATTAACGTGGGAAGGGACTGTGCACAAAACACTCATAGCATTACCACGCATAATCTCCAAACTTAAACTTTTTATTCTTATTTCTATCAATTCAATCTCCATAAAATTATTATAAAAAGTAACATACATAAGTGTACGATTATTATTATTATTATCGCACTACAGTCACTAGCTCTTTTTAATGGAAATATCTTACCAGGCTATTGGAAATTTTTTTGGTTAGTTTATAAATTGTTTTTAAGAAAAACTTATCATGAACCTTGTGTTTTACACATCGTCATCCACGGCTACAGCCGACTACATACATAGTACACATACTTACAGGATTACACCGCAAAGCCAAACCGAAATTTTGACTTAAACAAAAGTCTGATCCTTTTTGTTTAATCAGACTTTGAGGATACGGTGAAGTTCTTAGCAGCGTAAATAAAGCAGTCTGTCATTTTCAGGTGTTTCCTAAATATCGTCGTTACGAGGGTGCTACTGTGCTGATTAGGTTTGCCGACGCCTGTAATATTATGGGTGCTTTTCCCACTGTCAGAAAACACTCGAAGTAACTAGTGGTGCTTTTGACAATCCCTACCCAAAAAAGAGTTGACGGATACCGAGCCAAACAAAAAAATAGTGATTTATTAAATCAGTATTTTCTTGTATGCTCTGTACCTTTACGGTGTTCTTCTGCAACTGTATCTTGTTCAGTATTAATTACTGTAGTTAGTACCCGAACGCGATCGTAGTTTCCTTTTTCTTGAGCTTGTAACACGGAGTAGAATGTGTTTACCACCTCGTCAGATACTGACCACAATACCGACCTAGCGGCGTACCGTCCCGACATTGTGCCCCGTATTATACGTGCGCTTCCGCTTCGAAAAAATTCATACATATTGTACGACTGACATTAATATTTTCTAGGTTTGCGTTATTAATTTATGGACTGCCGCCTTAAAATGGACGCGCCTTTGGTTAAATTATTCTGGGCCGCCTTTTCGCTGTTCTTTTCATCGCAAATCCTGTATTGATAACATACATCAGAAGTCAGTGGTTTTCTTGTTTTACATTAGGGTTATGTCTAGCACACACATAAAGAATACGTTTCTATCTGTATGCATAAATCCAAACAGATGTATAAATACAAAGGTGCCGAATTAAGGGTTGCAGTGAGCTTGTTGTGTTTTACTGATCATGATACGTACTTTGTATTATGGGTACGTAATGTTATGCACTAATGGATTTGACTTCACGTCGTCCTAATTGCGGTATTTTACTTCCTGGTTGGGTTGGTGCAGTGTAAAATGGATGAGACTAAAAAAGCAGACAAACAAACCCTTCACTTCAGTGGATAGAGCACGAATACCCTGACAGAATGCGAGTTAAGACAGAGACCCTGATAAAGGCGTGTACATCCAAGCATATGACAATACAGAGTATCTTGCACCGTCCCGGCGCACCATTCGTTCATCCTGTGTAAGCAAACGTTCTAAAATGAACGCAGTTACCGCGCACGCAAACCGAGTATCCAGATGATTCCCATTACATGTACTTATTACATCCCACAACACCAATGCAGATCCAGCATTTCGTTTGTGCAAATTGTACGTTTTTGAGCGTCTGTGTGTTGTCACTCTAAAGCATTGAGGCGTTGATGTATATGGATCATGACTGCTTCGGCTGGACCATTCATGTTATATTCTTCGATCAATGAATTATTTGAAATTTCTATTAATCAATAAGGACAGACCAGAATCTTTCCTTCGCCAGTACTGGAGGTGCTTAATAACGTTCCCCGACGTGTCTGCGCGAGCATATAGGCATCCGTAATCCATATATTTTGCTAACAAATATTGCGCTTTTTATCGATCATTGACAATCGGGCAGAAATAGAAATACATATCTGGCAGGTTCTTGTTTACTTAATGGGAAGTTATCCCAACAAGTGCTTTATCCGTTACTGTGAAAACGCCGGTAATTCTTCATGAATAATGCGCTATTGAACGTCAAGACTTTTCGTCAATATCGTTTCCGTTGTGCCCGCGTCGACCGATTCCTGATGCGGCCAATTGATGGATTATGTTAATGCTGTACGGATAGTATGGATGGTCAGGCCAGAAAAGCCTCCTTGACAGTTAATCAAACTGGCGACGAAACACCAGCGTTGGCAACCGCTGTGGCCCGTAGCGGTAGTATTAGCTCCAGTAAAACCTCCCTGCCCAACAGCACCATATCTCGGCCTTTGTCAGCGGGTCGTGCGCGCAGCTTAAAACGCCGCTTCACTACACCAGCGGAAGCGGTTACAGGCACGTCTTCACCTGGCCCGGCATCGCGCTCCGATCATGAGGCTGGTGCGGAAACCATCACGACTGACATTACAATTACTGCTGCGGAAAGCCTAGATGATATCCAAGTAAGGATGGGATATGTGTACGTGCAGTTAAACAGTGCTCAGAAGTCTGGGATAGGCTTTCCCAGACATAATGATATTAAATAATCGATTACAATATTATGTAAGTAGGCATGATGCATATGCAGCACTATCCCAAAACAGCTGTCGTGTCTGTCGATACTCGATTCCATAGTATAAACTTCGATTAATTCCACACATCATAATGCACAGGTGCTGTCAGGTAGTGGATAATCGTAACAATACTTACTTTTTAATCACACTGGGAGTATACACAATGCATGACGTGTTTTCCGATTCCCAAACTACACTGGTCTGGCGTTAGAAGTAAACAGCTACTCGTAGACATCTACGATTCTGCAAACCGTTTGTGCCATTTTCATTGTATAATAAATTTCAAAAATGTAGGTTAAAAATAGTGGACATTTATGAGTTTTGACGTTATTTATCTTTCTCGGGACCAACCAAATAACAGAAAAAAGAAAACTTACAATGTGACCTTAATGAGATTTTTACTATGATCTTACAAAACCTCAGTACAGATAATTAGCATCTTTATAGTTCATAGCGAAAGAACAGCCAATCGTAACCAGTTATGCATGAAATGTCATAAATGGTTATTACATCTTGATGACGATTAACACTCGATCAAGCGTGATGCCGACAAAAAATCCAGTTCTGATTTTGTTAATTTTTGGTAACATGTAATTATATGCGTTTTTTGATATTCTACGTGATTGTATTACCGTAATGTGGAACAGTGGGAGCCAGATCTTGCCCTTTTAACAGTCGTGAGCTAAACACGAACAATTCCACAATTCTCTAATCGTTAGCTCGTACATTACCATGAAAAATTAATTTTAGCATTTTTTATGCAAATCATTCTGTTGCATTTTGCAAAATGGCTACTGTATTGCTTCGCTCTGAGCTTGCCCAAAAAACAGCATTACGGTTTACTATTTTTTAGAGTTGTCGAACTTGAAAGTTGTATTTCCAGAAGCGTGACTTAACAATCGTTACATTAATCTTCTTTCACCACGTTAACCCATCTCAGCGCTCTATTTAATGTGTATGAGTTGCCAATTTATGATTTTGAGCGCGGCAGATTTAACCCAGCATCTATTTAACTATAATAATTATGTTACTTATATTTAATTATCTTTCTTTCCTAATTTCTGCCCATGCATTTATACTAAATGCTTGATTAGTGATAGGTTCGATTCGCTGAATTTAAACTACCACCGTCCATATAATCATTTTAAGTTAGTAACTTACTGCTCCAGTACTTCTAAGGCTCGACATAGGCTGTATTAGGTGTTTCTTAATTATGAGAATACTGCCTGAGGTTTCCCGGCTTTTGTGTACAGACCCTGATTATCCACCTTTCGGATCATCTGAAGGTGCTAAGATTACGAGCGTGCACTCAGCTTTCCGGATCGCAGCTCCATGATATTGTTGGATGCGTTACGCCTAAATTGCTGTCTTTTGAAATTAAGGTAAATACATCCTTTCTACCATAACGTGCTACCGTTGCGCCCCATTTTGTGAGTAATAATTATAATCATAAGCAAGAAAATGAGCATTTACGGAGCCCGTGATATTCGCGATAAATATGAGCAGCAGTTTGCGGCATCAGAGATCTCTGGTAAGATGGCCTATTCATTTCGGAATGGTGTGAACGTTATTTTTCTGCAGCAACGCATCAACTTGTTTATACTATCATCGAGTTTTTGCTAGCAAATAGTAAATATTGCCTCTATGCGTCTGAAATACGCAAGTATATGTAAGGGTAATTATAATGGTTTGTTGCTTTTTGCTGTTGTTTGCAGGAAGTGGAAGGTCACAACCAGTTTGATTTGAACCATTTAGAGCATTTAGTAACGCGGTGTAAACACCTTCGAGCTCTGCAATTCGAGGATTGCTTTGGTATTGACCACAGATGCCTCAAGCACATCGGTACCAACCTTCAAGAGCTGCAGAACATTGCATTTGTGCATACGAAAAGGAAGCCATGGCCCGACAATCCCATCCATGAACTGTTGAGTATTGCATAATTATGTGAAATATAATAGTTAGTCCATTAATTGCTGATTACGAAGGCTTACTTACTGCCTGCCGAAACCCCGTATTCGCTATATACGTTTACGAAATTACGATGTTTATGTTTACGATGTTTATGTTTATCCTAAGTAATAATATTACAGAAACGTTATAAGCAGCAAATTCCATACGTTTGACAGTGACCTGGTTAAATTTGAAGGATCCATTTAAATTTAGTAAGCAGCCAGCGGATTTCGCTTGCTGCAACAAGTGATAAGCTGCATAACATAATTAAAATTATGAATCACTAAAGTCGAAATGCCATTGAATGCATCCTGTGCCTAACCACCCCTAGTCACCTACCATAATTTAATCAGATCGATAAATCAACGATTAACATTAGAGTTTTGCAATGGAACTTTACAACCTGGAGTGTGTAAGTTCGGAAACAAAGATTGATCCTTTCATACGACAGACGGTAGCCAGTCGGCTCTTTTAATCAGGAGCGATCAATAGTGGTTGCTTATACACCGCTCACGCCCTAATCGCAAGTGTTTGCAAGCAGACTCCAAACTTTATTGCAGTATTACACTTCCCATATTCACTGCATTAAATCATAAAGGTTTATAGCACTCCGTTTTGTCAGTACAGCTTAACGAGGCAACATTGTTTTCAGGGTTACTCATATTCCTTTGGAGTTGCACAGCGTGAAATTTATCGGATTTGATGACATTTTTGACTTCCATGTCAACTACGCTGTTGACTGCTATTTCGGCTCGTTAAATGCCATTTCCTTGGGCGACTGTCCACAGATCACCGATCGCTGTGTGGAGTATATTGCTACCAATTGTAAACTATTACGCCACATTGAACTGTTTAAAACCAACATTACCGACTCCACACTGTGGATACTGGCCAAGTACTGTAGTAATTTGCACTATGTTGATTTGTCGCACTGTGCCAAGATTACGGATTATGGTGTGAAGGAGCTGGCCACTCATGCCATCCATCTACGCTATGTCAATCTTAGCTGGAATCCCAAAATCAAAGATCTCGCCCTGCAGGCAATTATTCGCTACTGTACAACCATTGTTAGGATAAAGCTGGATGGGACGTCAATTACGCGCATACCGGCCTCAATTATTAAGCGTAGATCAACGCTAAAAGAGATCTCCCTGACTATGTGCCGGGAATTAAACGCAATGGGGATTCCGGACGAAATCAGTGCTGGAGTATCGGCTACATCCTCATCAGTTGTAGCTATTCTCAATCACTTTGAATCCAGAAATCTTAATTATCGGCTAAAAGCTTTCATTCTGGGAACGACGGGAAGCGGAAAAACTGCCGTGCTAACTGCCTTGATGGGCAAACAAGCACATCACGCTCCGACATTCATTTCAGAAGGTAGTTGTTGTCCGCTTATATTACCGAAATGTCGTGATGATTCGCTTATGCTTAATATAATAATGCGTTATTATTACGACTGTATTGAAAAAAATTATTTGCCTTATAAGTAATTTTTTTGGTATATATATATGCGTTTAAAGTTGATGGCTTGAGGTTAAAGAAGCACGAAAGAACTATCCGGCTGAATGTACAAGCGGTATTACTGTACGTAAAAGAAAGAAATAATCTGCAATCGCAGGACTTCATAGTTAAGTAAATAAGCGTGGGTACATAGTGTTTGTGCACTGTAAGAAATAAAAGAAGTCGTTAATTAGCATTTTATCAAGAGTCATATTTATTATTCCATTTTATTTTAACTAGTTTGGCCTTAGCATCACGACTATAAATCTCTTGTTTTCCAATTTTCGCCACACTGACCTTAACGTTTTTCGTCGATTGCAAAATTAGAGTACATTAGCACGTGTTAACCGCTGCAAAGAGCAAATCAAAATAGTCGTAACTTTTGAAAATAACCGATACAGAAGCCAATTACAATACTTTGTGTTTGAATAATTAGTTGGATAGTAACTTCTAATTAGTTGGTTAGTATAAAGTTACGTAAAAGGCATTCTGTTGTCTTATTACTGGTAATAGTATCGCATACTGTTTGAGCCTATATTATAACTTCTCCGGCACGCAAACATCTTCTACAGGGATACCGCGTTGCAGGATGCCGTATTTCTTATATATATTTTATCGAACTGTAGACTTTGTTGACTTGCTTCAAAGCCCTTCTTCAATCTCCTGAAAGTTATGTTTTGCACACATATCACTTATTTACGATATGCAGTGCGATGTACAATATGCAGGCAGCAGACCTTATGTTGTATGTTTGTTACAGGTGTAAATATTCACGTTTGGCAGCCTTTCAAAGAGAATGCATGGGGTACGTTCGTTTAAATAATCAATACACATTCCAGCATCGTGTGTATTTTCTGTGCGTGTTGGCAACCTTTCATCCATTGCAGATAGTGCTGTAACAAAAGACATCAGCGAGGACGAGAAGGACCTCACCGTAGAAGTGTGGGATTGTGATGGCCGGGATGTGCTGCGTGGTGTGCACCCGGTGTTCTTCAGCGATGCGTCTGTGTATATTTGTGTGTGTAACTTCGAGGATTCGAGCAGTGTGGAAAAAATACCTTTATTAATACACACCATATATGGCAAAGCACGGCGGCCACACATTTATGTGGTGGCCACCCGTGCGGATAAATATGCTCATGAAGAGTGCTTATCGCGAATGGACATAATCAAAAGGTCAATTGACAGTGCCGACCTTGTTCGCAAAAACAGCATCAATGTCGAACTCGCTTTATTGCAGTAAGTCCTGTTGCATTGTGCTACAAAAACCTAAAGGTCATGAATGCCATATAATTATATGCAATTCTTTCTTTTTGTGAACAAACTTTCTTTTTGTTTTTTTTTGTATTTATGTATGGCGTACGTAGCTGTTTATGCAATTGTTTTTGGTGCTAGCATGATGTTTTGTTAAAAGGGGACTAGATTTATGATGCTTTTAAAACGACGATCTAAACTCACATCACTTTATTTAGTTGTTTAAAACTTTAGATCTGCACATTTCCGGTTTAAGTTAATTTCCATTCCCAAACAAGTGCAGCCTTTAACGACGCTATGTAGAGACGTCTGTGTAATTTCAGAGACCTTCCAGATGGTGCTATGTTTGAAGGGAAAATCCACGAATTACAGCGCCAGGTGGATGAAAAATACACGATAAAAATGTTCGTTACGGCAAGTTGCCAGTCAGGACAAGGGATCGATCCCCTTCGTAAACATTTGCTCAATGCTTGTTTGGACGCAAATACTTTCCCACATTTATCACGCCCAATCCCTCTTGGCTGGGTGGAATTGTATGATGAAGTATCGACACTGCGCGATAAGAACGTGGTGTGTGTGTCCTGGAGGAACTTCGAAGCAATGGCGTCGAAAGATGAGCGTGTCAGCAAATCTCGGTTCACTGAGTGCATTGGATTCTTACAGCAAATTGTAAGCACAACTGTAAGAATGTTAACTCGAAATGGCGCTCTTGATTTTTCATAAACGAAACTGTTGAAAAAACCATGTAGAAACTTATTATGGAATCACTTTTCTTCGTTGACCACCAGCCACTTTATACGTTACTACTATTCAGCGCTCGCAGGAAGTGTATATTCATGAATTATGGGAACCATTTATCACCATCAGCCGCCTAACTGATCGCCTCTCCAACTTGAAGAACTTGTCACAGTATAAGCGCACTCTGCATAGTTGCAGAGAAATTGGTCTGGACAAATAGGTTTACGTTAGGTTAAACCTCTGATGACTTTATGTCATGACTAGGGAGTGATACTGGATGCCCGGGCACTGCAAACCATTCAGTCTGTGGATCTCATCTGTATTAATCCGTCAGTATTAGCGCGCTGCGCATGTGCGCTGCATATTGATGATCAGAAGAAATCCTTCCGCTTCGAAGGGAAACGCTTTTGGCCCCGGAGTCTCAACGCACATCCGCCGGAAGCGCAGATTTTAGCCTCGGCACTGGAAGATATCCCGAATAAAGGACTGATCAAGGAATCGCTGTTCCCGCTAATTTGGCAGGTTTGTATTACAACATCCCATAATTAATTACAATGTCAACAGTGCTAAATGGTAATACAATAGGCACACATAAATATTCAGCCAGTTTTCAGTTCGCACGCGCACAATGCTGCACGTAAACACATCCCGTTTTTAATTAGCGAAATGTAGCAGCCGTGTGGCAAACGTATTTCTTGATTTGAAGTGCAGTGGCGTTCACTTTTCAGGATTATGCGTTGGAGGAGGATCAAGTTGTACAGATACGCAGTCTTCTGTTCCATCTTTGCTTGTTGTCAACAAGCCGGCCCGTGCGTACCGCATCGGAAACACTGGCGCTGCCAGCATTTCCCAGCCTCTCGCCCCAACAGCAATACGCGATCCCCCTTCTCGGATTACTTCCGGATGCGAAACCAGTAAGTGGCCGGTGTAAAAACCCTTTTTGCCGTCATCACGAAACCTATGCCGCGCATTTCTGCCACATGTTTCCATCCGGCAGATTTACAGAGATTTTTCGCAATTATTTACGGCGAAATGATCAGTGAAAGGGCGGTTTATTAGATTTGATTTTGTCTAGCAATTGAATTGGACAAGCCGGCCCTTCCGCGGGGACGTCCAGCTGTCCCTGTACATGTATTTCCTGCCCGTGATGCCCCCGGGGAATGCCTCCCGGTTGATTGCCTTGATTAACAACATGCTCATTGAAAAATGCTCATATCACTATTACTGGAAACGAGGCGTACTAACCAAATCATCCGACATGCTGCTCTTCATCTCTTGTGAGCATGATGATTTTCTGGAGATATCCGCCAGAGTAACGGCCGAAGAGGAGGATGACACGTCATTCCTGGAATCGCTGTGGTTGGAAGTGTTTTATATAATGGATCTCGTCAACGAATTCATGGCTGTCAGCTGGCAGGGCATCCGCACCACTGTAAGTCAAAGGAAGTGGTCAGTAGGTGTTGCGTACTGTACAACCGGTGGAGTGAAGGTTTGCCGGTAAATTTCCTTACTCGCGGCTGTAAACTGCAGTAATCAACCCAATGTTTATAAAACTTAAAGTAGAAATTCCGAACCGACACGGCATATATATTTCTATTCCATTTCTTTGAATCTTTGATTGGCAACAACAGATGGACGTTTTGCGCGTGCTCGAAAGAACGTACCATCAATAAAAGTATACAGTACGTACGACGCTTCAGATTACTAGTGCGCGCCCTGGCGTGTAATTAAGGCTTCTGCACTTTTACCGGCGTGAAGTTTGAATAAGTTCTTACACAAATACTACAGCCTGGTGCCTCACGAAAAAATCAACCAAATTTTTCTATCTGCCGTGCTGATGAAAACTATAGATATAATAACTCTGTACATAAAAAAATCGATAATATAGTGCGTACCGCACAGTCAAGTCATGAGTTTCCATTCCAGCGGAAATATATTTTGACTCGCAGGTAAATATACACAATTTGAATGCAAGGCCTATGTGGAGTTTTCAATGGGTCATGAGTATCCATCTGGTCAGCTATGCTCCCCTCCGGAACCTATCCTGTAAATCTGTATTGTCGCTTTTTAATAGGCTTCGCTGGTCGCCCACGGTGATATCTTTTATATTGACGAAAAAATCGATACCGAACCGGAGTTGACGCTTGCCAAGGTGTATCATGCTGCGAAAGTAAAGGACGACATTCCATTCAAAGACGCTGGCGATGACAAATATCTGGAAATTGCTAAATTAGTTCCATCCAGTATTTTACGTAAGTCCCCGCATGGGCCATACGGCACAGGCATACACTTGCTAATAACGCAAAGCAGCCGTGTCACCATTATTGCGGCAAGTGTATTATAGATCAAAGGACTGTACCTGAATGGAATCACAAATTGATACCATTAAATTAAATGCATAAAAGCGCATGTTCACGTACGCAAATGCCGTAAAAGCCAAATTGTTATTTTGGACGTAGTACATAGTGAATTCAATACTTCTAACATATGGGTATGGCATTTTAGCTGCACCCAATCAGGACTATTCCCACTGGATCCAGCAGATATTAATGCGACGAGAAAAGCTAGCCGCGGAAAATTTACGCTTGTCCCCGCCGACTGAACAGAATGGGATCAGCAGTAAAGAAAGTAGCCCGTCTCAGTCGCGTACAAAAAAGAAGAAGATTAGTATTAACTGGTCCGTTCCGGAAGACGGCAAGAACGGCGATGTGATCAATCACGCCGGTCCGGACTTCTCGTATCCGCCCCGCCCACCGGGACCGCTTCGGCCATCTTCGCCCGAAATGTCCAAGCCACCACCGGAAACGTTAATAAGAACACCTGAAGAATTGCCGGCTACCACCACGATGGTTAGGGAGAGTTCAGAACAGAAGGTCAATTCAGCGAAGAACTCTTTGGAAGTTATTTCCATTCAGCCGGTGGAAAGTCCACGGATGGACATTAAAACAACTGCACCAGCCACTGCCGCACCGCCATCGCAATCTCCGCCTCAGCCCACGAAATCGCCATCTCCACCGCCTATTGCTCATGTTAATCAGACGGTGGAAGAACCGCGTTCCCGGAGAAATACAGAAAGCCGGTCCAATGGGACGTCTGCGAAAGCACGCAGCCGTGCTTGTGCCATATTGTAGGAAATGGTTAACACTATACAGACTGCAGCCGTTGTCATGTATGTGCCCTGCACAGTTAATAATTTATTTTACTTTTTGGATTTAGACAACTCTTCTGCACATAAAATTTATGACAGAAATTTACGGGAATCGTAATTTATTTACATGCCAAATACGTCGCGCAATACGCAGTTTTTGTCACCCTGTTGGTTTCTATTGTTCGAATAAAATAAAGTTATAGTTTTTGTAATGTTCTTCGTGCTACGACTCTTGCAGGTTTTTCCAGTACCAGTATGTAAGCGTTTATACGTCTCGATGGTATTACACAATCTACAGTACTCGCACATCGATTACCTTTCAGTAGTTATCAACAGCTAGGACAGTATTGAAACGACTACTTACACACAGCGATAAGGAGCACAAAATACCTTGATCATTTTTAAAAGTGGAAATTACACTACAATCAGAATTTTTCCCTGATTTGGCTGGGTTTAAATATTTATTTTACTTAACCGGGTTAAAATACTTTGCGATTTATTTCAAATGCAAGTAAAGAATACCCATCACAGTGGCCAAATTTTCTCTAACCATAAATTTTAACATTTTAACACCGCAAAACTAAACTTCCCTTGTTGCACTAAATTCCAACTCTAGACCGGAAACCGCTTTAAAAGTACAGCACAGCCACCACAGCTACCCTTAACTTGAAGCCACTAGCACAAAAATTAATAAAACATAAAATCTTATGAAAAATTGATAGCTTTGCCAAAATACGCAGCCAAATTCGCTTCCCGAAAGGCCTCGGACGTGGTAGGATGCGCATGGCAAACACGGGCAACATCTTCAGCAGACGCTCCATATTCCATGGCCAGAGCAGCCTCATTGATCATTTCACCAACAGTCTATCACAGCAAAATACAATAAATTGACACAACGTGAAAATAACCAGCAAAAGATAAACCCGAGACAAAACACTGCGCGATACACTTTCCGGTTACGCTGCTGCGACATTCGATCTTGAGATTTACAATAACTCACCGAACCAATCATATGAGCACCCAAAATTCTGTCCGTTTCTTTATCAGCCAAAATTTTAATAAATCCTTCCGCATCGTTATTAGTTTTTGCGCGACTATTTGCTGCCATAGGAAACTTCCCCACTTTGTATTTTACTCCCTGTAAAACATGTTCGGTTCCAAAACAGAAGCGGCTCGATATTGCAATAAGTTGATTACGAACCGCTTCCTTCAGTTGTTCCTCTGATTTTCCCACCCAAGCCACTTCTGGGTGAGTGTAAATAACCGACGGGACACAGTTGTAATCAATATGCACGGGTCCACCAGCGATGCCTTCTACACATACAATTCCTTCGTCCTCGGCTTTATGTGCCAACATCGGTCCCTCTATGCAGTCGCCAATTGCATAGACACTATAGAAAAATCAAAGTTTTAGTGTATGAGCCTCGTAAATTCATTATGCGAAGGTGGAAAAGCCGACCTACTTGGCAACTGAACTCTGAAATCGTTTGTTTACGGGAATCCTCCCGCGTTTATCCACTTGAATGCCCACATTTTCAAGTCCCAGATGGGCAGTGTAGGGGCGACGTCCAACACTAACCAACAGAACATCACAATCCAGAGTTTCCTTTTTACCAGAGTCCTTAACGGCCTCCGTCTCCACAGCTATCCGTTTTCCATCTCGTTTGGCTGTCAGAACCTTGGTTTCCAATTTAAACTTTATTCCCTGCTTTTGGAGGATTTTGTGAAATTGCTTAGAAACTTCCATGTCGATGCCCATGCCGCCGACATGTCCCAAAAACTCTACTGCTGTAACTTCAGCACCCAATCGCTTCCAAACCGAACCCTAAGGACAACAGATGTTAAACGATAAACGTGACTGAGAACATCAGCTAATAAACGTCACATGAAAGCACTAACGCTAACACTTACCAATTCCAACCCAATCACACCTGCACCAATGACGATCATTTTTTCCGGAACCTTCTTCAACGATAGGGCGCCAGTAGATGAAACAATTTGCTCTTCATCGATCTGAACACATAAAACAAAAATTAATCAAAGTTATTAAAGAATGGTGCAGAATGCCGAACTAACCTCAATTCCGGCAAAAGGTGTAACTTCTGAACCCGTGGCAATGAGAATATTCTTGGTTTTAAGGGTTTGATTTTGTGAGCCGTCAGGATTCAGTACGGCAACTTCGTTAGGGCTTAATATATGCCCGTGTCCTTTGGCTGGAGTAACTTTGTTGCTTTTGAAAAGCATCGCGATACCACCGGTAAGCGCTTTAACGGCATCTCGCTTTTGTCCCATCATTGCATCCAAATTTAAACGCACTCCGTCCACTGAAAAGCAAAAACAATTTTCGAGCTGAACGGCTGCCGGTAAGCAATCAATCTCTACAGTTTACACGTTAATACAAATGAGCATACTGCATAAGTCATTAAAACTCGCTTTCATAAGAAATACAGACGCCGCATGTGCCAGAGATGCGGCGAACGTAAGACGGTGAAAAATTCGAAATATTCAAAAATTACATCAACGTACGCTCGATTCCGCGGGATTTAAAATCTTTTTGGGCCATGTGGTAGAAATGCGAATTATTTAGTAAGGCTTTAGATGGAATACATCCAACATTAAGACAAGTTCCCCCGAAAGTTTCACTGCGCTCCACACACGCAGTCTGCAACAACCGACTCATTATTCAGAAGCGCCTTTCTTTGGACTTTTACCCTTACTTTTAATCCCAACTGAGCTGCTTTAATAGCGGCCACATATCCACCAGGTCCAGATCCAATTACGACAAGGTCGAATTCTTCTGCAAGGAAAAAAACACAGTTCATAAATGTGAAATTATCCAAACGTAAAAGAAAGCCCTGAACCAACGACGGTACGCGACAAAAAATTCAACTTTACTGGGCACGCTTTACCGGTAAACTGTTTATCGGTAGAGCGTGTCCAAAAAAATTTGTCAAAAAAAATTAGGCTGTTTATCATAAACTGTTTAAATTCTTTTGAAATTATGTAAATTCATAACATCGGAAGCATGTGTATAATTTAGAACTCGGAATTACGCCATGTGTGTTATACGTAAGTAGAAATATTCTCTGTAAAAAGTAGCTAAGAAAATTCAGGGCGGTATAAAGTCAGCCGTACCGTTCGATGAGGTAGACGCAAAGCTTCGAGATCCAGAAGCGTAAGGATAAGGCACCCGAACTCCCTGAACCAAACACGGTTAGCAAATGGAAATTCAAGCTCACGTATCAATTAATGAAGACTAAACTTGTAAAATCTAGCGATTCGTTATCTAACTGATGCACATTAATTTCATCTGCCTGCGAGGAAATTCAAGTTTTAGATTAAAACTCTCAAGGGGGTAACACTGACGACTAAAAACTGAAATGCTTCCACTGCGAACTACGGTCCGCAATGTTTAACAATTAACAACCATTAAATTAAAGTAATAAGTAATCAAACGCTCAGTCTGGAATGAGTTGCACTATCTTTTACCTTGCAGTCATTTCGACTACGAATTTTACCTGACGGAGTAATGCAGTGGATATTCTATGCATTTTACAGATCCCTCAGGACAGCCGATAGGATCGAAAATATAGATGGGCGCCAATAAGGCGAGAACAGGTCTCCCTGGTAAAACAATTGCAAGGACGTTCGCGTCAGCCACAAACGCAGGCGGAGTGAAAAGTCGAAGTCCGACACTGAGGAGAAATTTGGGAAACTTCTTCAATTTATTCCGACTTAGAACTTTGACATCAATCCCTCAGTTTGACCAACGAGGATAGTGTTCGGGTTTGAACGGATCACGGATCGAATCAGGGACGACTGCGCGAGGGCTGTTAAAATTTAAGAATTGCTTATTCAAAAAGAATGTGCAAGAAATACGTGCTCTGAACAAGGAATGGCACCTGCTCTGCGTTGTGACGATCGGCTTCCCACGGAATTTGGATGTGATGATGAACTGTTTGGCACAGTTATAATATCGGCGGGCTGCAGTCAGTCAGCAGAAGACAAACAAAGCGAGAACGCCGTAAATGCTTGCTTTCTCTTTTGACTTACGAAGTTTTATACTTTTATAGAACTCGAAGCAAAACTGCTTCTAAAATTTTGATTTTAATGTTTTACAGAAGTTTTACAAATTACAATTTAAACTTTAGAACTTTGCGGGTCTTTGCTCATTCTTTTATGAGTTGGTTAATAGTGAACTGGTTGTGTCAGCGCCATCTGACTCCGAAGCCAGAAGTGAGAAGTCACAAGTGAATTCGGTTCCGAAAGGTTTTCTGTTTGCAAAACGCAGGTAATGTTGCAGTAAACTTTTAGCCTGACTGGGTGACGCTTTAAATTGGAGTGTCCTATGTCAGATGTGCTATGAATTGAAAGCTCCTGAGGAGTAATGGCATATCTGTTCTAATCCGACTACGGTTCGCAGACTACTTAACAGTCGCTGTCAGTATCAGACATGGATAACGAAGAGAGCGGTCCCCTCAACGCACTGTTGTCAGAAGATGAGGCTTCGAACCCTCCAGCGGAAGCAGTTCCAGCACAAGACGATGATGCTGCATTTGAAAATGAAGAGGACCTTCTGGGCGGTGGTGATGAGGAGGCCGAAGATGAGCCAGAGGGAGAGGACCTCATGGGCGACGATATGGAGAAGTAAGCGTACAGCATGTGTAGAAGAAGTATACTCGTACAGCATGTGTCGAAGATTCGCCCTTACGTGCTCTGTTAATTAATTTCCAAGAAATTAATTAATAAGCATTTTGAGTCGTAATAAGAATACTTCAGAGACTACCGACCCATGCCCCATTTGGACGTCTATGATCCGGAGGATTTGGATGAAAGCGCCTATTCCGAAATGTCACAAGCTGCTCGGTTGGCAGCTGAGTTGGCCATAGACCGTCGACGTTTGGACGAAGACCGTTTAGATATGGACGATTCAGAAGGTACAGAGACCAGTGGTTTTTTTACCATAGGAATAACACAATAATTCTCTTTTTCGTGTAGTTCGGGAACTTGGAAGAGGAACTTGGGAAGAGAGAAGATCAGTTGCATAAGAGGTTTTCTCGCTCAAGAGCGGCCATGCGGGATAAAGATGAAGAGGTTGGTTTCGCAAATTCACATATTTAGTTTGTGCTGTGAAATTGCCTTTGCGATGGTATGAGTTGTGGTAGTCAACGTTGTGCAGTAACATAATGTGCTGATCTGGACTTGCTCCATCTAGATCATCGAGCCAGTGGAGAATCTCCAAGATATGCGTGGGCATTCCCTGCAGGAATGGGTTACCCAGATCGCACCACGTACAGAGATTTTCAATCGTTTCCGAAGATTCTTGACTGAATTCAAGGATCCCGATAGTAAAAACGCTTATGTTTATCGCGATCGGATTTCCCGCATGTGCCGCCAAAATCTGAACAGTTTCGAAATCAATTACGAACATTTAGCCAAGGATCAACCGGTGTTGGCCTTCTTTCTCCCCGAATGTCCTGTAGAAATTCTGGAACTTTTTAATGCCGTAAGAAATACTTAAAATTAATATTACGCTTTTTCGAATAAAAACAACTGCAGATTACTTATGCAAAACTTATTTTGTTGTTTTAGGCGGCCACTGAAGTTGTCGTGAAGATGTTCCCGAATTATGAGCGTATCAATCAGGAAATCATTGTCAGAGTTGCTGAACTTCCCGTTCAGGAAGACATACGTATGCTGAGGTTGGTTGTTTGCTGAAATTATTAAGTACTTAACTTCCTTTGGTTGTTATTACAGTATTACTGGTGACTAAATAGTTACCTAAGTCTTATAATAATGTATACTTCTAAGTTCTAACCAAGGTTGTATTTACCAGGCAAATCCATTTGAATTCTCTTATCCGAACTAATGGAGTTGTTGTTAGCAATACCGGAATTCTTCCCAAGTTATTAGCTGTACTTTATAACTGCGAGAACTGTGGAGAACAGAATGGACCCATTTATATTACTGGATCAGAAGAAACTAAACCTAAAGTGTGCGTTCAGTGTCAGACCAAAGGTCCATTTACTGTTAACGCAAAAGAGGTGCGGTAGCATTTGCTTATAAGTTATAACCTCTACCCGAGTACACTGTATTTTGCAACTTCTCGTTGTATTTTCAGACCGTATATGAAAACTTCCAGCGGGTAATCATCCAGGAAAGTCCGGGTAAAGTTGCCGCTGGTAGATTGCCGCGGTCCAAGGAATGCATCTTGAAGGGCGACTTGGTTGACACCGTGCGACCAGGGGACGAAATTGTATGATGCTTTGTCAGGCCATTCGTGTATAACTTTTTTGGTGTTGGCTGAAATTATAACGTGTTCTCGTTTTATTACCTAGGAAGTTATTGGAGTGTATTCCAACAACTACGATGGCTCACTCAACACGCGGAATGGTTTTCCTGTTTTCGCTACTGTAATTGTGGTAAACCATATCAAAAGAAATGACGAGAAGACCCTCGCGCTGTCGTTATCGGACAGCGATATCAAAGCCATTCAGGCACTATCCAAGGATGAATTCATAACCGAACGGGTAGGTTTTACGGAAATTACTCGTGAAACGGGAAGTGTTGAAGTCTGCTGTTTTCTCTAGATTTTTAACAGTATGGCTCCATCAATTTTCGGCCATGACGACATCAAACGAGCGCTGGCTCTGGCTTTGTTTGGCGGCGTGCCGAAAAACCCCGGCGGCAAACATAAGATTCGTGGTGACGTTAACGTCCTTTTGTGCGGGGATCCGGGGACAGCAAAATCTCAATTTTTGAAATACGTAGAGAAGATTGCCAATCGGCCCGTATTTACAACCGGGCAAGGTGCCTCTGCCGTGGGTTTGACAGCGTACGTCAATAAAAATCCGCAGACAAGAGAATGGACGCTGGAAGCCGGAGCGCTGGTGCTTGCTGATAAGGGTGTGTGTCTAATCGATGAGTTTGATAAGATGAATGATTCCGATCGCGTTAGTATCCATGAAGCCATGGAGCAGCAGAGTATCTCCATCTCTAAAGCAGGAATTGTGACCTCTTTACAAGCGCGTTGCTCAGTTATTGCGGCAGCCAACCCCATCGGTGGACGATACGATGCTTCCATAACGTTTGCAGAAAATGTATAAAATCAGTTATCAGCATTCATAGGGCAATTAACATGGTCTGTTGATACGTTTCGTTCATGGTAGGTCAACCTGTCGGACCCAATTCTTTCCCGTTTTGACGTGTTGTGCATTGTCAAAGATACGGTCGATGCAGCAGAGGACGCTTACTTGGCCAAATTTGTAGTGGAAAGTCATTGCCGCAGTCATCCAAATAACACCGGCGAAGAGGAAATGGAGGAAATCGAACGAAGCACTTTGAGGGAAACACATGCCGAACCTATTGAGCAGGATTTGTTGAAGAAATACATTACCTATGCACGTGAAAGGATTCATCCAAAACTGCATTCAGTTGATCAGGACAAAATCGCCAATATGTATGCAGAATTACGGCGCGAATCAATGGTAATATAATGTTAGCAAATAAAAAATTTGCTAATTAAAATAGTTGAACAATGAAGTTAAATCATGAAGCGGTTAACGGGACATAGAAATGTTAATTTTTTTGGACTTTATAGATTACCGGAAGCGTTGCCATCACCGTACGCCATATTGAGTCCATTATCCGCCTATCCGAATCACATGCTAAGATGCACCTCCGCGAATACGTCAATGAAGAGGATGTCAATGTGGCAATAACTGTCTGTCTTGAATCCTTTGTGTCGGCTCAGAAATTCACTGTTATGAAGAACATGCGCCGGGTAAGTGCGGTCTGTTATATCCTAGTTGTGCTCTCTGAATTTTGTTTTTCCGTAGATTTTTGCCAAGTATTTATCTCAGCGTCGTGACAACAATGAACTGCTGCTGTTTTTGCTGCGGCAACTTGTGAATGAACATCGCACATATAAACGGCTCAGTGGGCAGGATCAGGATATGGCTATTAAAGTTCCGGTTCGCGAACTAGAGGAAAAGGTTAGTAGCAGACTAGCAGTTCATCTGGAGACTGGAGTTCTTCGTTAAGTTACATTTCAAGGTTTTCCAAATTTTTATAGGCAAAGAGGGTCAACATTTTGAATTTGGGATCGTTTTTCAAGAGTGACGTTTTCGCCACACATGGATACAAAATGGAAGCGACTACTAAAATGATCGCAGCACCGTGAAAACATAACTGCTTTTTCTGGTATTTTTCAAAATACATTAGAAGTAAATTTTTGTCTTTGAAACATGTTTTCTTCCGTATTTCTACACACCATTTGTCAGGTGGGTTGTTACAGTTAAGCTCTGTGTAACGGCGCTGTCTGCGCCTTTTTGGTTAATGTGCAAATTGACTTCCATTGAATGTATTCGGTGTTGGTAGGCTTTGAAACTTGGGAACTGTTCCATTTTTTTAACAAAAGAGATGAAATGATACCGCTGTTTTACTTTTAAAAGGCATAGCGGAAGTAGGCGTAAAAATGCTCACGTCATCAGTTCAAACATCAGGCACACCAACCAATGGGTATCTCGCCCGCCTCTTTCAACATGCCGTAAAGGCGTAGACGAAAAAGCGAACCAAAACATCGCTGCAAAAATATGAGTCAGTTATTTTGCACAGCATTCTGAACCTTGTGATCTTGAAGTATTAGTACTCCCTGGTTTATCATTGGACTTCGGGTGTTTTTTAACTGGCAATTTTAGTTTTAGATAATACTGAAATTAAAATAGTTTAAAAGCGCTGAAAGACTTACTTCACGTTTCTTTGACCATCTCTTGTTCAGCAGCAATTTGATGCCTTAATGATTGCCACGTTAATTTACAGCCAAGTTCTGGATGGTGAGTGAGTGTCCCGAGCGTAGTTTTACCGTTGGCGCTCATTGTTAAAGATAACAGAATCATCAGAACGTTATTTAAGTAATTGCTGATCTATCATTAATTATTGGTTTTTTGACATGCTGAATCTATTACAATTTGGTGGTTACTGAATGCGAGGTTTTCGGAATCGTGCGACACTGGAGCCGTTGTGTCTACGGTTGAACTTGAATGTGACAGCATTGCCATTGTTCTATGCCGATCAGTTCAGCTCATGTTAATTCCTGATTGGAAATGACACAGATGCACGACTTCGCTTTCCATTATTTTGTTATGTTTGTTTGATTAGATGGCCGAAAGTTCTCAGGGAATCGAAGCCGGAGACGACGACCCACCACCTATAGGGTCGACGGAAGAGTCAGCGACATCCGATGCAAACCCGTAAGTCAAGATCGGATTTGGGTCATTTGACAGTTGACAGGTTCTAAACTGGAGCAGGAAAAGTTGAAAACATTCTGATGGGTGACTGTGCTGTCTGTGCAGTAATAGATGTCGATCATTGTCTTTTTGAGCGTCAGCAGTTTTCTGACGATTTAGTTTTAGTCTTCATATTTTCGCAAGAAAAAAAATTACATTAATAATTAATTCCTATATTTTTTAGACGGAGCTTAACGGTGCAGCCAGTCGCCGATTTATAAACTTAGTGTAAAAGTTATGATGCGTTTCGGTGTTCAGTAATTTTTGCCATAGGCAATTTCTTCCAGGCACTTGAATAGACGTTTCTTTTTCTTGTCCAAGTAAAGATTACCTACGGTGTTCTGCTTTTGTCTGTGTCTTTTGGCATTCAATTATCTTGCGCTTGTTTTCTGTTTTTCACACAGTCATCGTTAATTGAATTATTTCATAATTTAAGTTCGCACAGTAGTTTGCTAACCCGACCAACTGTACACTGTTTTTATTTATGTCTGAAAGCAGCACAGCAGTTCATCCTTTTTCAGGGAAGAAAAAAGTAACGCCAGCTTAATCTCATCAAGCGATTCGAATTCCACCATCGTGCAGCCTGGCAGTGATAGCGCGGACGTGGATGTGGACATTGGAACGAAATTTGAAGAGATTCTAGATGACCTTGGTGGTTTTGGCAAATACCAGAAGCTGGTTGTTTTCTTGGTTGTGCTACCGGCAATCTTCGCTAATGGTGTGCTGGGGAGCAGCTGGGTGAGTTTGTTATGTTTAATCGGAAATTGGTGATCATTTGATTACCGAAGGTTGGGTTTATTTGTAGATCTTTTTGGTTGCGTCTTCGGCCGAGTACTGGTGTACGATTCCGAAAAATAATTCGTTGGTAAAAGGAAATTCCTCTTATGTTCCGTCGCAATCGGATTCCTGTGGATCCACCGAGGAGTCACGCGTCAGTAAATGCTGCATGTATGATGTGGACTACGCGGAAGTGTGGACATCTGGATATACTGGGAAAAGTCAGTTGTTCCATTCTTGAACGGGACTGTGATGAAAAACACCAGATTAAAGAAGTGTTCTGAGGGATGGACATACGATAAGTCATTCCTCCACTCCAGCATAGTCACCGATTTCGATCTCGTATGCGAGCATGACTATTTGCCGACTTTAGGGTAAGAATCTGGCGAATTTGTGTTTCAAAGTCTGAAAATTTATCAGATTGTCACACTAATGCAAAGTATTCCCGTTGCGGATTACAGTAGTTATTTTTCAGTGTGTTTAAATGTATCGTGTCTTTACTAGTTTTGCTGCTTCCCATTGGTTACAATTTTTTGCAACTTTGGTAGCTGTTAGTTGACTAACAATTACAGATTTTATTTTATTATTCCAGATACATAGTTCCATCCATTGGAGGTATCGTGGGAATTGTTGCTGGAGGATACATTTCGGACAAATTCGGCCGAAAGAAATCCTTCTTCCTGTTTCTGGTTTTATTGCTGACATTTGGCCCTGCTGTATCTCTCTCGTCTAGTTTTCCGATGTACGTGGCACTGGCAACGTTGGCGTCGATCCCATCGAATCCGTTGTACACCATTCCGTATTCTCTGGGTCTGGAAGTCATTACACCCAGTATGCGCATCACTTATTCCGTTTTGATAACTGTGGCCTTTACCATGGGAGGTATTGCTCTAGTGGGGTTTGCATACTTTTTTCGCTACTGGAAAATCATTATGCTGGCTTCCGTACTTCCGTCAGTATTTTTTCTGGGCTTATGGACCATAATGCCGGAATCGCCGCGCTGGTTGCTATCCGAGGGACGTTTTAAAGAATTGCAAAAATACTTGCGAGTTATCGGTAAATTTAACCGGCGAAGATACTCAGTGGAGATTGGAGACAAAGTTGCACAGCTACAAGCCTTACGGTTACGCACAGATGAATCTAACCTTTCGAAGACGTCCTTTTTGGATTTATTTAGGACCCGAAGCGTGTTTTTAAAGACAGTATTGTTGTCGTATCTGAGTTTTTGTGTCAGCACAGTGTACGTTGGACTCTACTACTATGCGCCAGGCCTTGGAAGCAATCCATTTTTGAATTTGCTGTTGTCCAGTTTAATCGAGCTACCAAGTTCGCTGCTAACGGAAACCATAGCTAATCGATTGGGGAGAAAGATCACTTTACTACTATGCTTACTGTTTGGAGTGGCATCCATGTTAGGCACAGCTGGAATCCCGAGTGCGGAAACCCATTATGTTAGCCTGTTGATTTTATTTTGCTTGGCTCGTCTGTTCATGACCAGTGCATATACAGTGCAGGAATTGATGGTGAGTTTTCTTATGTAATGATGTTTGTCGTTTACCTTTTATCGGTCATGTAATACCTTGCTGGATAGTAAAATGCAACTGACTGTATATTCATTAAACCAGCGTGAAACGGCCGTATAACAGGCACTTTTGCACTAAGAATTAAAATGAATTTTCATACGTTTATGTAGTATCTGTAATGTTGTTCGTTTAATATTTAGATGTACGAAAGCTATCCTACATCTCTTCGGGGAGAAGCCGTATCGTTTATCACCCTCTTTTCGTATGTGGTTTCGAGTTTTGGGCCGTTGATCGTGCATTTCCGGTACGGAGACTTCTCATTGCCTTTCATGGTGTTTGGGGGTATGACGATTGTAGCTTTGGGCTGTGTGCTTCTGTTACCCGAAACTTCTGGACCTCTCAAGGAATCTCTGGACACTGCGTCTGATAAAACCTCTTGGCGTAGTATTTGTGTTTTTCTTCCGCTTAATGGGGATAAACCGTTGCCGGGAAAGATATTCCCGGTTGAATCGTGAAATTTGTCTCGTTTTGCGATTTTGTGGCGCAGTTATTCGAGTTTATGTTTTTGTGTTAATGTGTTCTGGAAATTACCCGGTTATTTTGTTTTTGCATTATGTTCCTGTGAACAAATTTTGAGTTGTCAAGAATATGAGTTTTATTAGCCATCTGTTGCAATCTCTTCCTTCGTCTGGAGCGGCACCAAAATTGACAGAGCTGATATTGAAACTGTACTCTACACTCGGCATATCCGTAATCGTAATAATTGTCGTGTTGCCCTTACTCATCCAGTCTTACTGTTAGACTTAATGAGCCAATGATAGATAAATAAAATACAAAAATTAATTCCATAGTGCTAGACTGCTAGCGCATAATTAATGCTCTTACTGTTTGCGTCCGAGGTTGGTTGCTCATAATGTGCATATAGGTGTGCACTGTTCAGAGACACCGCCTCAGTAATCACGCTCATCATTTATGGCCGGTCACGTTTTGCGGTCTCTAAGAGTACTGGACACTCGTGCCGGTTTTACAATTAGGTGTGCGTGGATCATTATAACAATTGTCGGTTTTTATAATTTCCTTTTCTGTTGATTTTCATGTGATTTACATTGGAATGTTTTATTTACGGTTAAACCGTACCTAGAGCGCGAAATTAATTGCTTTCAGCACTGCAAAATATGCAGTTACTAGTATCGTACAAGCAAGATAGATATTAAAGGGGTATCCACCCCTTATCCGTAGCTATGTCGATCCATTCGCTACTACAGTCTGCTTTCTCTTTTGGCTGTGATCCGTCATTCATGAAGCTTTTACTAGATGCAACAGGCCATCTGCTGGCAGTTAAATCTGAATTTCCTGAATAGAAACGCCGACAAGTTGAAAAGAAAATTTGATCCGGCTGCAGCTGGATGCAAGTTGCTTGCAGCTTGAGCTGAAACTATAAACTAACGTATAAAGATAAACTCTTTTAACCTTCTGCAGGATCATTTGAACCTGCTGTTTCGTATGATGTGTTTTGTATGAATCCATCTTCGATCGACTGTTATTGATAGTCCCAGAATTTCTGTTAGCTTGTCCTACCGATTCTTTACGGGATGCAGCGATCTTCGCTTGTAGTTGGGCTCGTTTTCTGTGGTCAGCGAACAACTATTGGACAAATCCGTGCGATGATCGCGATCGGCGGCGATCGTTAAGCTCACAATCAGTGCTGTAATGCAGAGTGGAATCAGTGCCTATTGCCGTATTGTGTATTACCGTTACGAGCAATTCCTTGAACGGATTCTTTAATCTAACGAACATCGAGCTGTCGTCAGGAATCTACTCTTGTAGTAGCTTCTTATTGATTCTCTGCTTTGTGAATGGTAAATTTTCGCCGTGGACGTTTGTGAAGATTTCTATTGTGATAGCCGGCTTTTCAGTTGAGCTTGCGGTGAAGAGCTGGCAGTGGCGACACTTAAATCCGGTCTGAATTGCAAGTGGTCTAATAATCATTGCGCGTCAAGTCGACATGGTGATTTAGCGAAATCGATAAGACTCAAGTGTCCTTCATAGTTTACCGTTATCATCGCCGATTTTAAACTCTCCAAGCATTTGGAAGAAAAGCGAAAACGTTGTGCCGCTTTTCTGCTGAATAGCGGTCGTTTTTGAGAGTGAGAGATCTAGATGCCAGTTGCACAAGAGAGACGATAGCGCTGCCACAACTTACACCAACTGGACTGTAGTCACTGGCTAATCAGCACTAATACGCTTCTGTTTTGCCGCTGGGGAACTGCTCTGACCTCGTTTCCTGGTTTAGTTAACTGACCATTGCCGATAAATCATACAGGTTAGTGACACTCTGATATTCACTCACTTGTGTCTTAAAATGTTGAATTTAGAAACAGGTGTGCATACTTTGTATTGGTTTATTTCTGTTTGGCAAATTTTGCTGTGATAAGTTATCTGGTGTTTGTTTGTAAATGGATATGGAACTGATGAATTTACGCCCATTGAAGGGAAATGAGGTTTCGTAATTCATACTTTGCGATAAGGTATGCGGCAATTGGTATGATAACTGATACAACAGAGAGGCAATAATTAACAGCATACAATAATGATGTGGTGTGGTGGCGCGTGAAGTTTAAGCAGAAAGTCTGTGTTGTCCAGTTATTACGAAAGCATGAATAATTTTCCTGTTTTTAATCGATATTCCTTGTAACCCTGTATATCGCGATCTTTCGCAACGTTGACGTAGGAGGTTACAAAAACGATCTATTTTTCTGCCGGTGAATGTTACCTAAGATTGATTATGCATGATTTACGACTTCTGTTACTGGAATTATGGCTTTGTCGTGGTAATAATTAAGTAACTTATCTATGCAGATAATTAATAATTATGAAAAGCAGTGCGGCCACTGTGGGTGGTTATAGTGTAATAAGCAAGTGATCATATTACTATGAGGGAAAGCCAGGAAATAGTTTGTACGTGTATTTATGCGATCGCCCTTTTTCCAGTATCAGTTGTTTTAATCTTTCCGGGCAACTCGCCCTTTGTGGTTTTGGAACAGATCCCGAATTGAATTAGATTTTGTTTGTTTGACATGTGGTGTACGGGTTAATGATCGGCAGTGTTAGTGACGAATGGTAGACAGATTGATCCTGATACTCAAATACTGTACCGAGTTTGAATGTGGCTGCGGTGCACTATGGTTTATGCAACTGATGTATGTAAGTAAAATTAGTACAGTTCATAAAGAAATTACAGTAAATTAAAGCAATAAATGGTGAACTTGAAGCAAACTGACCGATTACTTGTTTTTTTGCATTGGCGGTCTAAAACAGTCTTGGTGCGTCACTGTATAGTGTACACGACACACCGAACCGTTTAGCAGCCGCTACGTTTTAAACTTTTAATCTGTAAGTGGTTATGACTCTTATGAGCGTTCATGCCGGCAGCAACGTAATAATAATTGCCGTTGCTTTGCTTTCCTGAGTAATCGATGTTTTTAGCATGCATTAGTCAAGAACTTTTTATCTGTAACTATCAGCTTGTGGTATAATATTATATCAAATATCAATGGCTAAAACTTGGTATGCGGGAAATCCCTAAAAACACGAGGACGTGCAGCAAAGCTCCAAACATCGTCGCGTGTCCTTATCACAGGAATTCTGAGAGTACACAATTTTACGATGCTGATCTAGCTGAGATACGGTTCAGTGGGAATTCGAATTCGAGCACGCTAACTTTAAATGCAGCCATGCTAAAGGTAATAGTTTAAATCGTGTGAAAGCGTTGATTTATGCTTTTATGGCTAACAGGTTTTGTGGCAATGATCAGTTATGCCATCTGACTTACGGCATCTTGTGTTAGCACTGTGTCTAAAATGCCCATGAGGCAGTATGTAGTCCGTATGCTATATGGCTTGCATGCGCGCAAAAGTCATGCGGATATTTATGTTGGCTAAACAATAACTTCAAAAAGATAGTGGACTTGATTAAACACGAGACTGTTTGCACGAAATTCCTGTTGATGTTTCATTTCGTATTCTTTGTCCGACGAACAAGGCTTTACGTTATGCGCGCCTCTGAAAATATTGTACAGGAATTTTGCTAATTCTCGTCGGCAGTAAAGACTGAAAATTGTCTGTTTGTAGTTGTGGATGTGAAATTGGAATCTCCGGGACCGGAATAATCCTCTTCATATCCTCAATCTGATCAAGCGATTAATTCTCCCTCTCTCTAGTGTTCCCGGCCGCAATCCATCATTGTCCATCTGAAGCGCGCGAGGGCCGAGCAAATTTAAACTCAGCAACCCATCAATTATATCCGCGCCTAACATCGCCGCAGCTGCATGCGCATGTGCTCTGTGCCATGTTTTCATTTATTATTATTTGAACACTCCCATTTGTTCTCATAATAATCTTCATAATGTCCGGTAGTAGTGTGGCGTCAGATTCCTTCTCATCGGTGCAATCGTCCAGCTGCAGTGGTACGACTTCCCCCGATCGGGATTCCCATGCCTCCTCCCTGAACTATTCCCATGCTCAGTGGGAAAGGTCAAATACTGGGAATTCACCGCTGACACTGGAATCACTAGCCGAAACGCTTTCGGCCGAAGAAGTCACACAAATTGAAACATTTTATCGAGGACTGTTCAGCCAAGTGTATGTTTGTCCAGCGGGTGCTGCGCTGTATTTATGTGAACCGGAAATGACCACTCGCCAGACGCCGGCATCTTGGATTCTGCAATATGCCGAGGGCGTTCCGGTTGTGGTGCAGGTAACACGGCCAGACCGAAAATCCGTTCATTTTATCTTTGCCGAGCGTGGTACCGGCTTCCCCTTGTGGCGGGATGTGATCACAAAGACATCGGACTATCGCAGTGTGGATGCGGATTACCATGATTTCAAGGCCTCAAACCAAAAAACCCGAGTGGGATTGCGTATTGCTAGCACCTCCGCGGCCAGTAAATTTCTCCAGAATGTTATCACGCTGATTTCCAATCCGGCAAATTTTCAGGAGATGAAGATGAAGCGAACACCTAAGAAGAAAAATCCCCCACCGAAAAAGTCCAGTATTTCGCCTCCCTGCTGCTTTGCTCATTTGGTTCATGTGGCGAAAGACGATGATCTGACCAGTCTGAGTCAGTTCGTTACGCCGCTGGTCAACAACAATGGACCAGTACAAACTCACCTTGCCAATCCCCGTGCTAGTGTTATGTTTCCTTCTAAAGTTTTAAATGGAAGTGCAGCGAAGCGTTCATGAAAGTGCTGTTTGATACTACTGTTGATTTCTTAGCTCAAAGGATGCACAGCCTTGGTCTGAATGTTTTTGCAAAGCAGTGAGACGCAACTACAGTATAAGTACATTCATTGTCTTGTGCCATATAATGAGATGTTTATTTTGAATCCTTTTAAGTTGGGGTCGGTGAATTGCAATCTCCGCGTAGGTTTTGGTGTTGCATGTTACACCAGCATAGTTTTCTGTAATTTTTAGATGAAGCAAAATTGAAATGAATTGTGTTCGCCTGCCATGTTTTGTTAGTGAAGCCTTTACGGAATGACACAATATGTGTAATACTTTAAAAGTTTGATGCTTAATTCGAAATGTTCGTAGTACGAGTCATTCTTACAGTTTACAAACAAGTTAACCTTCCCTGTCCACAAAAGCGTAAAGCCGGTAAAGGGCCTATCAAAGGCATCCGTACATTACTTTAACGCATTATGCATTTAACTTATTCGTAGAATATTTTACAAAATTTTATAACAGCATGTTTTACACAAAACCAAAAACGGTTCTTGTAATAATAAGTAACGAAAACCCTTTACACTGCCATTGCCACTCTAACAATAGTACACGCCCTATAATAGTACGGAATACTGCTGTACTTATTGTACAGCGGCAATGAAATCGCCATCAGCAGAATTGGTACGACACTATTAATTTACAACTTTGCAAGGCGTACATACAGTGTACTCGAAGGATACAAACAGCATTAATTCTCAAAGATTGTTGATTAAAAGCGGAAGCCATTACAGAAATTACTGAACGAAAAGTTTGACCTCGGAAATTACGAGAACTAATAGAAAAAATCCAAGACGAAAAGTGCGACATTGCACCATGTTTAGAAATATGCAAACTAAATTTTATAATTTTGTGCTTAGTATATATATAGATATGGATATAATCGTACATATAAAATACGTAGAAGATGGGATATCAGTTTTCAATGGTTGCTACAAATTTGAATCAGCATGCCGTTGTTTTGTTTTATTTGTTTTGTTCCGTGATACGAAAGCGGAGTAGCGCAAGCAGCAGTTACTAACCGAAATGACGTTCCCGAAAACAGAAGAAACTTACTTACGTTCGTTAATAGTCACCTCTACTAATTTTAATGCTGTACAAAATAACAATACACGGTGTAATACGTACATAAAATTACTATGGAAATGGTTCCTACCGTTTTGCGGTTTTTTTATAAAAGCTTTACTAATGTTTTCTAGTCGAAAAGATCTTCATGTTTAATTACTTCTCTGCAGCTCTTAAGTAAGTTTTTGTTATCAAAAAATTAAAAATACGAAGTATCATTAGAATTATTCCCTTACTTACCGTCTTATCATTTCACAAAATTGTCTATTACAGTACGTACTTCTACTGTTCTACAGCACAATTTCGCATCCGACTGCACGCGAGTGGAGTTGGAAGGAGTCAGCTGATACTGATAAAGTTTGGTTTGTGTTCATTTGTTTTGGTTTTCAGCGTTTTCTTCGCTTACGTCCATATTATTCCCGACGAAGCGTGCGATTAGATAATATTCATCAAAGTTGCTATGACAGATCTTTCTTCCAAAAATTTTGTGGATTTCTCGGTACTGTATACTGGCATGATTAGTTTGAACTCTGTAGTATTCGGGTCTCCGATCGAGCAACGAACTGTGCGACACCGTTTTGTTTTGTTTTCTCCATTGCTCAAGGCTCGGAAACCAACGATTCCTCGTTCCTGCTCCGTTCGAGTTGCTTGTGCAGTTTGCAGCTCTCGGTTTAATATTCCTTTTTTTAACTTTGGTGTCGAACTGAGCAGACAGCATGGAGGATGTTCGAGATGATGAGCCGTTGTTGGACGATGCGGAACAGAATTTGTGCAGCCATGCTGAAGAAAATCCTTTGACAGAGACACCTGTTTTTCTCGAAGCGGATCTCGGCAGATTATTTGAGGACATATTGGAAAGACTCGGCGGATTTGGTCGCTATCAGAAATGCATAATATTTCTTGTGGTACTTCCCATGTTTTTCGCATCAGCGTTTATGCAGTCTTCATGGGTAAGTCGGGGGCATTTGGATTTTTGCAGTTCGATAAAATATAAGCAAAAACCCAGAATACGAAAAACTCTAAAAAAACTCGAAAACAGTATCGTTGGCCCTGATGGAGTGGAACCGTAATTTAAGAGTTTTTGGTAAATATCTGTGACTGGCATGCATGATACATCAACTTACGTATTGTGTTTTTTTAGCTGTTTGTTTCCGCTATGCCAACGGATCACTGGTAAGTAGAATCTGTAGATAATAGTTGTTATTGCAACAGAAACAGGTTAAATTACAGAATTCTGTTACACGAATTTAAAGTGAGTGTAAAAGAGTATTTTGGAGTGTTATGTAATGTTTGTTTGAATCATGTTACTGGTAGAAAAGTTACCGGCACTAATGGGAAGGTAAAGGCATTTCGAAATTTCTCGGATCTTGTGCTCTAATATGCAGTTTTAAATTGTCGATGTTTTAGGTGTCATATTCCGCTGCACAACTTAACGTTTGCGGAGGAACGACAGCTTCTTCCCTTGGAAAAAAATGACGACGACACCGTCAAGCATTCCACCTGTAAAATGTATGATCTGAATTACACGGACATTCTGGAGAAAGAGGGCAGCATAGAAGGAGTGATACGATACATCAACACATCCCACACCCATCTAAACACAACTCACTGCCGACACGGCTGGACTTTTGACCGTCACAATAGTGACACCAGCCTGATCACGGAATTTTTACTGGTATGCGGCGCAGCATTTCTGCCCACCCTGGCCTATATTTTGACTTCTACGGGCGGGGTACTGGGCATTCCTTTGGGCGGTTATTTCAGTGATCACTATGGACGAAAACGATCATTTTTTGTGTTTTTACTGTTATACGTGTTGCTGGGTGTGGGCTCTTGTTTTGCACCGAATTTCATCGCCTTCGTCGTGATAGCGTGTGTACAGAATATATTTACTAACCCCTGTTATATCCTGCCTTATATGGTGGGCATTGAAATTCTCACGCCCGGAATCCGTTCGACGTTTTCCGTCCTTCTGACTGTTGCATTTACGTTGGGAGGTGTGGCTTTTACCGCGGTAGCCTATTTTATCCGGCACTGGCGGTATTTGATATTCGCTTCCACGGCGCCATTCTTTTTGTTCCTCGGTTACTGGTTTGTCATGCCGGAATCCCCTCGGTGGTTGTTATCGATTGGACAGTTTTCTGAAACGGAAAAGTTCCTCCGCAAAGTGGCGAAAGCCAATGGCAAAATCTATGACGAAGAATGTGAAGCGAAATACAGCGAACTCCAAGAGCTGTACGCAGAAAAGAAGCGATTATCCTCTGGAATGAATCCCAAGAAGACTTCCTGGCTTGATCTTCTGAAATATCCTAATTTGCGGAAAAAGACTTTGGTTTTGACCTATCTCAGCTGCGCCGTCAACGTAATATATACAGGGCTGAATTATTATGCTCCTGCGCTTGGTGAAAATCCATACCTCAGTTTTTTGTTGGTTGGATTAGTGGAGCTGCCGGGATCATTGTTCACTCAGTTAATTGCCGACCGTCTCGGACGACGCTTGACCATGATTGTGTGTTTTGTGGCCGGAACTGCTTCTTGTATCGCAACTGTTGCGATACCGTCCCAGGGCAGTTCGACGTGGCCGATACTGCTCACCTTGTTTTTAGTCGCCAAATTATTTGTCACTTCTGCGTACACCGTACAAGAACTTATGGTTTATGGTAAGATAGCATTTGCTTGTATTATGAAGTGTGAATAATTGTATATTATACAAGACTTTTTGCTTTTTTATGGTTTCAGAACTTTTTCCAACAGTACTGCGCGGTGAAGGTGTGGCACTGACAAATATCGTGGGTTACTTCGTCAGTAAGTACATGACAAAAGCTGCAAAACTGTACAGCAACATATTGAATGGCATCTTAGTAAATTTTCTTTTGATATTAATTGATAAACTTTGCATCAGGTTGCCTAATTTTACATGTACCGTGTTGAAGATTGGTAATTATTTAATTGTAGTATGCTTATAAGTTCGAGCTTGCTTTTAAGTTTGATCGGCACTTGAACGTTGCTGACAAGTGAATATTGTTTACCCGTGGCAGATCTGAAATATTGCGAAAGCTAGCAGTCAGCATCGTTTTTCTTCTATTTGCATATCATTTACTTTCCAGGCAATTTCGGACCCGTTATTGTGTATCTCCGTTTCAATGGCGCAGCATTTCCGATGATAGTGTTTGGATGTTTGTCGGCTATCGGAATTTTTGCAACTATGATTTTGCCGGAGACACTGAATTGTCCACTGCCGGAGACCATCCCGGAAGCCGAAAATTTTGGAAAGCTTACTAACGTTCGAGATGTTTTTCGTATTGGGCGTAGGAGCCCAAATGTCCCCGCTACACAAGATCTGTCCAAGTCAGTGTAGATTTTGTTTTACTGATCTTCCTCCCATGACATCTGTGATGTTTTCAGTCATATAGGATAAATATTATTTGGCGTTTTTGTACTGTATATGTCTGTTTTGTTCGTTTAGGCCCTTACTAATGCAATTTGTGATACGGTGTATGGTGGTTTTGAAACGGTTGCCGGTGAAAATATTACAGCCATTCGGAAGACGGAATGTGTTAAAGCAGTTGTAAATTGGGTACTTCCAGTTGCGCACTGATTGCGAAATCTTGAAAATGGCATGCCTGTCTCGGCAGTGCTGTGCTTGCAGTATTACGATGAATGGATCTGATGTCAAAGAGTACGAGTATTATATTACTATTATTATTATTTGCTGGAGCATTTTGCATGTGCATTACAGCTGAACTGACTGTGAAATGATACAAGTAATGATTTATGACACATGAAATGATTTATGGTTTAAAAGTTGAAATACAGACAAAATAACACTGATGTTCTGTACGAGTAGTCTTAACGTAATTCGGTTACACTCTCCATTTCCCAAAATAATGATGTACGTAAATCCCGAAATCAAACTAACAAGAAAATCAATATTCATCCGCCAAGTTTTTTCTTGATACGCACCGTAAATCTAGCATATTCCATTGGAATAACCGTCACGGGTATCTGAACTTGAACGAAAGGGGTGGCGGTGCGAGTAATAAGCGAAAGAGTTGAGGCATTTTCGAACGTTGTGTCTGAAATGGAAGATTTTCGCTTTTTAGGAGGTGGTTGCCTGTTCTCACCCTGGTCAGTATCGTTCTGATTCTCCGGCCGACGTCTGATGTGGAACTTCCTTGTCCGGCAATCAGAAGCCTGGAGAAATGACCGCGGTACCGATTCTGATGGGACTGGATGCAGCGCCACACGCCGCGGAGTAAAGAGATCATTATACCGTTGAACAGCTGCCATGAGGAGCGATTGGGCAGTAACCGCTGACCGAGTGTTTGAGAAAGAAAACTTAGGCTTTCTGGAAAAGCCAGATGCAGATGGCGTAGGAGAATGATCTGCAGCCAACAGATACCATGACATTAAATACTGCAGCTCCAGTGAATGTGCAGGATGCGTAACTGCGAAAAACATGTAAACTGTCAACAAAAACTTCAAGCACCTGAAGCTAGTCCTGACCAATCGTTTTCTTCGGAATTTTCGCCACCGTCCACATCGAATTTAGCATCATCCCATCGAGTGCGCGCTTGTTCTAAAGTGGATTCATATCGGCATTCTACTTCTGGGTCAACTTGTACGTCTTGACCATCAAGTTCCGTTAGCAATTTCGCAAAGGAATGCGAGCTATGAATATTCCTGATATTATCCACGCAAACATGAATTTCGTGAATTAGTTTTCGAGCTGGAACAGAAAAGCGGGGATAAACAAAACATGTTGCGAGTTTAAGCACATTAAAGCTGCATATGGCTTGCGCCGCTATTTTCTGAGTAGGGCTAGAATTTTTCGCTATGGAGATAACTTCAGAACAAAACTTACCCAGTTCTTCGTTTTCAGCATTATTTTGTCCCCATCGTTCGCTCTTGCAAGCTTTCCGGACCATATTGTGACACTCGTCAAATGAGGGTTTCAATCGGGAATTAATACTGCTTGTCATGAAGGCATTCACAATCGTCGAATCAGATCCTGCAATTTTTAAAACCGAAGTTCCCTTCCTTTTTTGCCCAACATACAGCCGTCACAATAAAAATAAAAGTGATACGGAAACTGACCCTTCCATGGACGAAATGCTGTGATTTCTGGATCCAACACCCTCGATGTGACGCGTTTTCTTTGACAATAAGAAATCAGTCTTTCTCGGGCGAATTCTTTGGCATTTTAAGCACTTCAATTCTGTCACAAGCTCGTTCTTCATCGTCTGAATCTTCGTCCTGGCCATCCTCGTATACAGATGAAAATTTTTCGTATTCTTCGGTGCATTTCTACCCAACAGACGTATCGCAAATCGGGTTTGTAATAAGGACAACAACACATATCAAGTTTTGAACATCTGCACGGATATCGGCATTTTTATTTTTCTCCATATATACTTTAATCAAGATACTCAAAATGATGCATTATATCGGATATCCTACTTAAGCCGCCAGAAACGCGGACAGACAAACGATAAAGTTCAATAAAAATTTACGCTTTTTATTATTAAACAGTAAGCACAACAAACAAACCCACGTTTAAATAGCACGTGTATGAAATGTGTTTACAAATAACACTGCACACATACCAAGTATTCCTTTTCCAGACGGTCAAGATACGGGAATTTCTCACTATCGCATTCCATTTCTTCGTCAGGCAAGCCCAAACCGGAATCACCCTCTCGATAAACACCGTTGTTACCGCCAGACCCGCCTGCAGAGCAGCGGTAACATTCTGCAATTTCCGGTGAACTGGAGCGTGCCCTCCTCGTCGGCACAGCCTCTCCGATTTCCGGTGATGGCGTCCTTTCCTTTCTTGTTCCTAAATGCCAAACTCAAAACTATACTGCACTCGTAAATAACAGTTCATACCATAGAATAAGTAAATGCGAGCGAGATTGCTGAAAGCCTGAAACTACAGAAACTGCAAGTGCAAATGCTTTCTGCACAATTCGGGCCAGCAATGCTAAGTATGCGGTAAAAGCCACAAAGTACTAGTACCTAAATCATGCAAGCTGGACTGTCGCTCGCTAGACTGGTTGTGGAATCCATAGTCCAAATCAGGCGTTGCGGAATTAATGGCGGTGTTATCCGAGTTTCCGGTGAAAACATTGGTCGCTCTCGTAAGGGCTGCGTTTTCATTATCATCAGAGATAATCGTAGCGTATTGCAATTTGTTCAACTGCGACGTTGTTTCAACAACACTGTCCAACATGCTGTCCATCAGGTGTCGAATAGGCGTGCTGCTGCGGTCCATGTCTTCTCACCATACATTTACGGTTTATCCTGCTTAAAAAATTGAGCTGCTCAAGGTTTGCAGATCGCTCGTTATAATGCGCTAGTTTTCCATCTTCGGACGAAGGTGATCGGAAACGAAAAAAACAACTTTCTGTCCTGCTTCTTCTGTACGATACGTGATTCACCTGTCAAATGAAAATCCTTGTCTGCGACAGGCGCCCAGGCGATCACTCAAACTGACCCAATTCCTATTGTTCCCATTCGTTAGAATACGATTAACAAGACTTTACAAGAGCCCAAAAAGGGCAAAATTTCATAGATAGCACGTCGAATCAACTCTTCAATCTTCAAGTTTTACTGGTTCACAATAACTTCACATACTGCTTTAGGTCAAAAACTTATCTAACACGGGTATTAATGAACGGGAATGATAACGGTTATTAATGAACGGGAATCAAAAAATCATATGCTGCAAAAATCTGAAGCGTCTCGTGATTCATCATTCATGGGTTCAAACTTCAGAATTCACATTAAATTTTAATTTGAAGTCTTTTCGACAACAATAGCGTAAGTAGCGAAGGCTGCATGTGCAAACTTAAACCACCCAATAAAATGTGGGAAATAGGGAGCCTGCAGGGTAGATCATCTCGCTTACTACGCCCAAGAAAATTCCGATGTTTTTGTGATATCTTTCACTCGCTGAAGTCTGGAAGTCGTAAGTAAATTATTGTGCTCCTGCTGTTGGTATTGTTCGAAGCAGTTGCTAACACTGGTTTACGAAACTTTTTACAGATTGGTTTTGGGATATTTAAACTGTATATTAATCATTAGATTAAGTTTGTTGCAAGTGTGTTTCTGGACTGCGGCACTTGTAATGTTTCATTTTGAAAACTCGTGGAAGTCTTCATCCTGCAGTGTTTGCCTGCACTGCCTCATCCTGCCTGACGTTTGTGGCTTTAAATGTTTTGGTTTTGTGCATTTTTGCAGCTTGCTGTTTAGTTAACTATATCATACCCGATTGCCAGTGATGATATAAGTTCCGGAGATTTTGTCATGCATGGTGATATACGCAGGAAATTGTTTGAATCTGTTTCAAGTGGCCCATGGTCGAGGTAACAGCGCACCATGAGCCTTCAGTTGATTGCCTCTGCGCGGACGCTTGTTGCGCCGTATCGTCAGCTGGGATACATTGGAAAATATGGGAGCTTGCGAATATGCGGCGGCGTTAGGAGAACGAGTTCTTGGTCGCCATCTTTCAAAAATGTAAGCTTTTGACTGGACGAATCCTATCCTTCAGTCATATACAATACTTAATGTTATTGTCTGTTTAGGCTAAGCTTTTGAATCTTTAATACTTCCCAGGTTCAAGCGGACAAATTGCAGTTTCTCTCCCCGAAAATTCCTGGTGGTGAGATTTTAGGTCGGGAAATATCTGGCGCATTTGTGCCCAATCCCGATCAGAAGGATAAACAAGTGGTTAAACGGTTTGTGCATGGCCATCCTGGCGGCAGCGATGACAGTGACATGGATTTCAGCGTTAAAAAGCGAACGACAGGATGGGAAATTGTCAAGAAAATGCTGTCTTATGTGTGGCCGAAAGACAGTGTGGGAATGAAAGTCAGGGTAGCGGTTGCGATGGCCCTCCTGCTTGGATCCAAGGTTTGTTCTGTGTATGCGATTCCTAGAAAGTACCTGTCCAATGGTTGTTTATTTTGGCATCATTTGAATGTAGAAATTGGTTATTCTTTGTTGTTAAATAATTGCACATATTTCTTGCCCTAAACTTCGTTTTAGTTTTGATTTGCTCGCTTCCTTTTGTAGGTGGTAAACATTTATGTCCCGTTTATATTCAAACACGGCGTGGACTATCTCAACGAGCATTCAGGCGAGCTTTTGACCGTAACATCTACGAATCCCGCTACAAACGCAGCCACCTACGCCGCTGTGATTTTTCTTGGTTATGGAGCTGCTCGGGCGTCAGCGGCTCTTTTTAGCGAAATGAGAAATGCAGTATTCGCCAAAGTTGCTCAGCATTCTATCCGGAAGATCGCCGTGTCCACGTTCGAGCATCTGCACTCATTAGACATGCGTTTCCATCTCGGCAGACAGACGGGAGGATTGTCCAAAGCCATTGACCGTGGCACTAGGGGCATCAATTTTGTGCTCAGCGCTTTAGTTTTTAATGTCTTTCCTACCATCCTTGAAGTGGGGCTAGTGTCCGGTGTTATGGTAAGAATGAGGTTCCGTACCCCTATTCCATGTGTTGTTGTGAACTTATCAGGAGCTTCGCTGTACTCTTAGTGATTTAGTCCGTTTCATACCAGATATTATGTTTTTATAGATACAAGATTTTTGGTGTTTTGTAGTACCACCAGTTCGGATTACCGTATGCACTTGTCACGTTGGGATGTATTGGAACCTACACCACATATACTCTACTGGTAACTCAGTGGAGAACTAAATTTCGAGTGGAAATGAATAAAGCGGACAATGAAGCAGGATCGCGAGCCATCGACAGTCTGATCAATTATGAAACAGTGAAATATTTCAACAATGAGCAGCACGAAGCGAATAAATATAATGAAGTGTTGATGAAATTCGAGAAAGCGTCGCTGCAGACCAACACAAGCCTAGCTTCCTTGAACTTCGGGCAGAATCTGATTTTCAGTACAGCTCTTGCCGCCGTGATGATTATGGCCAGCCAAGGAATTTTAAAAGGTGAACAAATTTTTAAGATTTTAATGTCTTTGTTTCGCTGCTAATATTTTGTTTTATAGGCCAGCTGACGGTTGGAGATTTAGTTATGGTAAACGGATTACTAATGCAGCTTTCACTGCCTCTGAATTTCCTGGGAACTGTTTATCGTGAAATCCGACAGTCGCTGATAGATATGCAGACCATGTTTAACCTTATGAACGTTGGTACTAACATAGTGGTAAGTGGTACTGGATTTGCCTTCTTCGGCGGATCTGGTTTTTAGTCTTCTTGAGCATCTGCGCTCTCATTTAAAGTCTCTTCCTTCGTGCTTTAGGACAAACCTGATTCGGTGCAGTTGATGCTCACACCATCTACGTCAACTGTTACATTCGAGGATGTAAAATTTTCATACATCAATGGTTATCCGATCCTCAACGGCTTATCATTCCATGTTCCCGCTGGGAAAAAGATTGCGATAGTCGGGGGCAGCGGCTCCGGAAAATCGACTATAGTACGTCTACTCTACCGATTCTTTGACCCGATGGAAGGGAGCATTCTTGTTGGCGGCCAGGATGTCAAAGATGTGACATTGTACAGCCTTAGGGAAGCTATAGGTGAGTGTAGTTTTTCTTGACGTTGTACGAATATTGAATTCAACAAGCGAAACTAAAACACTAATTTGCGAAATAAATCATGCGAATGGATATACAGAATACATGCAAAGAGCTCTGCGTGGTAAAGTTTGAAGCGTATACACAATCTTGTTAAATAATTGTACAACATATTAAGATTCGTTTCGTTCGAATCGTAATGCAGTGAAAACGTGGCGCCGTTCTTTTCAGGAGTCGTACCGCAGGATGCGGTCCTGTTCCACAGTTCAATCTTCTATAATATTCAGTATGGTCGCCTATCGGCATCTCCAGAAGAAGTCTACGATGCTGCAAAAATGGCAGAAATACACAGTTCGATTGAGAAGTGGGCCCATAAGTACGATACGGAAGTCGGAGAACGAGGCATGAAGTTATCCGGCGGCGAGAAGCAACGCGTAGCCATTGCCCGAGCCATCATGAAAAACCCTTTGATTCTGGTGTTTGATGAAGCCACATCGTCACTAGATTCTATTACGGAACAGGTAAGTGATTATGAGGCCAGTTGGTGCTTTTATTAACGACGCTGAATTGAACATGTTAGTTTCGCTCAGTTTTTTTTACCACATTAATGATTCTGTAGACGTAAAGGTTAATGGACACTCGCCTAACGGGTAGACGCAAAATTTTGCGATATTTACAGAAAATCATGAAAGCGCTGGCAAGAGCAACGGAAAACCGCACTTCCATCTGCATAGCCCATCGACTCTCGACGGTGGTGGACGCCGACGAAATTCTCGTGCTGGAGAACGGGAAAGTAATTGAGCGTGGAACGCATTACTCGCTATTGCGCCGTCCCAGCAGCCTTTACACCCAACTCTGGCATGAGCAGCATGCTCCAGCTGAAGAATTAGTGAAATTGCATGAAGAGCAATCAGGTAGCAGGGATGCACCGTCGTCCTGATATCGAAGCTGGGGAATACTTAATTTAATTGTCAGGCAAGGTTTCGTGTGAACGGGAAGCATCTGTCCGCAGTCGGGTTACGTGCATCCGCATTTCTGATGTCGGAATTTGTGATTTTTGTTTTTAGCGTTTAATAGTAAATGTTGTAAGATATTTGTAACGCCTTTAAAAGATTTATGATGCAAATGATAGCCGGTGTTCCATAGTGGAGCTCATCAAAACGCGAAATGACCGATATCCGTTTAACGTTTTAGTAGTAATTGTAGAGGAATGCAATTTGGGAAACACATCTTTCCAGTAAGATTCTGCTTTTTTGCAAATAAGCTTTATTCGCTGTGCACGCTCGACCAGAGATGGCCAGTAAATACTACCACCACAATAAAAACCGTGGTATGGGAAAGTTCCAGCTGCGGAGCTGCTTAAGAACTGAGAACAATTATTACGAAGTAAAACCTCGCCGGTGCGCTGATTGCGTGATCTGACATCTTCCCACAGGACACAATTATCAGCCCACGGCATTCGCGGCAAACAGTGTGTATTACTGTATATGTACCGTATACTTTAAAGTTAATTACACCATTAATTTAAACTGACGACCAATATTTATTATTGCGTTAATATGGATGAATATGAGTTACAGTCGGATTACTTACAGGATGATGTAAGTACACTGTGTGCGGATTTAGGATCATGCCCACACCAGGCACCACGTACTGCAGATGTATCTAATGTAGTAACGAAACCAGCAGCGATTATCCGAAGTTGAAAACTAATAACCAACATTTGGTACGAATTAATTAAATAAAAAAACAGCAGGCTCTGCGAAATTGCGCACAAACTCACTTTGGACGCTCGCGAATGTTCGGTGATACTAGACAGGGTTATGACAAATGCAAAATACTTTGTACACGACATAAACAAAAACTTCCACACTCAGTAACAGCACCAGATCCCATTTATGCTACGATTAATAAAATAAAATGGAGAAATCTATTCTAATTGTGAAATAGTTATTTGGAGAAAAATTTGAAGAAAATGCACACGGTACCATAGGACAAACTACGGAGACGTAAATGCAAGTTTCCTTTCCTAAAAGCGGTTAATTCATAATGCAGAATGTCTTCGTTAACACTTGTAAGTAGACCAACAGCAACATTTACATTCACACAAAACGTTTGTATAGCATTAAGTTTACAGAAAGCAGACATTTTCCTGGCAAAATTCAAATAATATAAATGAAAGCATGAGAAGCGTGATGTTAAAAGTCAGATACAACAAGAATATCTGGTGTAACAGCTGCAGTCCACAATCAGAATACAATCTTCGTAACATTAGTGGAATAAGTAATAAAACCCGCCATAACGAAATTCATGTAGCGAAGTCACAAACTGGCTTGGACGACATGTTTACGTGGATGAGGTTTTAGCATTCGGCGGCGGATTATCCTCCATGGTTTCTATTCCTTCATCATGCAACAGTTCCTTCGCCTTCTTCATCATCTGGAATTCATTGTAGTGCTCCTTACGATGCTCCTTAAACTGCCGGCGCTTCTCCCTTTCTTCGGGTGTTAACTCCGAATCCGGAATCTCCTCATCTTCATCATTATGAGACGGTACACGAATCATTTTAGCGCATTGGTGGCCCATCTGTTCAGCATTTAGACGTTCCGTCAGGGAAGCCGCATTGATTCCGCAAGGTCCAGCAAGATCGGGCTCCGACTCGGAACGTGGTTCATGCATTTCCGTATCGCCATCATCGTCCACGTCATGATCAGGCGGCAGTGGCGAATGTGAAAAAGGTGTTTTAGGTTCTTCAATCTGCACAAAATACTCAATTAGATTGCGCACTGGTAAAAGGATTCGAAGCATAAAACAATACAGCCCAATTCAAAGAAACCTATTGACGTCTTGAGCATTGGTACATCACAGAAACTTCTGATGATCCGACTAAAACCTTAAATTTTACCGCATCATCTATACAGCAAGAATACAGCCCATTAACTGATTACGAGAGCGAAATATATCACAAATTTTCCAGACAACCTGCTGTCACAGTCATTTGGCGCCGTTCCTGGCGCTTGTTAAAATCTACCCTTTTGTGGTCTGAGTACAACTGAATAGATTAGCAAAATTAATGATGCCTGAAACTGCCGCATTTACGTTCAACAATTCACCTTTCAATGATGAATCTCATGAGTGCTCTATAACCTAATCTTTAATACGTGATGGATACTGGATATCAAAGCAGTAAAAATGATACGAGCAAAGAAGCATGCATGTCGCAGCCAGCAAAATCGGATGTATTATTGATACCATTCCAGTTTACAACCTGCTATGAAGTTCTTTTTGCTATGAATTATTTTTGGATTTCAGCTGCGTAAACATTTAAATGTGTCACGTTCTAGACCAACAATTAATCGTCTTAACCATTCATTAGTCAACGCTTGTAAGAAGATAATGAGCAGAATACGGAAGCTACAAGAACCCGAATCTTTCTTCCCCCTGGAGGCAGGGTGAAGCCAAAAGGAAATACGAAGTCGGTAATTAGCAATAACGAACCTTCATATGCCCGTAGTCTTTGCCAGGAGGATGATGCGTAGCCAGAATATTCATTTCGTCCCACTTCATCTCTTTGTGCTCTTGTGAAGCAGAATTCCTCCTCGGCTGCTCACCCGGATCGATGCTGTCTGTTTTCTTCAGTATACCTTTCACGGGTTTGTGATGCATATGATCAGCCATCGCAATCAATCTCTCGATCCTGACCCAGACAATTCAGCAAACAGTCCAGGGAAAACTAGAATGTAAAGACGCTATAAAGCTTAAAAAGATTTAAAAACAAATCGCTAAATCTTTGTACGTCGACACTCGACAGCCAACTAAAAGTTTAACTCGATAATACAAACATTGAAAAATATTGCAGTACATATGAAATTACTCAGCCTTTCACACCTGAAACTTTCTGTGGGAAAATTACAAACTGTAATGTGGATATGATGGATCAACCAAACCACGCGCGGATTGATCGCAACTTCCTACGGAAGTCACGAATGCTCATGACGTACGTACGAGTGCAGCCGCTATAGTCTAGGTACGAGCGCAAGTACAGTAAGTGCTTACTTTATATATGTTTTCGGCGTAAACCGACCGGCCGGGCGGCTCGCCCATGGTTCTAATAGCAATTTCTGTTATTCTATCACTCTTGGAGTCTTGGGCCTCTCCCATTTTTTTGGACGGTCAGTGTACTCACCATCATGTACTGCACTGTATTTGTCTGTGCAAAAGAAGCGTCGGGCACATCAAGCGAAGATTTGTTTCTCCATGGTACTAACTGTTTAGATTCCTGATAATCTGTAGCTGCTGTGAACGTCTTCACAGTTTCAAGATCTTTCCATTTTTTGCTTCAAATTCTCTTGGCTTTGGGCCATCGCGGCCCCGGGTATTGCGATCGTCTGATATATAGCGACCGTAAAACTTTGTGACGGCTTCCCATTGTTGAGAAAAAATGGAATAGATGTCCTTGTGTCACGGAGTAAAGGAACGATAAATCTACTGTCACAGAAGATCTGGTTCCATATACGCAATGGAACATCCTGGACAGGCAGACAACGGTGAACGGACAATCAGACCTCCGGAAGCTGTTGGGCGCAGAGGAGTTGGACGTGGTCAACCGAGAAACCTTGCGCTTGTTAAAGATGTCCCGATGAGAGCAAACTATCCGAATGTACGGGAATCCGTACCAGAGATAAATGCCTGCCTTGCGGGCACGAGTAGCTCGTACGACGCGCGAAGCTCGGAAACTGACAAAGATAAAGAAGGTAAGAAACTTTCCATGAAACTATTAAGAGAAGACTCAGACGACGAACAAGTGTCGTCGTTATTGGTGGATATTACTCGTAATATTCACGTGCTCACAACTTCTGGAAGTCAATTATGTGAACAGTTGAAAACTAGAATAGAAAACGTACGATTACTGTGCCACCAGATTTTTAAAAGGTTTTGTAATTGAGATTTCCGATGTTGATCACAACAGAATGAGAACCCCCATAATTATTTACCAGAAGTGTGCACTTACAGTGGAGAATCCGTTTAAACAGCCGGTAAAGTTTCGAGAAACAGGACCTATCATCAAGGCAGTATTCCGGAAGATGGAATCAGAGAATGCCCAGTTTCCTTACTGTATGAATAAGATGTTTACGACAATAAAAGGACACTTGGTAACGTTTATTCGGAATCACTGTTTAATAAGTGTTTATGCTGTGCATTAAGTAGTTAACTGGTTTACATGGTACTCCTTCTTTAAATCCAGATAAGGCTGAATGATTTCAAATCTGTATCTGCTCTGCTCACGCTTATCCGTGACCATCAAAGCAGCATTGTGGGCAACGTCGTTCTGGATCTCGGTTGCGGCACCGGTATTCGCAGCGTTTGGTGTGCCGCTCTTGGCGCGAAAATGGTTATTGCGGTATGCCGGCATGCGCCAAATGTCCCAGTTTTCCTCTTGTCTGTATGCGTACAGGTTTTGGAATTTTACAGGCAGACTCGTCACCGTTTGTAGGACTGGTATCGCAGTTAGCAGTGGACAACAAGTTGGCAGATCGTAAGTACTCGTAATAGCATATTGTAGCCGTACAAATAAGATCTGGAATGTTACAGTAATAATGATGAGCATTTCATTGGTGCTAGTTTGATGCGGAAACATCTGAATTTGTACTTGTACGAATCTTCACTTTTATCGTGGATTTCTAGACTGGTTTGGGAAATGTCTAACTGATCTAAAATCATTCTTGCTCTTGCCCTTGCCCTTGCCCTTCTCCAATGTTATTCAGCTTGAAGATTCGTACAAGTACAAATTCAGATGTTTCCGCATCAACTAGCACCAATGAAATGCTCATCATTATTACTGTAACATTCCAGATCTTATTCAGTATTAACATTAACGCAAAAGATGCGTTTTAATTTGAGCTGTTCCATTGTTGTGCTTTCATTTTGCAGGAGTGATTGCATATAATACCGGCTCTTTGTTGAATGCGGGAACGGCTTCCCCCCTGAAACAGCTGTTATCATCCGTGGATGTTATTGTTTGTGACTGGTGCGGTCACGGCTTTTTCAGAGGGAATCTGGTGGATCAAATAATCTCTGCAAGCTCGTTTTGTAGTGTACGCTGTTTCTTCTCAAAATGTCATACTGACCGGTGAATATCATACATCGGGGTTTATTTGTACAGAGGACACCTTTGATTCTACCGTCAGTGATTCGCCTTTCCATTTGTGCTTCTAGCAGTGATGAGTATCATCGCGAGACAAAGCGTAAGCCGTAAACGTTTGCGGTTGACTGGTTATTTAGTTTATTATTGACAATTATGTGGTATTACACGAAAATTTGCTAGGATGGAACAACGCCTACAATATCGACTTCTCGGGGCTCCAGGAGAACGATTTGTCCACTCCGATATACGGCGGATGGGTCGAGGCACAAGCCATATGCAGCACAAGCGATGAACTATATGTAAGTAGGGTTTATATTGTATTTTTAACTATAGAGTCTGGCTTTATGATGCTCCCTGTTCATATAATGTTAACGTACGAAGCATTGAATGAACTCGTCCGGTCAAGCAGTCTGATCATAAAATTTCTTATTTTCGTAATTTTAGTAACAGTAGAAAATTGTTGCGATAGACGTACGATCTACATGGACTGGTGTCGCAGCCGGTTCGAGATTGGGGTTTTACTTCGGAATTTTCACTTCGTCCACAACAAATTCCACAGGGATTGTCAGTACCTGTCACTGCTTTTGTCGTCCATTTCGAGATTTTGTCCGATTTCGGCAAAACTGTGATCCTGTCGACAGGTGGGTTTTCTTAGTAAGTATTATGTTGGAATTAATCTATGTTTATAGGTTTCTTTGGAATCGTGTTTGGTTGTGGAACTTGTGGCTTGTACAAAAACAATTCTTTTTTCGCAGAACCATCCGAAACTCGTTCTCGTTATGGTCACTGCATATTGTGTTTGGCCAACCCTCCTGATTTCGGCAACCGTAACGAACTAAACGGAAGGTTCACATTCATCCCTCGAAGCGGCGTATGTATAGTGTTAGTGTAACTGCACTAGTAGGTTGATACTCGACGTAATTATCGTGTCATAATAGGTCAGTTTACGATTTTGGGATAGTTATATGGCCAATACTGTGCTGAAACTTCGACGCTTTATTAGAGATTTTGCATTTTTGTAACAATATAAGTAGCCTAATGTGGCTGAGCGACAGGTAGTTAGGAGACATTTGGGGGTGAGGCATGCATTTTGCCATAGACAGTTGGCCGTGGGCCGCGTGAGGCAATTCGTCGTGACACAGTTAGTGGCAGGACATTTGTTTTAGTGAGTATTTACGGACATTTCGTTTAACCATAAGTAAGTACAATTTGCTTTTGTGGCGAATGGTCATATGACTGTTCTGCCCATAATTTCCCATCTCCCAAAAGATTGTCACGTAACGAAAAGGTGTGCGCTTCAAATTATCCCAAAACGAATTGTCGAAATATAAGTAAGTTTGACGAAATGTCTCACGATGGATATGTTCCGCGACCACTTACGCTGTCACGGCTGATTGTTTGTCGATATCGAATGGCTGCTGTTTTTGATTTTCGGGCTTTGCTTTCTCGAGCTACTGACATCAGTATTTTTTGTTATAACAGAATGACCCGATGTTTATACTCGAATACGCAGTGGATAGCGAAGATGTCCAGTGTGTCTATTACGGAATAGATCCGGAAGTGCCGTTTTCTGATCATAGTCGGAAATGAGAGATCGTCGTGAGCCAAGGTTTTGATCGAATGCTGCAAGTACTGTTAGCTAACTTCGACTCCAGCAAGCAAACCAGATTCTGGGTGTTAAGCTGATGTTTACCTGAAAACGGTTGGTTATTCCAAGTCTAACGGATCAGAAACATCGTGGGATTCTTGAGCTAGTTCCAATTCTGTTTTCGCATTTAATGCGCTGTTAGAGCCTGTTTCGTTTTTTTCAAAGCTTCAGTGACTTTTATTGCTTTCTTTCATATTATTTAACTGTCTGTTGTGCGAACTGGATGACATGTCACCGTATCTGGAGAGTTAAGGAATTAATAGATAAGGAATTAATAATTTGATATTGTACCTATTTTATTTGATACTACAAACTTACAAAGTATTGTATTGTGCATCGTACCAGAGCTCATACCACGGCACAAGAAGATAATAATTATACCAATGGCGATTTGTACATATACATACTCGTACATTTGTTGTACATATCTGCCTATATTAAATAGCCATAAAACTTGCGTTACATAAAATACAGAAGTCCACTGGCATTTAAAAATCTGGTGGACTGCAAGTATGAATGAAAGAATAATATCAAAATATGCGCGTGTTCGAGGTTGCTGTAGTTCTTTGTAAACTCCCGCCATGACGGCAAAGCCGGCTCAGTCACTAAACCGAGTACAGTAAAGGGAAACTTTCAAATCAAATGACTTGGGTGTTGCTCCGCCCTCCCATTTCCGCTTCAACAAATACGAATACTGTAGCTAGAAATTTTCGTGGCTGCTTTTCCGATCAATCCGCAAAATATTAGGCATTCCATGGCGTGACTTGGGAGTTGGGAAATTCATATGCGTAACAGCGTTCGCACTGAGTTCGCTTGCCTCGAAAAATCTGCTTGCGTTCCAAACATGAGCCTCGCAAAAACGCAGAAACCCATTTGTCGGACCACGTGCGATATAACAGACAAAAGCGGAGCGTTCCGAATGCGAAATGCAAGAGCTTTCAGGCCTCAGTACGCTCAGCTTTATCACGAACGTTTGACGGCGCTGCAGCCTCGCATGACCAAAGCAGCTGAGGCAAAATGGGGTAAGTCGACTGTTCTTTTAAAGCGTTGACGAAGCGTCCTTAATGCATTTGATTCAATAAGGCACTCTCAAGCAGCGGATTTATCATTTATGATGATGGCTATCTGCTGCAGGCTCCAAATACCGATTCTGCACTCTGAGCGACATCGTGGAGAACGAGACAGTATGCCTGATTGGAACATTGTACAAGGAGATGGAACTAAAGCCCAATATTTTGCGGGAAATGTGCGAAGACACCGAAGTGCCTGCACAGCCTATTCTGCCGCGCTATACTAGTGACACCGACACCCTGGTGCTGGAGGATGAATCGCAGAGAATCGTCGTGGGAGGAAAGATGGATTTGCAACAGGTGGTGACGGGAATGATCGTGGCGTTGGCCGGGCGGGAGAACGATGCGGGAGTGTTCGTGGTGGAGGACTATTGTTTTCTGGGGATGCCACCGCAGCCGCATTTTGATCTTCCCGAGGTTGACTGGTGCGTGTTTGACGGCATTAATTTTATTCTTTGAGGAATTGGGGTCGCATACAGCCGTAGCAAGTTAACAAACATGTAATTTATGACTATACGATATCTCTGATACTGAAGTTGTTTTGATGCCTATCGTCTATTTTGAGAAAATATTTCTGAATGAATTAATTCCATTTAATTTTTTATTTCTGGCGTTTTTGGCTCTTACAAGATCTAATGGTAAGTATAGAAGTACTATTTGTAAAATAAAAATTAATCGCAAAATATCTCTTCGATTTCTTTATTGACGTGTGAGGTGTGCATTTACGGTGTAGTTTTCAGAGTACTTTCAAAAACTTGCGGTATTACAGTTTATAGTTTCTATACTTGCATTAACATTAATATGTAGAACTATTTTACTTTTTTTGCTTTAGTTTTTCTTTTCTTACTTTTGTTGTTGCTTTGTTTTGTTTGCTTTAGTTTTTTATAGTTATATTTTTATAGTTGTTGCTTTTTTATTATATTTTTATAGTTGTTTGAATTCGAGCTTGGAAATTATTTCAGCGGCTACGCGTTAAGGAGTAACGAATTTTGACTATTCTGTATGTCTGAAAATTGCAATGCGTTTTGCAGTTACGTTGCGTTCCTTTCTGGATTGGGTCTTGGTCCCAACAATAAAAACTCGTTCCCTGTGGATTTATGTATAGATCTGCTCACTGGTCAAGCTGGGGATGAACAACAAAGAAGAAAATGGCCTGTGTTGCAGCTGTGATTATCGCTGGTGATCTCATAGAAGCGGATTTAGAAGAACGGAAGGAACTCGCTCTAAAAGTATGAGTAGCTTGAGACTGGCAGTTGTTTTCAAATTTTCGCTTTATTTTTTTCAGGTCGTTCAATGGTTTTTTGCTAGCATAATTTTAAGACGGTTTCTAAAGAATTTTTTCAAATCTGTAGGCGCGATATCTGACCCGTCATACTTCTCTTGGGAGTGTGGAGAAAATGAAGAATGTGGATGAAACTCTTGAACAACTGGTTGTAAGTTTAAGTGGTGCTATTTTGGCAGCAGACTTTCGATGGCGAAGTTTCGTGTATTGTTCTCACCATAATTATTCCATACAGTAGCGGTGAAGATAAAACTGTTTTTTCAATTTTGGCAGCGCAATGTAGACGTGTATATTATGCCCGGAAGTAAAGACCCAGCCAACTTCATGCTGCCGCAACAGCCACTGCATCCCAGCATGTTTCCGTTGTGTTATAAATCTTCGGGTCTTCATCTCGCTACCAATCCCTTCCAGTTTGATCTGAACGGCGTACGGTACAGGAATTATCCTTTATTATTCCCGTTTTATGCGCCAGGATTTTGCACACTGCTAAAATATGAGATATTTTTCTAATAGAGTACTCGGAACTTCTGGTCAAAATGTTAGCGACATTTACAAGAATTGCCGTATAAATGATCCACTGGACATTCTGGAGCAGACCTTACATTGGGGCCACATGGCGCCCACGGCACCAGACACTTTAGGTAAAAATTATTTTTCCACTTATTTCTGTTCGTTGACTACGAAGTATTTTCCTTCGGTCTAGGATGTTATCCTTTTGTGGATGTTGATCCATTTATACTTGACGAAGCACCTTGTGTATATTTTTCGGGCAACCAGTCGGTCAACGGATGCCGACAAATTACTGGTGAGGTTTATTCTCTTTGTACGCATCGCTCGTATACTATGCTGTGACTGTAGAGTATAATTATTAGCTGTGGCCATGTGAGTAAAGTCATTCGTGCGTAAGCGCTATTACTGTCACGGTTATTGGGGCGTCAAAAATGACAACAAGCCTTTTGCATCATTTGAATGATAAGAAAAGACGTTTGTTGTTTTTCCGCTGTATCGGCCACTGTTAGTTGTAGTGTTGCTGGTCAGTGGTCACCGCTGCCGCACGAATTCGTTCATTGCTGATTACGTGGAACAGTTATAACATTGCCAATATTTTGTTAGTCAAACTCAGAACAATTCTTTGATGGAAGTAGGGGTTGCTTATGGTGTGTTGTTGTGTTTACTCTATTACGTATTGCCTCGTAGTGTGAGATTACGCTGAGTGATATATCCAAAAACTAGTTCTCACACATAATACATAATTTTTATTTATGGATCGTAAGTAAATTTTGAGAGGTTGGCTATTATATTAGCACAGTAAAAATTCTTAAATGACTTTGTTACAGGACCGAACGGACAGCGAGTGACCTTACTCTCCGTCGCTAATTTTTCCATGCTTCCTTCCATGGTCTTGTTGAATTTCAGAACTTTGCGAGCAGAATTCATTATCCTGGACGGTATGTTAGTCAGATAGTGATTCTGTATAGGCGCAATGTTTGCATTATTTCCACAATTTAAGTGTGGCTGAGAACGAAGCTTTTGCTGACCTTTGCATACTGCACTTTTTTCTGTGTTACGGAATCTGCTGTTTGAATGTTTTGCAGTCTTCAGTTTCACATTTTATTTCGGTTTCTATAATCTCGAATGTCGCGAGTTTTAAAAAATGAAATCCTTTGGAGTTGTAAACATTTTAACGTCGTACTCACGCTCAGTTGCATAAAAAAGGGAAAACTCATTTCCTGTCGGACAGCACTTACACACCGCTCTATCCGAAACCACCACAACCTTTTGTCGACATTTAATTACGGAATATCGCTTCTGAGTAAACAGCCATTAATAAATTCATGGTCGAATGGGAAAATATCGTAGGTTGCGTTGTAGGTTGTCCAACAAGGACAACGCATCGCACCCGCAACAGGAAATTGTTACGCGTGGTGCCTGTATGTTCATAATTATATCTGCATCTGTACATACACGGACGACGGTATTCCCGGCCGACCGGCAGGAGTCATGGAACACGTACAAGTACACGATACTGCGTGCTATGGGCACAGCTGGCAGCAAATGTCAAGTTTGACTTGATTCACAGTAGTGTGTAACGCTGATTTCACTCCAGTCGTGTATTCCTTGACTTCCGGAAACGCTATTGCTAACTGCTATTCATACACGGCCGGCCTTGTGCCAGACGCCAGCGCTGTACCGCAGCGATAGCGAGCGATACATTGCGATGATTTCTCCATATCCGTTCCATATTTATGTGTTTGTTTAAGATGGCATCCATACTGCCATTGATTGGCCTCTTATATTAGCTGAGGAAATAAAGTATTTTTATCTTTGACTTTGATCAAACCCATAACTTAATGGTTTGACGGGGATCGAGTTCGTGTCCACAAACCGCCGAACGGCTATCTGATGCAGTTGTATGTTTGGCCGTCGAAAGAATTAGCATGCAATTGAACTGAACGGCGTTGATGGTTTTGCATATTTGGCGCGCGCCCGTTCTCTGTTGCCAAACACTGGGCTCTTTGCTGCAATTTGCCGTGCTGTTTTTTTGAGATGCATAGGCAAACTGACGTTGCCCCGCTTTGAGTTATTTTATTAATCATTCCAGACCAGTGCGGAAATATGTGACACACTGCGTCGCAATTGTGTTATGTACGCATGACAGCGAAAATACTACCCTGGGAATTTCAGGTCTATCGTTCTGTATTGAACCGTACAATTTCTTTCATTTATTGTGACAGCTGCAACATGTTCAACACATCGTATACCGGCACTCCCGGCTGCGATGCGGAGTGTATTGTGGAAACAACGGCATTGTGCGGCATCTGGCTGAGCGGAATGGTGTTGAACATTATTTCCGGCGTTATTTTCTACCGCAAGGGCTCACGCCGCACCAGCGGGCATCGTTTTCTAATGAGCATGACCTTTTGCAATTTACTCCTGATGATCGGCGTGATTCCCATCAGTGTGTATGTAAAGTTCGCCGCCCCGGCTAATCTAACGCGTATCCATTTCACCGGCTTATTTTGCCAGCTCGTGGCGCTGGGATTTCATGCAGCTGTCGGCATAATTATGCTCACCGTGCTCTTGATCGGTCTGGATAGATTTTTAGCATGTGTTGGTAATCCATTACACCATAGTCGCCGGATGAGCTACACGCGATCATTATGCTTAATATCGGCATCATGGTGTCTGCCGGTGGCCGTTCTCATGCCGCTGGCCTGGCAGGATACGCATATATTTTTCCTGCACAATGGCTACTGTGACATTAATTGGTCCGGGACCGGCACAGCGCAGTTAGTGGCCTGTGTCTACGCCGCGCTGACGTTTGTCCTGCCGTTTATTGCCCTGGCCGCCATCTACATCAAGGTGTTCATTTCCGCCAAGAATGCCGCCTCGACAACCCGGAAGAATTTTGTTTACGAATTTCAGAATCATCTGGGCATCCGGCGGAGCATTACGGTGGAATTGGCCAAGAGTCGCAGCGGCGGCGACACCCGGCTCTCATCGGGCGCGACGGCCGAACGGCACAGTTCCTACTCATCACTGCAAGCCTTCTTAACCGGTCATGACAACCGGAAAACGGTACAGATTGTCATATGGATCCTGCTGTCCATATTAATCTGCGCATTCCCGGTCTATCTGCTGATGGTTAGTCGGGCCTTCTCGCTAGCACGCTTCGATCATAACGACAAATATCAACGTTTAGTCTTCTTTCTCTTCTTTGTCGCCTCCACGATCTGCAATCCGTTCCTGTACATTTTCAGTAATTCCAGTCTGCGGCGGGATGTCAGGAGATTATTCATGGGCAAGGCCGAGATCCGACGGCAGTGCAGTCTGCAGATTAACAACGGCAGCTTCCGGTCGCAGACGTTGTTGCAGGTGCAGCCGTCGCATGCGCTACAGCAGCAGCGGTCTGACTCCAGGTGTATCTCCACACGACCCTCTCTCTGCATGGAGATTGCCAGTGGTACACCCACGTCCGCCGCCGCCGCGTCGCTGGCCGCATCCGCATGCAACCATCATCCGGCGCCGGCCGGTAAGCAATTATCCATAAATCTCCTGCCTAATGAAAACGAGGATACCCGATTATTAATGCCTAATCACTCCGCTAATAGTCTAATGGGCAAATCATCTTCCAGCCGCAGTCTTAGTCGGAAAAGTGTGTCATTTATGGAGGAGGATAACCCGTTTGTTGGCCGTGTCGCCGCGGCGGCTCGTGATTAATGGATGCCGTTCCAATCTCTTAACACTTGCGCATTTGCAAATTAGTTCGCCGAAGAAGGGTGAACCGATCTGGGCAAAATTCCGTTATGTGATACGCACATCTTCATTACTCGAACAGTTTGTACAATGAATTGCTTATATTAATTTTTACGTCTTATTAGGCTTTTATAGTCCTGTTAATTTTATATTAGGCATAGCTCCAAATTTACTGGTCTCGTATGTGATTTCGGTAATCCCGGTGAATGAATTCGACTTCTATGACGACTTAATGGTGTGGTCTGCAAAGACAAGTTGGACAGATGCTGTAAAACTACTGCTATCTGTGTGCTGCAAAGTGTAAACTATGGAAACATATAGTATATTACATTATACATGGAATGTTACGTACAGTAGGTGTAAATTAATTTTATAGTGTAACAATACTATTTTAATGATTTATGATTAATCGAGCTACAGCTGAGAGATGCATCGGGCCGGTTTACGTGCGTTAGAGCTGAAAAAAAGTACTAACTGGTCGTGTGGTCGACCACGCGAAACCAGCCACGAGATTTTGAAGTACACACGGAAGACGGAAGTTCATGATCAGAATTTGAAAGCATGGTGTACAGCTCATATTTCAACTTCATACATCTAGACCAATTTCTTCCTTTATATGCAAGCGACTTTCACCTTCTGTTAACATATCGAATTTCCGAATGCCGGTTAATGCAAAAAACGCGGAAATCAGGCAATCGGCTCCCAAAAATCTAGTCTTCAACGTTCCCTTCACGAGAATTCCTGTATGTAATCAGCAAAAAAAGCGATGCACCAAATTAATCGCACCAGGGAATGTTTATTCTCACCAACGTCAACAACAACACAAGACACCAGTCCACCTTTCCAAATGTGCCGAAACGGCGACAATGTCATACACACTTCATACCACCCGGGTAAAACTACAAAATACTAACACCACACAAAGAAAACTAAAAAGACGATAACAAAAAGTTAAAAGAAAATTGGCCCATTCGCAAATATTCATTAAATTAAAATCATAATCAACAAAGACACCCACGATACCGGCAGTGTTCCCATCAAATTTGTCCGAAATCAAGTGCAATACTGTTAGATTCAACAAAACCTAAATAATTAATTACAAGTAAAACCCATACAAAACAAAATAATTACACGACAACAACATCTTCACGGACAGACGAACAACGAATTCTAAAGAGGCAGATCAGAATGAGCTCCGCGCTACGTATCTATACAACATATGCTGCGCTGCACAGGTAGATAAATGCATCCAACTGGTCCACGCTTAATCAAAAGGCTATCTACAACATCTATAATAAAAACAGGGAAAATTAAACTGCAACCAACGAACATTAAATTTTAGCCATTTATTTTAAGGGTGTTACGTAAGGCTACTAGTAATTCTCTTCCGATAACTTTGCCAGTTATTATCTAATAATTCTTTGTATTTCTTCTGCTTGGTATAAAGTAAATGCTGGAACAAGTGACTACTTACAGCGAGTTTCTTCAAAAATCGCTTCAGCCGTTTCATGGTCTCAAAAGGATCAATGGTCTCTGGTACCTCGTGCCGTTTAGTTTTTGCTCCCTGTTAAAAGCAACACCCTTTGTAACAAACACAACCACAACTAACACCAACATCGCACCTCGTCATCTCCCATCCAATCCAAAAACTCCGTATATAAACATTTACATCCCGCAGTCAAGAATTTTGGAATCTTGCGAGGCTTTTTATGCTCTTCGACGAAATCCGCTAAACGATCGGTCATGTCATTCAGCGCGTACCAGCACGCTGTATAGAAATGCGGAAATCGATAACGTAACGGAGTTTTAAGGCGATCTTCCATTTTGTTAATCCTAAAACAAACAAATTTACAAGCCATCGAAATACACCAGCTAAAGTTATCCACTATCCAACATACTTTAGCTGCATTTCAACGCCAAGATGGTGGAGAAAATTTCCTCCAAAAACAAGGCTATCTTCCGGAGTATAAACAGCATGGATCCTGCATAGAGGGGCATTTTTAGTCGAAAAGAGATGACTTCCAGCAAAAACCAGAATTATGGAAGCACCAACACATGCATCAACGAAAATGCCGTTACCACACTGTGACATTACAAATTGTAAAGCACTGTCATTATGCGGCAGATGAGCTCACCAGCCACTAGGCATGAGGATGGTTTCGCCTTGATTTAACTCCAATTTATAGCAGTGGCATTCGGCGCCCAAAAACCTTTCTGACTGCTTATCGGATTTCATCCACTCTTCATATTTTTCCAAGTTGGAATCCGTCGGCGCAATTAAATAAAATATCTTTTTCCCCTATTACAGAAAAACATCACGTCGCCTGACATTACAACTTCCGAAAAATAAACACACATTTAACCAGAGTAGGTATTACCAATCCTCCTGCTTACTTTAAAAATGTGATACCACACGGACGTTCCACCAAAGTCAATATGAAAATCCGTATAGCTGTCTTGAGCGGACATCAGACAGTATTTCTGCACTTCGGGCTTGGCATACGGACTTTCCGGTGGCACATCATTTAATTCTGGAAAATGTTGATCCGCCCAGCTCAGCTCACGCACCACCAGAGGTGGTATCACCTTTGCGGCAAGTCTACAAATAAGCATATAAACATATTATCGGCCGCCGTGACCACTCTGGACAGCACCGCGGGAACCGACTTTCTGCGCTACATGAACAACAACAAAGAACACATGTCTGGTGTTTTAAATGAAAAGTATTAATACAAACGCCAAGCTGTTTTAAAGCCAGCAATCTTGAAACGACGCACGAGTAACTTACTCAGTATTACTAAACTCCAGGCTAATGATATTAAGGACAGGATTCCTAGGCGGCGGAGTTTGCATATACTTGAGAAATTCATCTAACGTTAGTTTGATTCCATCCTCTTGCGTTTCTACGAACCCAAATGAATAACCAACACTAAATTCAGAAACTTATTTTGTAATGTTCAATTTTCACTTACGGACATCGATGGCTATAACTTCTCGGGATCCACCTACAGATAAATGTACTTGAAATTTACTCTATAAAAAAAATAAAAAAAGCTACAGTACCTAGGATTTGAACAACATCTTTATAATAAAACTCAGAACCGGGGATCACAATCTCCAATCCGCCTTTCTCGCGAATCAAAATCGGTCGTTCAAAACCATTTTCTTCCAGATACTGCACATCAATTTCAAATCCTCTTTTTACATCCAAAACAGTTTCAATACTAAACACAAACATATTAAAATTACTTATTCACCATGTTTGTCAGCGGCATTTAACGCAAATTTAAATGCACGTTTTGCAAGACGCTAAGAAAATTACAAATCTTCAACTTACGGTGAAAACTGCCTTTTTTGTAACTCCTCCATAAACCTAGGTGTCCCAGACTGTGTAGGTTTACCGGTAGCACTTTTTTCGTATGCATTATGGCGGTGCATGTTTGTCCTTGGCTTCTCTGTAAAACACCCAACTATAAGTGAAGCTTAAAGGCTCAACACGAATTCAATGCCTCCACCAACAAAATTTCAATAATACTCTGCTTCCTGAATTCTAGAAAGATGTCTAAAACCAATTTTTATGCATCAAAACTCTAAATGCATGAAAAAAAACTTCAGTTTTGGATTAGTGTGTAAAAGCAATTCGCCTGTAAATAAACCTTACTCGTTGGCTCTCCATGCTGTTTAGCGCATTCGCGACAATAGTAATTCAGGAAGGAATCCGCTTGCATTGCTGAAACATTTACACATCTACAAAAACCAAACAGTCCTTACGCTAAAAAAACGCTCAAGGATGACAACAACGCTAGAGAGAACTGTTACTCACTCTCCATGAAACCACTTTTCGCAACCGCTGCATTCAATCATAAATCTGTCCTTGTTTTTCTCCTCATCTTTGCAAATGCACGAATAATCCCCTGACGCTCTGGGTTTATGTCTTTTTTTCTTTGCAGATAAATCCAGTGGCTGCGTCTCGATTTCAGTAGGCGATAAAAATTTCTTCTCCAGGAGAAAATGATCAATGGGCGAACTGGTGGGTTCCGCGCACGGCTCCTTCCCGGACTTTTCGGCAAACTGCCCAACGGTCTGTGGAATTACCAGGGACGGCGCGGCAAGAGGCTGAGCTGCAACTGCGGGCGCAGGCGACTCAGTTGCATGACACGCAACGGCCTTCGAATCTCGGTTTAACGGTAAACTTGATGATTTCCGCTTTTTGGATTTCTGGAAGTCAGCTGGTTTTGGTGAGAAACTGTTTTCAAGAGACATTATATAATCCGGAGTGGGGGTTGATCCCATCTGCAAAACATAACGAATCAGTAATATCCTTACTGGTCTAAATCTGGGCTAAAAATCGTAAACATTACCAACGGTCAACGGAATGCTGATATTCCCTTTAAATTAATAAGGAAATACCACATTATTATTATGCTATCAGTGGCAAAGCGCCACCACCATAATATGTGAAAAGCGATACTAAGCATGCAGAAAAAGATTTTTACAAGTAATTTCTATATAGATCTCTAATCATGGGTCTAACGTTGTTGCAAATTTCATGCGCGAACAATGAAAAACGCAGCGACAACAAATGAGAACCGAAAAAGCAAAAAACGTACGTTCTCTGAATGGTTTCTCTTTTGGGAACTCATGTTTCCATTTGCTACATGCAACGGCAATGCAAGAGAATCCCCACAGTAACCATAAAAAGTTCGTGCAGAACTCTCCCCTCAACGTTTCAGTTATCATAACGAAAACAGCTCCAAATCAGCACAATAATGGCAACAGAAATGCAAATCTCCAAAAATGGATCTTCGGTGCAGCCTGAGGGACGTTAATTCCATTACAGCTGCACACAAATTTTGGTCCTCGTTAAGAGCAGGTTTGGCTAGTTTTTACAGATGTAAATTTAAAAGCAATCCTAAACAGCCGTTCCGTTCTGTCGAGGAACGAAAGTGTCCAATTTCGCAAGAAACTGTCACAATGAGATCGTCTGATGACCACGACGATCAACGTTTGGAAAGTTTATTTACCCCATCCGCACTTACTTACATAAGAGCTTATTCAAGGTAAGATTGTGGCAGCCGCCCACGGTTCTGTCTTCAATTTGAACTGTTGCGTGGCCAGCAGCCAGTGTACGTTTCAAACTTTCAATAAAGAAGCATGGACAGAAGTCTGCATAGTGCTGTTTGTGCAGATACGGTACGATAATCATCTCTACTGGTGCTGGACTCGCGCTTAAATTCCTGAAAGTTGAAAAAGCATTATTTTATTCAAAATCAAGCACCTATCAGTTTTCATGTATAATACAAATATGCATAAAAAGGAGCAATATCATTATTTTTGAGCAGCTCAAGCGGCCTGATCAGAGAAAAGGTTAGGGTGTCATGATGACTTGAACTTAAAGACTACTTCTGAAGTCTCGGCTCTGTAATCGGGCGAAGTTCCGGTCCGAAGATTCTGCATGAGGGTTTTGAGATTCGAAGGGAATGGGACAAAACACGTCGATAAGCTCTGATAACGTTTCGCTAGTCCATGATTCTGCTTGGCTTCCGGGCCGTTCCGGCGCTACTGTTCACGCTGGTGACTCGTCTGAGTCGTCTCACAATCGGTGTGGATATTGCTTGCCTCATCAGTGTAGCAGTATGGCAATTGGCACGTAATGCAACCCAGGAAATGCTTTTATTGTTACTATCATTACGATTACGACAAAAGAACAGCCTAAAAGGTCACTACAGATAGTCTCCATACATCGCACTAGGAACTTAATTTGATTTGAGTCTGGTCGAAAAACTCAGAACCACGAACAATCAACATTATCGTAAAAAATAAGGACTAAACTTTTTGGTCACAAAAATTATCAACGATAACTATCGCGGTGAGGTAAAACGCCGCGGTGCCGGGCCCGTGTTTTTTGATTAATTTGTTGTGAAAATGTTCACCATCAGAACGTGTTTCGATTGGGGAACGGTCCTTCTCCTGTCCTCGAATTGAAGGGGATTTTTTATTTAGATGTCTTAGCGGCACTCTTAGGGTGGGTCTCACATTCAAAGCGAATCTCGTTATGGTACGGTTGCTCAACCGCACGAGGTGGTTGTTTGCAGTGGCCACGCCTACAGATACGGTACGCGAAGCCACCTCGCGAGGTGGAGTTGCTGTATCGCAACTAGATTCGCTTTGAATGTGAGACCCACCCTTAGCATCTTGGCCATTTGTTTAAATAAGTCGGACGAAGTTCAGGCTTAGTATTTAAAATTAATAAACTAATTCAAAAGAATTTCTTCTCGGTTTTTAAGTAGTGTTACTTCACGAATAAATCCTTTTCATTACATTTTTATATTTAGTCGACCGTCAGATTTGAGCTGGTTCATTTTGCCGCAGTTGTTGTATCTGTACTCTGTAGTCTGACTCTGTACTAGGCACTATGCAGGAATGAAAATTGAAATTTAAAAACTGAAGAAATTCAGAATGGGTTTCATCGTATTGCTTGCTCTATCGCATATTTTAGGCGATTCGAAAGCACGGTGGTGTGGTCATTCGATATCGCCGCAGTCGGTCTATCGCATTCGCATGCACGGTCACATAGTACTTACTAGTTAGTAGTAGTTAAACCTGTACACAGTACGCACATACAGTACAAGTCAAAAAGTCTAGAGTAGAGTAGAACGGAGAGGAGTGTCCACTTCATCTCAAATGCAACGAGTGGCCCTGATGTGAAAAGAGAAATACAACGTTGAAACTATTTCCAGCTTTTAGTGCCGAAGCTGTATGAAATCATAGCTAATAGAACCGGAAAGCTGCGTATACGGTAGACATATTTAACCACAAATGTAGAGAAAGGAGATGAACAGTGGCAAAATGTGAAGTGGAAGGAGAAAGCAATAATAAACAGCCAATAAACACGATTTCCTCGTGGACCACAGTCCAGAATCTATGTTCACCGAGCAGTCTGCAGAATCTCGAATACCGGAGCGGCAGAGTGCCTGGATGTTTATAATCTCTTTTATCACGCCTGCTGCCAATCGATTGTGAATAAAGGGGAAAACTGGACCAATAAGACTTGCCACAGTTTTGGGTATGTACGAGTAGGAGCCAAAGCACTTGTTTGTAAGCTTCAAAGCTAATCGATATTTTTGTGATCGATCGGTAACAATGTAGCAGCGTCGTTCATGTTGACTAAATCACCAGCGTTATATGCAGTGGTGAATTCATATGCATCCCGAGAATTCCGCTGTTTGGCAGCCACTGGGAAACGAACAGGATCGATCAGTTCATCGCCTGCACATATTATCGCGTAATGAAAGCTTTTATGTAACGCGTCAAACGAGCGATATATGGGGTTGTTGTGGACTTCGTGGTGAATCTAACCTCCCTTTTCTGTAGTCTGATTTTCTGGATGCTGGAGAAACGTTTTCTGAATTCTTAACCGATCAAGTCTTCGCCGTAATCATGGGATGCGATTCGTGGGACGATGTGGAATGTCTGTTGGTGGATGATCCACCTGATTTTATTCGGCCTCCCCCGCTGCTGTTTTGTGATGGCTCCTTCGAGGAACAATTCACTTGCAGCAATGGTATTCCTTATCCATTTTCCATTAATACCGACGGCGTGCAAAATGAGCCGACCCTGGCCATTATTGTTGTATGCGTTGTGTTGTTCAGTGTGGCACTGACCGTTTCCGGTGTATGCGCTTGGAGGTGAGTAATTTTGCCGATCGGTTTACATACTTGATACTGGTAAAACTGTAAAAGTGACCGTAAAACCAAGGGTAAAAAACAACTGGGTATGATGCTTGGTGGTATTTGGCAAAACTGAAATAAGTCTGCGAAAAGCACATTTCATGACATTTTATTAATTTTGTGAACTTGTCTATTTTGTTTTTTCAAAACTATGAAATAAGTTTTTCATCGCTTTTTTTGAAAATTTCTATAGTTTGCGCTATTGAAATTAACCTATTATTTTCGGTATTAAGCCGATTCGTATATCGCAGTGCTTTCTGGCTAGGTCTCTGTCGTTTCCCGATTTACAAAAGAAAACATAGTGAGAATGGCATGGCTTTAAACAAACACAGCATTGAAATGATCATGTATGTTATGTTGATGTTTTTGCCTCTCACCTCAAGTAGTTTCTTTGTTCGTAAGTCTTTTCCTACGATACTTGAAACCTGAAAGGAAGTGTGGTTCAAGTCACTGTGAGTCAGTCCACGAGGACAGCACTGGGCCAGTATTTTTCTTTTTCTAAGTACTTTCGATGGGATCTCAATCCATTCCTTATATTCTATTGGACGGTCTTTTGTTATGCGTCAGATGTTGTTTTTATTCATCAAGAAAATAGGATCCTACACACATCCCCTGCCTAGGTAATTACTCGCCAAAGATGATCGGTGCAGTCTGGCACCTGTCAGCTCAAAGAATGGCACGCACTTTTTCGCCCGGTCGGAGTTTTCTTTACCAAGACGGATAAGTTGAGCCAGCCTGGTTGACAAAAGAAATCATTATCCGCTCGGCAAGCGCTCTTTTCTTTAATTCTACCAGCTAGCGCAATCATTAGCGGAGGAGTTCAGAACAAGTAATGATAAATTTCACCGGCTACAAGTTTGCGCTAACGATCTCATTTTCTTTCGAAATTTCGTTTTATGGTCACCGGCACGAAAAGGAACACGGACAATGTATAAGAACCATTACCATGCCATTACCAATACAGAAGCTTGCAGAAATGATTACAGTAATATTGCTAAAATTCTTTTGTGCGGGATAATGAAAACTAATATTTTTAATAAAAATTATTTGGTAACTGTATGTTGCACTTTGTGTTAAACTTTGGAGACAGATTACTAAACTGCCGTAGCTGTGCTGGCGATCCATTTTCGGGATTAAAAATAGCGGCTACACAATCTTGCTACGACGTTAAATGTGGCGTTTATTTAAATGGATTCTTGTTCGCGCCGTTTGGAACTGCATTTCTCCTGCCATTTCTAGTAAAGCCTCTTGAATCCTTAATGTTTGCTTAAAGAGGTCATCTCGCTCAGAAAAGTGTTGCCTGAGGAAATTGTATTTTGCCCTGTGTGTTATTATTCTGAAATGCGATGCGGCACTGAAGGAACCTGCTGTCTAATGCATTTTCTTTTGTCCGGCCATAATTATGCAGTTGGACGGACACATTATACTGCGGCCGGGCACTGCCCAGCACGGCTGCTGCACTCTGTTATTTATTTCACATCTCCTGTTCGCTTTGGGTTACCGCCCTTCCTTTACCCCCCGCATGACAGATACAGTTTCCTCTGCACATTCCCGCAGTGCCACTACGTGTTGGTTAATATCAGATCAACGGGAATCTGGGCGTTTTCGGGCGTTCATTGCGTTGTCGGAGGCAACAAGATAATGCAATGTAATTCCGAAATCTACATATTTGTAACATGCGCATTATGTGATGCCCATTGCCGCAGTTTGGTAATCGCTTTCTGGATCAGCATGAGTACTGTAGGTTTGACCAGATGTTGCCTGTAGCCTGATTCTAAATCATGGCGATACGAGTGGAGTGTCCAATCGGTTACTACATTTTCAGTCTGGAATGCATCCAGTTTTTGTGATAATTGGGTGGCGCTACGTCTGTGCGTTTCGCTCTAATAGGCGTAAACACTTTGATTAGATAGTATTTGTCGAAAGTTAACTCGGATTTAAATGCGTTAATGGAATAAACAGCATACTTTCTCCTCTAATCTCGCATTTTAAACATCTGTCAGATTCGCATCCACGTACAAACAGATTTTCGGTCTCGCATTCGCACGTAAAAGGGCTTATTAACTACGGATAATGCGTTCTCCCTACTGGATAGACTAGATCGAGTTCATGACGAATTCCTTTTTGAAGCCTCATGGGAAATCTGTAGATATTAAGCACCGGATTAAGGAAACGCTAGTAAATTGGGAAGCATGTGGACAAAGGATAATAATACCTATCTCTGAGATTTTCAGTACTCGTACAGCAATGCATTCGTGGCCGATTATAGCTAATCATCAAATTCGGGACTGTTCCATGAATATAATGAACTAGCCTATCGACATGTCACCATAAAATACTATACCATGTTGTGACTTGTTACATACTCGTGCAAGTATGAGTACTTTAAGTCCATTATTTTACTGTACTAGAATATTGTGTTCGCTGAATTCACTTAGCTTGTAATTTGTAAATAATCCACCGCATACGGAAAACTCGTTTTGCTGTTAGTTTTCGAAAAAACCCTAACAGTAAAATTTATACGCAATATACGGTGGGCAAGAAAATCAGTTTGTTGTAATATTTTAGGAACAAGAAACACATTCGCCGACTTCTGTCCTGCTTATCTGGATCCCCCAGTTCCGTGCGGAAGCATTCACCTGCCTCGGTTTCCACCTCCGACGGATCGGAAGGATCCGGTGCAGCGGCCTACTCGGATAACTTAGATTACAAAAAGATATCACTGCTGAATGCTGTCAGTCCGGTACGATAACAGCTTTAGTGACACCCAAGTGCCGCTAACAATTCTAATGGAAATTGATTCGTAATTTTTGTGTTTGATTATTGCAGCCGTCAGGAGTAAACTTCTTGACAGACAGCGCCATCCGCTATGCACCAACATCCACATTACAGTCGCAGCAGCGCCAACCCCATGTGGATGGGCACATCTACGAAGAGATCGCTAATAACTATCCGGCATGCTTGACAACAACAGCCGGCTACTATCACGGCCCGGTCCAGCCGCATCATCATGCCCACTATACGCTGAGTTGCAAAGATGGCACGACACTGGCACAACAAGCTTTCATCCAACGTCAATCATGGCTGGATTTACTGCAGCGTCCACCATGCCTTGAGACCACGTTTAATCTGTATGATGATGGAAATAAGACAGCGGCGTCTGCGTGCCCCAATTGCTACTATCCAAGTTTGCCCAGGGATTCATATCCACGAATCGATATGCCAACGGAGTTTGGCCACATTACGATTAATCCCGTGGAGCAGCTTACAAGCAGCCGGACCGGCAAGCGTCGCCAACGCACCAGGCCATACCAACTGCATCCCACTAATTTATCGGATGGTACGTGGCTACGTGCTTGGCACGTAATGGGTATTCTTTATGGCTAGGCAAATATTAGGCTAAAGACATTTTTGCGCAAAAGCACGTACCGTTTATTTACGAGTTAACTTCGTACAAGAAATTACCGCTCTTATTCCTTTATTAACCTTTGCATATGAATAGGGTGGGGCGATAATTGCAAGTAACTAACTTCTGCCTAATTTGCAGCGGATACCACGGCGGAACGCCTGCCCCAGTATTTGAATCAGTATCTTGTGCTGCCGAACAATCTGCGCGATCCCTACCAACGTGGTGAACGCGTGCATACTATGGATGCCGGTGGTCAACGCAAACACCGTCCATCACGAAAGCACACAAATCGCCATCTGCAAGGCCAGTTGGCTAATAGTTCCGATATCTGCATGTTCAGGAATGAACTGCAAAATGATTTACGGAACGGAATCGAGTAACATGGATCTGAAAAAGATGCGTGCAGGCTGTTTACTAGTTGTACATTTTTCGTAAAAATTAAAAAGATTAAAATTACGCATGTTACTACTTGCATACTTGCGTTTATTGTTGGGTTTTGTTTTTGGACGTCGATTCCTGTTAATTAGTTTTGACTATTTAGTTCATAACATTTTGCAGCAGTTTCCGATTAAAGATAACAATGTTTTTCCGGTTCTTACTCGTAACGTTGTAATTACGTGATTCTTATTATTTTAGCACTGGAAATCTTTGTATTATCGCGAAATAAAGGCTGTTTTTTCGATTACTGTGGCGACATTTTTGACGAAGCCATCAGGCCTGGTTACGTGTGAATATGGTGATATGGTGGCAAAGTGCACTGATCAGCCTTGCATCTTATTGACAATTTTTGACATCGTTTAAGTGGTAGTGCAATCTTTCACAAGTGGTGTTCCAGATTTGTTGGCCATTTTTACTTTATGCACATTCGGTATTCCTATTACGGCACTACTCGTTTAATACGTGTAGTAGTAATATGTGTCGAAACTAGCGGTTTATTTTGTGCAGCACACTCGTCCGTTGGAGCAGCAAAATGTTCGTGCAACAATTCCACATTATCACAGCAACTTTTATAGATTTATTTACGAATTTCCCAATTTGAAACCGAATCTTCAGTATGACTGGAAAAGATGCAGTTGTATTAGCGAAATGGGCGGTAGCGCTCTTCATGGCACTAGCGATGATCTCGGTGAACATGGTGGATTCTTACCCACGTCCACAGGCGTATCCAGGAAAATCTGAAGTTTCGGTCGAAAGAAACGAAAGCGCACCACTGCTGTTGGAGGTGTATTACGAATCCTTGTGTCCTGATAGCGTGGACTTCCTGTTGCGGCAGCTGCTGCCAGTTACGCGGAAGATCGGCAACATCGTTCGGGTTGAGCTGATACCATTTGGAAAAGCAACGGTAACTCAAGTATACGCTGTCTCATACATATTAACAATTTTTTAGAATGGCTAAAGGCCAGTCGTAAAGTTGCAAACTGCTATAAACATCTGATTGAAGAGAAGGTATTATTTCGGAAAGCTAGCATTAGGCGCGATTCAAGTATTACGTAACGGCTCAGGGGGTGGGGGGTGGGTCCGGCTGGCGTTACCCGCTCATAAGTAATACATGGATAAAGGTCACAAAAGGGTGGGGGGGTGGTCGAAAAAGTGGAAAATTTTCGTTACGTAATACTTGAATCGCGCCTTAAGCATTGCAGTATGAAGTATTTCGTAATTTGTAGCATTTTGGTCGTATATTTACGTACTTTTTTCCAAGTTGTTTGTTATATCTTTTTTAAACAAATAGAAAACCTATAAAGTTATAAAACCGTTATATCTCGCACTTTTCTTCATTGTCCTAAATTAATTTTGGCGTGCACATTACAGTGGCATCGATTAGGGGCAGAATACATTTTCCGGTGCCACCATGGGCCTCCAGAATGCAAGGGCAATCGCATACAGGTGCGTTAGAGTACAAAGTAGATTCATCTATAAGGCCAAACTCCAGTTGAAAGCTCAACTCTCAAGAGAAGATTGCGATTTTGGTTGCTTTTTTAGTGTTAAACTGCAACACTCATGTAGAAGAGTGCCCTCGCTTGCAACTGTGTATTAATTATCACTTGTTCGAAACAATTGCTCGTATTTTCCTTCAGTGTCGCGATTTGCTCTCCTGCGAACAAATGCTGAATTGTTGGCAAATCAGATTTGTAGTGTCAACAAAAAGTTTCTGTTACCTAGTTCGACCTTCTTCCTTTCAGACATGTGGATATCATTTTCTAAAGCAGCAAAACGAAACTGCAGCATTGGAATTCGTTTACTGCACAATGCAGGCTTACGATCCGTCCACAGTTGCCGAAAGAGTAAATGTCGCTTACCATTTTGCAACAACGTATTCCAAAACTGTCGGTGACCTTTATGTCGTCGACTTGCGTGCAGAATCATAGCAATATGTATTCATATTCACTCTTGTGCAGAATTCGTGCTACTCGTACTTCAGTGTTCAGAATTCGAATTCTGTTTCTAGTGTGCCAAGAAATCTGGTTTCAGTGGAAAAGCCTTACTGGATTGCACTAGAAACTCAGCCGGAAGCCATCTACAGCACAAAATGGCTCTGAAAACCGAAGCTTTAAAGCCGAAACTGACATGGGTTCCATGGCTTGTTATTGATGGTGTACGTTTTCCATTAGCGTATTTTACCACTTAGTAACCCGGGGTCACTATTTTTTCGTAAGGGTTTGGCCCGTTTGGGATGGGGTCTTTATTTCGTGGAAAACTTTTGGAAATTGGGAAAAAAAGGAAATTTTGGAAATTGGGATCGCTATTTGTTATAATACGTTATGCAGTTTATAATTTTTGCAATAATACATAATTGCACACCTAAATAGACTTTAGACTGTCACTAAATGACTACGAGTCTATGAATAATTCTAAAGGTGGCCTAATATTTATACGGTTTATATTAAAAAGTAACCATTTAGATGATATATACTTGTGGTGTCTTGATTTTAAAGTATCGTAGGTGCATAATGATCACATACAACGTCTGGGAACCAGCAACTTGCTTCATTTGTTGTGTTCCATGTACAAGGTAAGGAACCAGAATTATTACTGGTTTAGCACGTTTGAAAACGTGTACGTGAGTATTTTTGTTAAAAAGTTAACGGTTATGACGTTAATTAATTTTCTGAATGGTACTGATTTTCAGGGTCACTTACCGTCAGCTTGCCGGCACAGGATCAATTACTAGCCCCTTCACTGTTTTAGTGGAATGGTTTTTAGTGGACTGTTTTTGAGCGCAGCATATAATGATTATCAGTAAATGGAAACAAATAAAACAGTTACAAATACTTAAATAATGGTTGGCAGTGTATCTATACTCTATAAACGTTACGTCTTTACAGTACCTGCACGAACTGTACAATTTTGCACCACATTGTTGCGTACTTGTTACAAAGTGCGGCAATGGAAGCATTGCGGTTGTCGATACAGTTGTAAAAATTTATACTACAAAGTAGAATATGCATTACGTTACCGCACCAAGTCCCGTAAAAAATGGAATGTGGCAATGAACTACATCAGCATCAGCAGTTTAATAACGTACACATCTTGTGATCACAGTAAATCTTGACCACAAGTTCATGCAAATGCTTTAGCTGTTATGCTATGGCAAGTTTATCAAATAGTTATTTGTGCAGAAATATTGATAAAGAGCTGCAAAATGATAACGACATCATCGCAAACCTGTTGCACCTTGCACCAGCAATGCGCTTAGGTCATCTGACGTTCACCTGATCGAATTAACACCACCAGTGCATTTTGTTACAGTGTTTTTAAACTTCCTAAGTTTTGTATAAAAACAACTCGCACACAAAGTCTTGCAAGTGTGCACGAATATCTAAAGTACCGGCAACTGGAACTGCACCTGCAACCAACTCAAAAATGCTGACTTCCGGTAAATATATGCTGGTGCTGACTAGCTTAACGATTGTGTTTGCGTGCGCCTCATCGAAGCTTCATCACAAGAAGAATCACCATTCCCATCGAAGAATTCGGGATGCAGCGCCAGTACTTTTAGAAGTTTATTATGAAACACTATGCCCGGACAGTCGTGCATTTATCACAAACCAGCTGTATCCAACTTTGCAGCAGATCAACAGCATTATGAACGTGTCCATGATTCCTTACGGCAAAGCAACGGTACGAGCACAAAAGTATTATACGAGGAGAAGTTTTTATGCATATATTCGACACTATAACTGGCAGCATAACAAAATTAATTTTTTATATCGATTTGCAAAGTTTGGTTGTCTGATGTATATAAAGTGCGACTATAAGTAGGCTTTTTGCTAATGTAGCAAAAACAGGATGGCGATAACTGGGTTTTCACCTGCCAACATGGACCAAGGGAATGTGTTGGAAACGTAATTCAAGTAAGCACTCACGAATTCCTTTAATGCCGTTACCGGCTGTCGTAAACAACTCTTGAATCGCGACAAATTGTACGCTTAAATTATTAAGGTACTTAACTAACACCCAGTGTGTCATTTGTGTAAACGGTAATATGCAGTATTTCTACAGCAGAAACAATTAGAATCCTGAAACTGCAATGTTCTTCAGAAAGCGGCAGATTTTGAATTTTGCTTTTGCAGTCTTGTGCTCTGAAATATTTGCCGCTGAACAACACTGACCCCGCTACAAAAATTTCTCGCGTTTTTACCCTAATTAACTGCATGGAAGCCGCAAAAGATCCCTCATCCGCTGGACCTGATGTATGTTGCACAAAAACTTTGCTGTTTTGAATTATGGATACCTACATCTGTAATAGGATAATTATACCTGCAACTGCTTAACAGTGTGCGAGCCAGCAAAGCATTGACTTTGCACCTATTGACAAGTGCTCGAAAAGTTCAGAAGGAAACCAGTTGGAACACACTATGGGAGTGCGAACGGAATCTCTGGATCCCAAACTGACTTTTGTGCCCTGGATGGTCATCAATGGCGTAAGAGTGAAATAATTAAGTTAAAATGATAACTTTATAAAATTTTAAATTATTAGAAGCTAGTTGTGGAAGCAGAACACGTATAGCTTTAGAAGTACGCTATGTACAAGTATACAAGCGGATCATAATTTGTGATGTTTTCTTACAGTAAACTGTGACCAGTTTTGTTTTGACTTTGTAAGTTGTAACTATTTAGATTATCAGTTTTTCAATAATTTAGCATTATGTGGAATATTAATTGCAGATTCATACCGCCAGCATGCAATCGCGCGCTTTGTATGACCTTTTGGGACTCATCTGTGATACGTACACTGTAAGTTTTAAACACTTCTAAATACCCAATACTGATGCGCTATTACAGTACTCGTACCCATGAGAATTTTGCAAATCGTTTGTTCTTAACAGGGACCAAAGCCGGCAGCTTGCAATGAATGATTTGTGCCAATAAAGAATTACCGTATTAAACGACGTCCTTGGACATACGTTTACATGGATTATAACTGATTATCGGACGTGCTTCTTCAATTCTGCTCTTGTTTAAGATTAAAATGTTTAAATTATGGCTTATAAGTTAAGCCTAGCTCAGCAAATTCTGCCTGTTTAGTCTTCATTTCTTACAATCATGCTCATTAAATAACAATTTCTTTTTATTTATTTTTTTTTGGTATCACCAACTCAAAAATTTTCAGAAAACCACCACACCTAAACTTCATTTGTGGAAGTTTGAGTCCAGACGTCGTAAGAAAAGTTCTTATGTGTTGTCGCACGTAAATAAATTAGCTCAAAGCTGGCGCTATCTGTGTGGGAGCGATCGAGGTGCACAATGCGATAATGCAAATTGCATTATGAAGGAGTCGAGCACAAGCACAATTTATCGAAATTTATGAGCGCTTATCAGTGCAAATGCAACCTATGTGCAACTATGCGGAAGACTAAGTATGAAAACTGCGAATCGTGTTAACGTTGCAACCAAATACCGATTACGTGAAATGTTGATAAAGCCGAAACCACGTTCCTCACAAACCATGGTTCTTAGGAAGCATATGCTCCCATCGAAAGTTTTAGTGAGCAGCTGCATTCTGCTCTTCCTCTTTCTAAGCAGAGGAATTCCTGCAGTTGATCATGATGAGGATTTGTCGCAACCCACCGAAACTGTGGTTTCGGAAAGTGTGGACGAACACGCAGATTTAGATATTTTACCAGAACTGGAACCGGAAGAGCAATGGCCAACGCAGGCACACTTCAGCGCGGATCCTAACGATTGGCCGGGCAACGGTCAACCGCTGGGTCAAACCGCGCCGTCGTTCAGCGTAGACCGCGTCAAATCCTTCCCGCCGCGAAAGACATTTATTGACGATTATGCCATTCCGGCGATGCCATTGGTTGTGGCCGGGGCATTCAAGGATACGAATATTGAGAAAAACTGGCCGAGAGATTCCTTTTTCACAACGAATGCCTTTGCCGCACTGCACCGGGTAAACGCGACTGGGCCATCAAAAAACACCGAGGAATTGTCGCTTCGAGAGTTTTTCCTGCGAAAGTCCTGGGATACCGCTATAGAGATGGAGACGACTATTCCAGATTTTATGCGCATAGATTTCAGTATTCCGGTATCGGTGCAGTGCAAAGCGATTATCGAAGAACTGCAAGAAGCGAAGCTGCGGATGTCTGCTTCGAAGAAGACCAATGTAATTCCCGCTGTCAGCAATCTGGATCGGTTAGTCTGCGTGGCAAAGGGAAAGAAAAATGTTTTTTTGGTCAATGGGAATCAAGTTCACCGGGATAGCAACTTTACTGTTACACTCGAGATCGATGCAGCGGAAACCTTCGATTTCGATTCGGTTGACCTGCGAAAAATTCCCGGGCTGCGTTTTGCAAAATTTTATAAAGCGGAACTAGCAGCAACGGACTGTCTGTACATCCCAGCAAAATGGACACAATTTGTGAAAATCTCTTCTAATTTCATTGAGGCGGAAACGAACTGGATTCGAAAAACAATTGATTCGTCCGATAAGATTTGCGGCGCCGTTCCAACCGGCAAAATGACACTGGGACTGCTGAAACTGGCGAAAGAACCGGAGATTGATCTCAACAAAATCATGACCATTTCTCCACTGCAGCTCATTCTGAACGCCGTTGGGCAGAAAAATTTCACATTCGACCAGATGCAAAACTGGTTAAAGAAGGATAAGAAACTACTACAGAAAATGACCGAATGGAATGATGAATATGAAGCAATTGCCGGGGAACTGTTTTTGCTGCTGGATTTGAACCGTGATGCTGTTTTCTCGGCCGATGATTTGGATTTATTACAGCCAGCAGCACAGGCTTTGTTCCTGGGCCGCCTTCACGATCGCATGCAGGATTTCATGGATATTATGACTGACCAACAAGCTGACTTGGCACCGTTCACTGGCAAGGCCGGAGCCGGCGGCGCTAAACTTAGCCCGGAAATAAAAGAATATCTGGAGAAATATAACCAAGATATGAAGAAACTCATTGCGGACGCTGTGGCAGAAAAAGAAAAGCAAGAAAAAGGTGAGCAGCAACCGGATGCAAAAGCATCCACGGATGCACAGAATTCATCCAGAAAACGTCCCGACCGGCCCAAAGTACAATGTCCCGAGGAAATTCGCGATGATGTGATTATGGAGGACACGGCTGGAAGTGACACAAGGACAAACAATAGAGAAAATTATGAAGAAGAGATTTTGGCGGAAGATGACGATGAACTTGGAGAAGTACCAGGAGTATCCAGAACGCCTACGCCGAATCCGAATGAGCACCCGGTTCACGTAGAACTCTGAAGCTGTCTTTCTTTGCCAGTGTAGTGAGAACCAACTTGAAATTTTATTTGGTGACATAGATTTAATGAAATATATGACATTATAGTATGATTAGTATCTGTACGAATCTTTTACTATGGTACACAAAAACTATTAAAAGGGACTTGGAATAGAGTAACATACTTCTGCTATCTTCACAACTCCTGACCACAAAAGAAACCAATTTCTGTATGAAAATCAGCATCGTTTTTCTTAGCTGCTATACGTATGTTTTCACACGTACCACGTTTTTATAAAAGTTGCTGTGCACTAAAGTAATAACGGTACAAAGGGTAATTTAATATTAAATGAAATTTATTTACATAGTAGGTACGGCGAACGTCATCAGAAGGTCAGGATTTCTGTAGTGTTACACTGTTATGCCATTGATTTTACATAATGATGTCGAAGGCTCGGTGGCGGAAGTGAGTTTGTAATAAAGGCAGATAAGAGTGCTAAAATCTCGTGAATTTTATAAGATGCGACATTGTTTACAGATGGATAAACCCCTCAGCATATTAATTTATATGAGTATGAAATCAAAATTTGGGGTTAAATAATTATGCTGATTGCTGAATGCTGATATACTTAATTTTACATGCTTTAAATTAGTCACAAGCCGTGACAAGCGTGAAATCCGGTCAAATTACGTAAACCACAAATACAGGCACAAAAGCGGTAACGCGGTTACAGTTGGTTTATTTTTATTACTGTACTTGTTATTTGTGTCAGTTTGTGAATTGTAATATTCCAAAATAGTTTAATCTGACCAGAAAAGAGTCATGCGCTTACGTTTTCCTCTTTCCTTGTTTTACTCTAGTTAATTTCTGTCGGTTTACCGTTTACTGTTTCCGCTTCCAGTGATGTAAACTATTTGACTGACTGTTGGTTGTGCATCTGCTCATTCCTGTTGATATCGCACGATTTACACCCAAGGTTTTTCCCTGACAGCAAAGTGATCGCGGAGTAAATTTCGGATTGCTTTCCTACATCGGTAAACATTCCGCATCTTCCGCGACTCCAGGTCGCTGGCATATTCCGTCGATTATCCGTTAAAAAATTGCTGCGAAGAGCCTGTCGACGAAGGGGCATTATGCGGGTCGATGTAGCAACTTCCAGAACCACGATGTCTGAAGAAGGTAAAATTTTCATAACTCTTGCTAATTTGGTCTTAAAACAGACTGTATAAGACCGTACCTTTCAGCCACTGGAATCCTAGAGTTTTTGTTGTAGACGATATCCCCGGGAAGGTTCGCGAAATCCATGCATTGCTGGCCAGTGCCAGCTCTGCGAACACAGAGCGACTGCGCCAGATGGCCGTTCTACCTGGCGGACTTTTGACGAATAAAATTCGTCAGCAAGCGTGGCCTAGAATTCTCGATATAAATCCCTTTGCAAAACATGACGAACCAAGTAAGGCAGTCCGCTTTAATTGACCTTGTTACAGTGGTACAAATTTTGCGGTGCAGATTTTAATAGGTGTTTAAAATACTATTTTTGGTTGGTGTTTCGTTAGTTCATGGTTTCTGTTCATGATGATAAGTCATTAAAATTTGTATGGGTTTTCGCAGCTGAAGAGGACATGAAGGAGCACCGAGATGCGCGTGTGGTGGACTTGGATGTCGAGAGATTGCTCAAAAGATATCCGCCTGATTTGGATTCGGAAGTCCGCGATGAAATGCAGGATGTGTTGAAGCGCGTAATTATGAGGACACTACACGGCACAGATTATCATTACTACCAAGGATTCCATGATATCGCCATCACCGTGCATTTGGTGCTTCGCGATGAAAACCGTAAGCTTTACCAGATTTATATCCGATACGCTTTATTGCGATCTGCACTGTATTTTTAGTTAACTGTGTTCATACCAGTTCACACGCATCACGCAATAGTTTTCAGCTGCCTCTGCAGTAATAATGGGTGTAAATAAACCTCGGTTTTTTTATTAGCGTCTATCGGCGCGGGCTTGCTTGTTATGTTAATTGGCTGTTGCCTGAATAAACATATAATGGGTGTACATGTATTATTATACAGTACTTTTATCATAGTCATGTGGATATATTGTTGGTAGTATACGTTTCGGGAAGTTTAGAACTACTTACTTAAACTTATCATTAGTAATAAGTACTTCTACTTAGGTTGGAACTATAATTTTACTTATTTGCTACTTAGTTTAGTAATCTGCTCATTGTTTCATAGCCTAAAATACACAGTGTTTTTGTTTTGTAGTGACGGTGGCCGTTCTTCGAAAACTTTGCCAGACTCATTTCCGCGTTTTCATGACGCCAACGTTATTAGATACGGTTACTATGCTGCAGTTCATTTATCCACTGATCCGCAGATGTAACCCCCATCTCCATGATTTTTTAATACGGTAGGTCGTTGCCTTTATGACTTTATCTGAAAGATTGTAAATGATAATTTTGGAAATTTTTTTAATTCCCGTTTTATGAGTATTACCGCTTCAACGTGTATCACCAAATCTGCATGAGATACATGTACAATGTGTTTGTATTATCACTTTTTTGGATTAGTCATGAACTGGATTGCTTTGGGGTCATGCGTGATGCATAGTGTGGATGCGTAATGGTGGTAGTACTGTAGTTGTGTGACGTACGATTATTTTACAGACCTTTTTTAATATGGGGTTTTCCATTCGACCGTAAATGAGCAGGTGTTATTAAATGTTAATTGCAGTGAGCGAGTGTTAGTATTTTTATTCAATCACTGAGCTCGTGAGAATGTGCATAATTGAATTTGTGTGCTTATTTGTTTGTATTGGTACATTAATGCATAAAATTAATATAATTATCCTTTTAACCGTTCTGACGTTTTTTAGGTCAGACATTGGCACAATGTTTGCTTTGCCATGGCTTATCACTTGGTACAGTCACAACATACAAGAAAATGTTCCCCTAACACTGGTTGTTCGCCTGTGCGATCTGTTTATTGCCTCCGATCCCCACATGCCGATCTACCTGGGCGCTGCTGTAAGTTATCATGCCAAGCACGTGAAGGATTTAATCAGTTTAAAGGCTTTTCTTAAAACAGATAGTGAACAGCCTGTCGCATCGGATCCTGTCGTTGCCTGAGGATCAGGCCGAAGTTCACGGATTTCTCAATTATCTCCCCACCACTCTTTCATGGGAAACGTTAATCAAAGACGCCCTGGATCTTTACCTTCAATTCCCTCCTGCCACGATTGCCCCGGAGGCTGAACGTGTACCGTACGTATTTGCTATCTGGGCTTTCGTAATGGCCGATTCTGCTTAAAGTCCAAGGCTGATTAGATGCTATTATCATGATTACAGAACAATTGTTGAACCCTTAGTGCTGCTTTGAATTCTGAAAATATCGTTCCGTTGCATTTTCACGGAGTACAGTTCTGTTGCACTTTTACGGCAGTGCACAATTAGTTTATTGATTTTCCTTTAAATTAATTTAAAAAAGCTCGCTCTCTGTGGTTCTTTTATAGAAAGCGTAAACATGAAGTCCTTAAATTTATTAACATATTTCTTTTGTAATTTGATCCATTTTGGCGATGGAAGTTTTTTATAGATTTGCCTTTATGTATTTCATTTTCCAGTAATGTTTTCGTTCATTTTGGTTAGACAGCTTCAGGAAGAGGCTCGCGAAAACAAATTTACCAGACCAACGAAAAAGCCACCGGCGATCGCACCCCAACATGACCGTTCGTGGATGAAATTTGGTATGGCAGCCGGCATTGGTGTTGTTATTGTGGCGATACTCATTGCCCGATACTATTCGCGCTCTTCCATTTCCGACCCGGCTTCCGATGGCCAGAAGTTGGCCAGTCCTCCCAATGATTTGTGATGGTGATTTTTGTACAGGAATGAACAAGAGAGATTTCCTGTTTTTCGTTTAACCTCGCGTATGAAGTTTTATTAACCAGTTTTGTCAGATCATTTATGAGATTTGTTTGGCATAGTTGACAATTTTCGTACCTGAACGTGGTTATGATGTATGTGTTTGACGATTCTGTGTTTACACGAAAACTGCAAAGAAGGAAGAGATTTCGCAGAATGCTGTGTGATTTGTCATAGTGTTGAATGGTGCACAGTGCGCGCAGAGCATTCCTGACAAGTTGGAGGTAGACAGGCACTTGAGCGATCTGCTGCTGCCTTTCCCAGCCGTATTTCCACGTTGTCGTTGTTTTCTTCGTCGTTTCGCCTGTGCGCCGCGCCACAGAGGAAAGGGAAAGTGAAAGCTGTGATGGCCATCTCTTTAAGCGTTATCTTGTTTGAAATGGTCAAATTGGCAACGCCCACTGGTCAGTCTGGTCGGTGTTTAAGTGCTGCAGGAGAAATTCCATTGTAAACGCCGGTAATTGTAGTCATTTTAGTGTTCATGAAAACGAACTTTCCTACGAAGATTGCAATTGGCATCGATCTGCTGTGCAAGTATAATTTTCTGGATGCCATTGATAAAAGATTCTGGTGTGTCGCAAACATGTATTCCCTAATTTTTCTTGCTTACAACTTACTTCTTGGAGCTCATGGGCAAATTATGCCACGTACTACGCATGAAAATGAAATCGTCGCAACATTAACTGTACGATTTGTGAAATTTTCTAATACTCGGCATATGATGTCTGACGGGCAAAGATGCGACTCGGGATGGTTTTCGTCCAACAAATGCGATCCCCATTTCACCGTCTGCTTTACTACCACCGATGCGACCTGGTTAGTCACAAATATTACTAGTTACTACAATAACTTCCAATCGCCAGGATTTAGGTAATTATTTAGATTAGGAAAATGAGGGAAATAAAGATTCAACCGTTTTCCTCTTATTGTTAGTGTTTCTATTTTTTCTTCCTATTACTTACTTCCTGTTTTGCTATTGGTAATCATTTTCTCAACTGCAGCAGAAGCAGAGTCGTTTATTTGATCGAATGTTTATTCACAAGTCATTTTAAATTAATTTTAACAAGTATGGATTAAAGCGGTACTCCTAATTTCCTGTAATAACTGCCTGGAAAAGTTTGCTTACCGGCACACTGCCGCACACACAAAACAGTCCTACGCACTCTGTGCCCTGTGCAGCTTGTCCCAGTTGCTTCAAAATCCTATTGCCGATAATACGAGTATGTTACGGTAAATTTACTAACAAGTAAGTTTTGATTTCTTTTATAACGATTTTATAAGTTTGGTTATGATACGAAAAGCGGTTGTTTATAAAATGTTTTATGCAGGAACGACACTGTCGATCCGTTGGCCACGTGTGATTTCGCTGGACCTTTCACATTTGGACCGTATGATAATACCGCAGAAGTAACCTTTGGTGAACAATTGAACAGTTTTAAAAACCCTTTCGTCTTTAACATCACACACGCCTGGCGTGGGGTGGAAATGCGCATCCGCATCAATGAGATGGAGCGTGGCAGCTTCCTTGGAGCTAATACGGCAAAAGGACCGGTAATAGATAATTTCACATACTACTTTAACAGCCGTCCATCCGGAGGCATGCTGCGCTTACGGATGACCGGTTCCACAGCGGCCAACACCAGGTATGGCGAAATGCATTCTTATCATGCGCGCTTAAAATTTATTGGCTTAAATACAGTTCCACACATACAAATTTGTTATACGTCTAAAGACGTCTGTTCTTAATCTGTTGGTACTTTCATTAATAAACAACGCCACCACCTGCACCGGGCATATAAATTGTCAGTTGTTTGCATGCCGATATGTATCATAATGTGCAAGTCACATAGTATTTTAATATCTGTATTAATATTTTTATTTAATATTCGTTTCTCTTATTTATTAGTTTATTTAGTGAAACTGAAAATTTTCTAATTCAAAGTGGTTTGACAATTTCAGCCTGCAACTGGAATCTCGAATTCAGTGCATGCCCCATTACTACGACTCGGAATGTTCCACATACTGTGTGCCGCGTCCAGACGACCACTTCACATGCGATTCCCGAACCGGACAAATTGTCTGTGAACCGGGCTGGACCGGCGACTTCTGTAATGCAAAGATGCTGTCGGAGAATCTCAATATTCATCCTTTAACATTTGGCTCGCAAACCGATGACGTGGTGGCATACGAAATGGAGGTGACCAACAGCAGCGAGCCCATCGGCGACGCACTGCCAACTACCGGCAACGTCACATTAACTGCCGAAACACTCCACACGGATCCCGATGGCGGCATCAATCCTATACACGTTCAGGTGGTACAAATGGAAGGTACGACCATCCACGAAGAAGAAGGCCATGAACCGTATTTTGAAAAGCATTCCAGCAATGTATCGGCCGAAGCCGTCACCAGCGGCGGGATTGCCACTGTCCATCCAACACCGTATTCGACAGTGTGGCCGTTAACGGTGTCGCTGCTCATGGGCAGCTTGACTTACCTGGCGACAACATCGCCGTCAACGGAAAGCTCGACCACCGAAAAAAAGACCACGGTTACGTCGACGTCGGACAATGTGACGCACGTTCCAGCAACAACGTTACCTGTTATCACAGATTTAGAGACCAGCTCCTCCTCCCCAATCGAAACGACTGCTGCCACTATATCATTGGCCGAAAATCATACAGTAACCGAAACTGTTCTAACGACACCGAGCCTTCCCGATGTACATACTTCCATTGATTTTGTTCCTGTAACGGAAACAACTATCTCCTCTGAGACTGTTGCACCAACTGCTTTGTCCGAAAATGAACAGTTTGGCAAAGTCAAAGATTTCGACGAACTGGAGATTGTGGAGCTTTCGACGGTTGCCGGTCCGTCAGCAGTCACTGACTCCAGCGCGTATGACATTGTGCAGATCGTGTACGCTACTCAACCTGAAACCCCGGTAATGTTTTCCGCTCCAGGTTTGTTTTTCGAATGAATGTTCACGATAATTTTTAAAACCTCACAGGTTACTGAACCGGTGCTTATTAAAGAATCCGTGACAACCGGCGCTCCAACAGGAACCACACTTGTTAGTACTATCACGACCGGCACCTCCGAACCCTCGCAGACAACAGGATCTACGACAACTGACACCACAAGAGCAGGAACAGACCATCCGAGCCCAGAAATGACTGGCCCACATTTGCTGAATAACCTGAACGGAACTGTACTGACTACCAGCATTCCACCGGAAACAATTCTGCCGGAAATCTCAGCTGCAACACACAGCACTGACGCGGTAGTGGAATCTAGCGCAGTTACGGATTCACCGGCCACGACAGCCCATGGCCAGAAGGTCAGCGATTCGCAATCCAGTTCGCCCACACCTTTTTTCACTGCAGATCGTAATAATACGACACTCGGGCCAAAGCATGCGAACTCGCTGACAGAAAGTCGTAAGTTATACTTTTATTGTAAGTACAATATAGGTACTAGACAAGCGATCCAGAATACCCGCCACGCTTTGCCAGAGTTTCTGTGTACAGTAATAGATTTAACTACTCCAGAATAATAAATACAATGTTTTTTGTCAAGGTGTCGCTTTCGTTCATTATGATGTACCACTTGGAACCGGACTGACGGCGAGCTCCATTCACGATAGTTCATTCCTGGACAAACTGAACTGGACCATCTACCAGGTAGCCCGCGAGCGGCTTCAGGAGCGCAGCGAAACCAACGGGACCACTGCCGCTTTGACGACATCTGTAGAGCTGACCGGTCTGTCAATGTGAGTGAATTTTGACTATTGCAATTTCAGATCGTGCAGAATTTTGAAAAAGTGACTGTGATCTTGTAGCTCCAACCAATCTATGCAACCAACTATTACCGTGTACGCCTTAGCCAATCAAACCGCCGTCTTCACTCCATCGGAGTTCCGCGTCATAATTCAAGCTGCGCTGCACTTGCTGGACGCCCACAATGCGGCTACGTTGTATGCAGTAAGTTTGTCACTAACATTGCCATCCTTAATTCTACCGTGCGTAAACCTAATAACAAAAATTTTGTTGAAACATTTTATAATGAACAATTACAAACAAATCAGTCCGTCTGGTGCGCAGGTTTGCGTTTTCGTAATTCATAGTGTAGGCACCCGTCTTCGGTAGAGGCCGAAAAAATGTTGAAACGAAAGGTCATCGCACCGGTCACAACCCGTAATTGATTGTTTTGTTGCAGGGATATATTCCGCATTCCCCGGGTATAATTATGTTCATAGCGGCACTCTGCGTTATCGTCGTAATACTTTTGGGGATTGTAATCATCCTAGCTAGAAGTTCCCATTCACGGTATCGGTTGGATAGTCCTTTCTCCGACGGACCCCCTTCGACTTCGCACAACTGCAGCCTGATGGTATCGGCCTTCGACAATCCCATGTTTCAGGACAGTAGTTCCGAACTGTGTCCGGCTGACGATATCGTTTCCCTGCAACCTTCCACATGCGCGGTGACGGACAATGCCGCGTCCAGTGAACGTGTATACAGTACCGTCCGCTCTTCGGATCTGTCGCACAGATCAGGAAGTCATCCGTCCATTGCACGCATCCGGACGACCAGCACATTTAAGCAGCTTACTAATGGCGGGACTTTGTAACGATATTTCCCATTGCAATAGGTCCACCATCCTGGGATTTTTCATTGTTGATTGAGTATCTACAATTTCTATATTCGCTTCAATAAATTTTTCTACTTATAATCATTGTGGCTTGTTTCCTTTGAAAGGTTACCGAAAACTGCTGATATGCACGGCACTTGGCTCGAGCACTGAATTGTAAGCAAGTTTGTTTTTATATTACTCTTTTGGCCTCTCTTACCAGATTTATAGTAATTATTTGCATTTCACATGTTGATGTGGGTATACCAATGTACTCCTAAACCACGTAAATTTCATAAAACACAATGACTTCGTAAAATGGATGCCTGTAATAAACAGAGTGTTTACGATAACGGGTTCGGTAAGAGGTGATTGTCTGTAACGACGGCTTTCTTTGGCTTACATCAAATGTGCTGTCGTGCAACGCCGCAAATACTTCAACTTGTAGCAAAAATCAAATCGCAAATTTAACATCAGTTTCTCACTGCAATATTTGATTTGTACAACAAAGGCAAACAAAATTCAACGAGCCACAACAAACAAAGATTTCATAAATACAAAAACTCTTAACCGAAACTTTCCGAGAATACCTCCACAGCAAATCCAGCTCAGCATCCCGCGGTGCATGAAAGACAGACAAGTCCAAGGACACGTTAGTCTAAAACCAGCTAAACTGCCGTAACAATCACAATCTGCATCTGAGCATCAGTTCATAACCACATCCACACCAACATTACACTGTAGTATGCCCATCACCTTATGCTGTGCTCATCTTCGTACAATACTTCACGCAAAATACTGATCGCTTTTCTGGCTTGTGGAAAACTGCCGTTGTGCCGCCGGCTTCCCGCCAAAATTGTCACCCCTGAAAGACGCTTTCATGGGTGCTCCCCGTTCAAAGTTTTTCGGCGTGACCGGTTCGCTCGGGACGAAGGCCTGCGTTTCCGGGTAGTCGTCATGGTCAATGTCATGATCTTTGCTCTCCCGTTCGGTATGTGATGGCCCGGCGGGATGGCATACGTATTCAGCTGGACTGGTTGCCGCTCCATGTAGGGCGCCATGGGATACTGCGGGGCTTCGTTGTGCGGATTACTTTTCCGCTTTTGGCGATATGTGACAATCGAAAGTGTTAAAATGGTACCAGCCAGGAATGATAGAACGCATCCGACAATCAAATATCCCGTATAACCCAGGGAGCCGTAAGCAGCGGCTTGGTTGATGGAGCTGGCAGTCTCTATATTGTTCTCATCTATATGTTATTCGTTCAGAATTAGCACACGTAGCATTGCTGTTTTACAAAAGGTCACTCTTCTGTAAAATAACATATCGTACTCACCATACAATTTGCACACTCTGGCCTCAACTGTCGATTCCCCATGGCGACACGCCTTGCTATCTTTTATGCAGATCCGATGTCTGGACTGTTCGTTATTCGTGCACGGTGACCAATCGGACCAGCATCCCCATGAAGTGTCCTCGGTGGCTAAAGTAAGAAATTTGCTGATCAGGACGACTGAATCAGGCAAAACCACACTATTTACATCCAAGCAAATTACCACTTGGATACCCTACCTTGTTGTTCAAATGCTGGACAAGGACGTTGTTCAGCACCTTTACAATCATAAAAACGCTCCTGTACTCCGATATGGTTGCACTCCATCCAGGGGCTCCAGGAAGCTTCCACACGGGCATCGTATACACTGTAGAACAAAAGAAATTTACCATTTCTCGACAGATTCGTCGACAAAAAGCACCACAATATCCATGCAATAAGGGAGATAAAAACTTCAAAACATGGCAAAAACTTTTAAAAATAGTTTCTCGATTACCGGCCAGTGTGACACGCTCGGGCATTTGGACATTCTCGTTTGTTATGCTTCAAATTGACTTCCAGTTCGGTTCCATTCATAACCGCCACACATTGAAACCGATGTTCATCAAACGCTTCGGCCGATCCTTTGCGAGGATCACTAATCCATATGGACCAGCTACCAATCTTTGTCATGGGTGGACAGTCTTCCACGTTGCAGTCTTTGCTTTCCACCTGGGGTCCATCGCACTTCCCCGTGGGTGACCCTAACATACAGGATCGTGTACGCCGCTGCGTTCCGCGTCCACAAGAGCGTGAACATTCGCTCCACGGACCCCAATCCTGAAATCGCGCCCCCGACATCACCGGCGCCGCCAATGGTACAGCCATGCGCAGATCGGCTTTTGCCTCGGATTCGCCCACATTACACGATCTGCTGTCCAGTGCACTGCCTTCGCAGTCGTTACCGCCAAATTGTGGTAGAGGATTTGTACAGCTGCGGGTACGATTTTGCTGGCAGCGGTTGGCCCGTGAACATTCACTCCACGGGGAATAATCTGTCCATCCACCGTGCCGCGTACAGTTGGTCATTTGGAACTGTCTTGCATGACACCGACTGCCGATGCATTTTCTTGACCGGCACTGACACGATTCATGGCTGCCATCCTCTTTAAACGGATACCACGCCTGCTCGTCCCATGCCGGAAAGATCGTATTACTGTGGCATTTGTCCAGACGGGAACGCGTCCATCCGGTATTGTGTTGCTTGTCACCTTCCGGTTGGGCTCGACACATCTGGCGGAGACATCCCAGCCGCAATGTGGATCACCCGAGTCGATACAGGATCTGCACGGAGAAAAAAGAGCATAACACGTTTTTTCTACACGTCCATACGCACGATGAAAACCACAGGTGGTCTTAGTTTACCTTTCGTTAGAGTGCTCATACAAGCGTGATTACTCAACCGAATAACCCGTTGAGATGTCCCAATAATCAGCGCTTACTGCTTGGTTAACAGCTTCATCGTTAAAATACTCTCAAGTGGCTTAAATAAACTGGTCCATGCTGCCACGATACAGGCTCGCCCGGAACAGATGTAACTGATGGCATTTGAATTTTGAGCTGGAACGAGATCGAAAATCGGATACGGCAAGATGCTGATGCAACGGGCTATGGCCCATGGGGAGCTACAGCTGGGCTAATTGGACTGATGATATTAACTGCCTACCAGCTCACGTTCGCGCATATTATGCGTTTTGTTCAATCAACCTTTCCGCTGTTCATGTTCTTTGGTTTCCAGTGTTGCCGCCCGACAGCGCGATGGTTTATCGAATTTATCGCGCTGATTAACCACTCACCATGAACTACGGCCATTTACCGGTACATTTCATTCTGAACGCGCATGAAGCGATTATGGAGAGACACATTGCATCTTCACACACAACTGCATCTTAACACAAACTTTATCTGTATTTTTTTCGACTGCATCACCTAATAGGATACGATGACCAACATGGTAATGAAGGCAAAAGTTATTTAACAAAAAAAGTATGCAATGATTTCAAAATGCCTTAACATAATAAAAAGCAATACGAATATTCCACATGAAATTCAATTTTATCTGCGCCTTTGCGGGGAACATTTAAAGAGAACACTGGGTTAAAAAGTTTTGCCAAAGTAGTACAATATCACAATTTTGAAGCTTAACATGCAGCAACAGTAAGGTCGTGCTAGCACTGCTCATGATCCATCAATTAGTCCCATGGAATCGGGCGGCTATCCAGAAAAACCGCCGGAACTAGCGTCGATATGTGGCGACAAATCATGGCGGTATTCCAGTACCAAAGTCACTGAGAAGGCTTTGCCAGTCTTTTTGAACAATTCTTTCAAAGCGGATCGCTGGTTAGGTTCTTGCGTTGACTACAGACGATTGACCAAGAGAATTATCACAGCCGAAATTCATTCGCCAGTGTCATAGTTAGTGGCTTGAAAAAAAAACTTTGATCTTACTATTTTGTTAATTTCCCGGATAAAGTCACCCTTGTAAACGGCAATCTGCATATCCATGACATCCGAAATTACAATCCATTTCGTACCGTCAGTCCCAGGGAACTTCTTGCAATTGAACCCGAACCCATAATCTCGCGTGTTTTCTACTGTAACTGTTCTCCTGTGTATGGTCGACAAATCCTCGTCGCAAAGATAATTACAATATGGACACGTTGGCTGCAAATGCATACAAGTAAGCTTAAAAAATACGATTCTCAATACTCCTTTACTTCAAATGGCATTTCCTGGCTTTCTGCGTATTCTTCTAACGCCCGTTGAGCTCTGGATGCTAGAATGGCATTTTGATCGGATCCGCGTCCATTTTCACGTTTTGCTAGAAAAGAAATAAAAGTAATTAGAAACCCAGAAAAGCGCGCCACCATAATTGTAATATTCAGATTATGTCGCTTACAAATTCTTCCGTTAGCTGTCACATTTTCCTGTGAGCACAAAATAAATTAGGCTGTGATGAAAATATCGATAACATAAGCAGAAGGTTCGTATCTTTGTTTAAGCAACTTCTTGAAAATCAACATATAACAGTGATTTTTAACGTATTAAGCTGAATCTCAAACTGAGGTTAATTTTCTTGGAAAACGACGCAGAGATTTCTGTAAGTAAGTCAATCTGCCCTGCGACAAACTGGAAAGAGCAAGTACTATAAAATTTTCATCATCCAGATAAAATAACCTAATGTACTTCGAATTACAGGAAATAGCAGCTGTTAATGCTTACCTCAACTTTAGACGAAAACAAGATACAGAAATACATAACAATAAGACCCGTGAAAAATCCGAAAAAGTACCATGCGACCCTTTCCACCTGAAAACAAATTCAATATTTGAAACGAATCGACTTATGGATCGAAAATACGGGCAGTCTGCTAGCCAGCAACTACTGGCACATGCATCAATATTAATTCTAGCCGTCAGTTCTCAGTCAAATCATGTTAGCCTGACAAAAGATTTGCCAAGCACTAGAACTTAATTTCTGAAATTAAGTGTTATGTTCTTACGATCGTCGCTTTGGGATCTGAGACGTTGGGAACATAATAATTTTTTCCCGGAAGAGGGCACGTGTCATTTCGGATAGCGCAAGTATCCGTTGGTAGCATAGGAAGGGAACCCACAGCAAAGTTCAACATCCACAGGAGAAAAAAGCACAACAGGATGCCTTTAAACGGCTGACCTGCCCGACTTATTTCCAGCGTAATGTGTATACGACGGCGCTTAGTATCCACCCGACGACTGTCGTCTCCTGCCGGCCTGTTAGAGCTCGGCGCTTCAGATGAGGCGGGATTTTCGCCATTCTCAGCGGGTTTCTTGGCCCGAGCTCGGGGTACCTTTATGCCCTAACACATTGCGGAAAAATGTGAAGAACCCGATAATAACATGGCGACAGACTTTCTTACATCCACTTTTCGATCTTTTAATTCTTTGGCTTTCTCAAACTTCGCAATAGTGGCAGTATCAACAACTGGCTCAACCCGTGTCCCGTACACAGAAGGGAGCGTATCTGCGTAGCTCGCAACAGCTCCTCGTCCTTTCTGGCCTTTAGCCCTGGCCGCTACCCTGCCAGCAGGTTTTTTGGTAGGTGACACAAAGGCTTCTTCAGCTTCCACTTTCTACAGCAAGAAACCCTAATCAAACTACAATAATCATGAAGAAAATCGGAAATGTATACTTCCAGACGGGATTCGAACTCGTCCAAATCACCCGTGTACAAATCCGAGGGTGTTTTCATCCGAAGAGCTGATAACTCTTTATTCTTTAATAATAACAAAGCGTCAGAACTGCAATACCCGAAGGAATCCAAGCGCAAACACTACATTAGTACATTCAAGTGATCCTTGATAATTTGCATTACCTCATCATCCCGTCTCTCTATGAGATCCATAAATCGTTCATTCGTTAAACTCCAAAGAGGCATTTTAAGAATGTAGTCAAAATCTGATCCGGCTTCTGCTTCATCCGTTTTCTTCTTGACATCATCGTCATCCGCGGTAGGAGTTTCGTATTCCGGCAATCCAAATTTCTTTTTCCAAGTCTTGGCCGGATCCGAGTCATAAGGTGGCTGAGCTTTCTTTAATTTATTGATAAAGTCTTTCTTTTTGACGTTCTCTGTCAGTATAAAAAAGAACGAATTATATAAAAGAGGACTAAACAGGACTGCCAGTTTTACCTATTGTAATTTTCCCGTTAATTTTCTCGTCGATAAACCGGGCTTGATTCTCAAGGTTCAAAGCCTCAGCCGACAGACGCGCCACGAGAAAATCTTTTCTTTTTCCATAGAATGTCATTCGAACTTCAAAAAACTCACGCAAGATGTCGCTGACATTATCGTATTTGCGAATCACTCCATTGGAATCGAACAGAACCTGAAGCAAGCAGGCCACATGAACTGAACCCACACTTCAACAAGCAACACATCTAATTGTAAGTACAGATATATTACTCAGAAGGAAATTCGAAGTAGGCAAGTTGTACGAATCCATGAAATGTAAAAATCAAGATCGTAAGTTTTAGGACTTTTGACACACATTCTACACAAAAGAGACTGCCGAAAAAAAATGCCGGTAATGTAGTAATTAATGCAAAGATCCTTCGCACCTACCATACTGCTCATAGAGATGGTCTGCTGGAGTTTAAATGTCTTATGAAATCCTTCCCTTTGGAATTCCACAAACTTCTGCCCTGACATTCGAATCACGAAACGGACGGTAGTATCCGTATGGTACTCCTTGTAATCTCTGCATGTAAAACGTCGGAATAGCCGTGCTTGTATAAACACAAAAACCATATATACGAGTAAGTACATATGGACTTACTGAATCTGGGGAGGCTTTCCTTTACCATCTTTGGATTCAGAGCCTAAAAGCAAAGGCTCAACAACCACTTCTTTGTAGTTTTGAGTCCAAGTCCGAATAGGCAGTTCCGTTATTTCAATCGAATTCTCCTGATCATGAACTGCCACTTCCCCGTTAGTTAAGTAACGAGTTGAATCTACTGGCAAAATTTCACCGTGATATCCTTTGTACCATGGTTTCTGCAACAATGTTGATGATCAAAGATATGTGCACAGTTAGCTAAAAAGTTTGCATGTAAACTTGAAAGCATTTACCGTTGGTTTTATTTCATCTCCACGGATCAAAGCTCTTAAATTCGCGACAATATCCAGTGGATTATAATTCGGAATTTTCGTCATCCATCCGGTTCCAATTCCCTCGGCGCCATTCATTGACACCATAGGCACAACGGGAATATACCACTCTGGCTCAATTTTCTGGTTATCTTCGTTTAAATAATTTAACAGCGGATCATCGTGCGGATGGAATACGGCTCTGGCCATATGACTGTTATCCAAACGACACTCTGACATTAATATTGACGCGAAGATGGATAACCACGAAATACCTCAAATTGGTGAAGATGTATCGAGCACTGGCAGCATCCTTTCCACCAAGCAGTCGAGTACCGAACTGTCCGAGTGGCAGGAGGAGATTGATGTTGTTCGACCCAACAAAATTTTGAGCCAATCCAACAATTGTTGACATAAGTGACTGCTACCAAAAATAATACAAACTGATAAAAAATCCCAAAACAGTTCGTGCATGAGATTTACTTCGCCATGATGGTAAGCGGACTTTTCAGCGACGGAACCGACTAACTGGGCCACCTTCGCTTCACCTTTTTTCTTCCGCGTGAAACACGTAAAAAGCACTTTCCGCTGGCCAGGCTTCAAACCTGAATGCAGGTGTAATTATCCCGCAAATAAGTGAATTGATAGCAAGCACATAAGATATATTCATGGGATCCTGTCAAGTCGGATTTCTCACCATCAACAAGCGAAGCGATGGATCGCTCATTATCCATGTTACTAAACAGAATCAGCTCCTCGTCCACGAACTTTCTAAACGTCACAGACTTTGTGGTTTTCGTGTAGAGGTAGACCTGCGTAAAACAATACCGATCACGAAAAGGAAACTATATGCGTAGTAACACGACAGTGCGCTTTTGCTAACCTCGCCAAGACCCTCCAGTCTGCGCTGCTTACGTTCTTCCATTCCTTTCGTCAGCCAATCTTTCCTGGCATCTGCTTTATTTTTCGCAAACGCCTAACGAAAAGTAAATTTAGGCATAAGTACGACAAACAAAATTATCAAATATAACAGAAAAATACCCGGGTATTTTACAGTAAACAGCTAATACGTAATTAAAATAAAACGATGAACCGACGGTTTACCAAATCAACAGCATCGTCGTCGTCCTTTCCACCGTATCGGAACGCAATCCGATGCCGCGTAATGTTTGTAAAGTACTCTTTGGCTTCCTCTGAGGTACTAGTACCCAATCCTTTATAATATTTGATCTTGTATTTTTTCAACTCACTCTCCGTGAGATTCGCTTTCCATTCTTCCAGTTCTGGTAGGCTGTAAAAGCATTCCCTTACGTTCCCCTTGATCGCCTAAAACAATAACAGTGAGTCTTACGCTCCGTACGGTACTGCGGACTCGCGTCAAAGTGACCAGAATATCCATTCGCAAAAGAGTAGAGTGCTAAATTCTTCAAGAAAAACATGTCTTAAAAGACTAAGCCATAGAGGTAAAACTCCAAAGTATACTCGAACTGAAAGACAAAAACAAAGTTTCACTGTCACACCTGAAATGGTTTAATCTCTGCACCGCTCTTGTTCTTTTCCTTGATGACCTCGTTCATTGCCTTGGTAATCTGGTCAGTGATGTATTCCACATGGCGCCCACCCTGAATACTTCACCAATTTACAATGAATCAGAACAACACATTAGGAAATAATTCTACAAAACTGTTAAAAAAATCTATCGATTACCTTTGTAGTAGCGATGCTGTTGACGAAGCTGACTTGACTAAATCCAGTGTCGCTCGAAGTGACCGCAAACTCCCACCTTTCGTTAGCCTTCTCAGTTACAACTTTCAAGGGATTTCCCATTTCGTCGGAGTTATTGGCCGTATATAGCTCAACATACTGCTTGAAATTAGAGATCTAAAAAAAGGACAAACAGAAGGGAATACAGCAATTAAACCAAGTGACATCGATCAACTCCGATGAGGGTATGTGGTTCAGGGAAAACTGATGTTAGCCTAGAGTAGATCTACTTAGGGATTCACTCTTTTTAGTTTATGACCAGGGAGAGACGGCAACATCTACTTATTGGAAGGCTTATTATGAATTTCACATAAACCTGACTAACTGCAGTACTAACCACTGGCAACAAGAAATACGTACTAAATGAACGGACGACCCACCCGGTTAAAACACATTCTACAGACTGGTTTGGGAAAACCGTCAGTAACAAAAATCGAGGAATATTACGCATTTCGTAATTCGTATAATGTACGCGTACCGGTAGCTTCTCTCCCTTGAGGTACACTTTAACGCCTCCACTGGTTCCAGCAACATCGTACGCTCGCCTTGATAACAGGTCCACAGTGTCCTTTTCCAGTACTGCCATTTTGAATTTGCTGAGATCGGGCTCGAAAGTGACTTTGGTGTAATCTTCGCCACTGAACGAATCCACTTTTGGCTCACCTGCCTTTCCCATATTTTTCGACCATTCCTGCAATATTGAAATAAACATAGACAAAAACACAAGGTAATCGTAATCATTTCTAGCGCAAGGCGAGTTTGAATCAGAACATAACGGTATAAATAATTACAAACAAAATTTCGGTTACGGTAAATCCAACGCAATACCTGCTTGAATTTCTTCTTGTACTCCTTCGAAGCGGTTTCCACAACGAATCTATTACTGAAGATATTGCACAGCTTGGCTCCGTATCCATTTCGTCCGCCGGTCACTTTCTTCTCGTCGTCATCATAATTGGACCAAGTCAGCAAATGACCGAAGATCATTGTGGGAACTAACATTTTTTCTTCTTTATGTTCCACGACCGGAATACCGTGCCCGTTATTCCAAACAGAGATCTGGTTCTGCTCTCTATAAAACCAAAAAACCCCAAATAAGAACCAATCACTGTTTCGAGTTCCTGCGTTAAATCGCAAACTTGAAACTTACGCGTCAATGCCAACCTTGATCATGGACATTTTTGGATCGCGCTGCTTGTTATCCGCCGCATTTACCAATATCTCGTCGAAAATTTTGTACAGTCCGGGAACGAATTTTATTTCGCGAAAAACCATCTTCTTCTCCTCGGTATCGTAGACCCACATCTTTTGCGACACGAGTTCCGTCGAGCCAATGTATGTATCGGGACGAATGAGAATGTGCTCCAGCTGCGATTTCTTCTGGTAGATCTTCTTAATGGCTTTCTTCTCTTTGGGGGTGCGGGCCATCTTTGTTGGTTGATTGTCAGTATCTCCTTCATCTTCGGATGATGCTGCAGCCTTCTTCTTTTTGGTAGCCTTAGTCTTCTTTGGAGAACCTGAACCACCAGGAACGTACTCGTCCTCCTCTGACGACATGACCGTTAACGAATCGCTGCACTTGAACTCAAACACAGGGATCAGACATCCATAACAGAAAAAGTTCTAGTAGAAGAAAAACGTCCAGACGTTTTGTGCAGGAAAAACTAACCGCTAGCCAAACGAAACAGGGAGGAATGACAACAATATCCGTAAATTACCGCCTTAAAATTTCATCACAATGATAACAAACCGAGAACCAAAACTAAACGCAAATAAAAAGTGCAGCACTGCAGATGCATGGCTGCAAGCCTCATGCCTCATGGCTAGTAATGTATATGTAAGGCTTCCCTACTGAGAAGGCAGTAAGGTGCAAGTTGGTGCACTATTGTGCATCTCTACTGTCAGTATGTTGCGCTCGTGAAACTCATCACTGATTTTGATTCTCAGAATCTGCAATCCGTTTGCGTGAGAAATGAAACCTTGGACTCCGTAAACTAAAATTGCAGTTGGGCTTTCCCGCTTTCCCGTTTCTAGCACTACGTCCAAATAATGTCATGTCAAGAATCAAGGGCTTCTTAAATTTGAGGCGAAAAGTCCGAAGGATTTTGAAGAAGCACTGGTTTCTGTCAGTTATTATACCATTCCTTATTGGTGTATCCGTAGCGTTCATTCAGACGGATTGTCAAGCAAGCGGATCGAATTGTTATTATTTCAGATTAGGTTGCTATGGAGGTTTGGGCATAGTTTTGTTCATTCTGTTCGTGGACCTCTGCGTCTGCATCTATCAATTTCGCCGGGGCACTCCCATAGAAGACGACAAGGAAGACGGAGGTTTCAAAGAGCGTACGGTAATACGTCGGCGAAGTACCTTTGCGAACCTTGCCCAGCGGCGGCGGGGTTTGCCTCCGGCATAATCAGGTTGGTGTTCTAATGGGTTACAGTTGGTTATTACTGTACTTGTTATTTGTGTCAGTTTGTGAATTGTAATATTCCAAAAATAGTTTAATCTGACATTCTGACCAGAAAAGAGTCTGCTCTTACATTTTTCTCTTTCCTTGTTTTACTCTAGTTAATTGTTTCCGCTTCCAGTTTGAGCCAGTGATGTAAACAATTTGACTGACTGTTGGTTGTGCATCTGCTCATTCCTGTTGATATCGCACAATTTACACCCAAGGTTTTTCCCTGACAGTGTATCGCGGAGTAAATTTCGGATTGCTTTCCTAAATCGGTAAACATTCCGCATCTTCCGCGACTCCAGGCCGCTGGCATATTCCGTCGATTATCCATTAAAAAATTGCTGCGACGAAGGGGCATTATGCGAATCGATGTAGCAACTTCCAGAACCACGATGTCTGAAGAAGGTAAAATTTTCATAACTCATGTTAATTTGGTCTTAAAATACACTGTATCAGACCGTACCTTTCAGCCGCTGGAATCCCAGAGTTTGTGTTGTAGACGATATCCCCGGAAAAGTGCGCGAAATCCATGCACTGCTGGCCAGTGCCAACTCTGCGAACACAGAGCGACTGCGCCAGATGGCCGTTCTACCAGGCGGACTTTTGACGAATAAAATTCGTCAGCAAGCGTGGCCTAAAATTCTGGATATCACTCCCTTTGCAAAACATGACGAACCAAGTACGACAGTCCGCTTCAATTGATCTTGTTACAGTGTCTAAATTATGCGGTGTCTAATTCGTAATTTTTGTGAAGTGTTTAAAAGAGCTATTTTTTGTAAATTTTTGGTTGGTATTTTGTTAGTTATTGGTTTCTGCTTAGAATTAGTTACTAAAATTTCTATGGGTTTTCGCAGCCGAAGAGGACATGAAGGAGCACCGAGATGCGCGTGTTGTGGACTTGGATGTCGAGAGACTGCTCAAAAGATATCCGCCTGATTTGGATGCGGAAGTCCGCGATGAAATGCAGGATGTGTTGAAGCGTGTCATTATGAGGACATTGCACGGAACAGACTATCATTACTACAAAGGATTCCGTGACATCGCCATTACCGTGCATTTGGTGCTTCGCGATGGGAACCGTAAGTTTTATCAGATTTATAACCGATGCGCTTTCTTGTATTTTTATTTAACAACTTAACTGTGGTCGTACCAGTTCACATGCGGCATGGAATAATTTTCAGCTGCTTCTGCAATAATAACGGTGTATTATGCAGTACTTTTACCATGGACATATGGATAATATTATAAGTATTGTTGGATGTGTGTGTTTCGGGAAGTGTAGAACTACTTATCATTAGTAATAACTACTAATAAGTACTACTTAGTGTTAAAATTTGCTCGTTGTTACACAGCTTGAATTACTTAGTGTTTTTGCTTTGTAGTGACGGTTGCCGTTCTTCGAAAACTGTGCCAGACTCATTTCCGCGTTTTCATGACGCCGACGTTATTAGATACGGTTACTATGCTGCAGTTCATTTATCCACTGATCCGCAGATGTAACCCCCATCTCCATGATTTTTTAACACCGTAGGTCGTTGCCTTTATGGCTCTATCTGAAAGCTTGCAGATGATAATTTTTGGAATTCCTGTGTTATGGGTATTATTGGTTCGATGTGTACTGTATCACCAAATTTGCATGGATAGTTACTTGTACCGTGTGTTTGTATTATTATTTTTTTAATTAGTCATGGACTCATGGTGCAGGCTGCTTTGGGGTCACGCGTGACTTACAGTGTGGATGCGTAATGGTGGTTGTGTGACGTACGATCGCTTTACGGAACGTTTTTTTAAATTTTGTGTTTTTCAGTCGACCGTAAAAATTATGAGCAACCTAGCAGGTGTTAAATATTAGATATTAATGGCAGGGTTGAGCGTTAATATTTTTATTCAATCGCTAAGCTTGTATTTCAGAAAATCCAGTGCACAATTGAATATGTGTGCTTATTTGTTTGTATTGGTATATTTACGGATAATTATAATCATCCTTTTAACCGTTCTGACGTTTTTTAGGTCAGACATTGGCACAATGTTTGCTTTGCCATGGCTTATTACTTGGTACAGTCACAACATACAAGAAAATGTTCCCCTAACATTGGTTGTTCGCCTGTGCGATCTGTTTATTGCCTCCGATCCACACATGCCGATTTACTTGGGCGCTGCTGTGAGTTTCATGCTAAGCACGTGAAGGATTTAATCAGTTTAAAAGGATTTTCTTAAAACAGATAGTGAACAGCCTGTCGCATCGGATCCTGTCGTTGCCTGAGGATCAGGCCGAAGTTCACGGATTTCTCAATTATCTCCCCACCACTCTATCATGGGAAACGTTAATCAAAGACGCCCGGGATCTTTACCTTCAATTCCCTCCTGCCACGATTGCCCCGGAGGCTGAACGTGTACCGTACGTATCTGCTATCTGGGCTTTCGTAATGGCCGATTCTGCTTAAAGTCCAGGGCTGATTAGATGCTATTATCGTGATTACAGAACAATTGTTGAACCCTTATTGCTGCTTTTAAATTCTGAAAATATCGTTCTGCTGCATTTTCATGGAGTGGAGTGCTTTTACGACAGTGCACGACAGTTTTTTACGACAGTTTATTGATTAACTTTAAATTAATTCAAAAAGTTCGCTCGCTGTGATTCTTTTATAGAAAGCGTAAACATGGATTTCTTAAATTTTGTAACATATTTCTTTTAGAATTTGATCCATTTCGGCGATGGAAGTTTTTTTTTGTAGATTTGCCTTTATATTTTATTTTCCAGTACAGTAACGTTTTCGTTCGTTTTGGTTAGACAGCTTCAGGAAGAGGCTCGCGAAAACAAATTTACAAGACCAACGAAAAAGCCACCGGTGATCGCACCTCAACATGACCGTTTGTAAATGAAATTTGGTATGGCAGCCGGCATTGGTGTTGTTATTGTGGCGGTACTCATTGCCCGATACTATTCTCGCTCTTCCATTCCGACCCGGCTTCCGATGGCCAAAAGTTGGCCAGTCCTCCCAATGATTTGTGATGGTGATTTTTGTACAGAAATGAGCAAGAGAGATTTCCTGTTTTTCGTTTAACCTCGCGTGTGAAATTTTCTTAACCAGTTTTGTCAGATCATTTATGAGATTTGTTTGGCCATTCATTCGTGCTATGGTTTGGCTTAATAGTAGACAATTTTCGTACCTGAACGTGGTTATGATGTATGTGTTTGACAATTATGTGTTTACACGAAAATTGAAGAAGGAAGAGATTTCGGAGCATGCTATGTGATTTGTCAGAGCGTTGAATGGTACACACTGCACAGTGTGCGCAGAGCATTCCTGACAAGCTGGAGGTAGACACTAGACAGGGTACTTGAGCGATCTGCTGCTGCCTTTCCCAGCCGTATTTCCACGTCGTCGTTGTTTTCTTCGTCGTTTCGTCTGTGCGCCGCGCCATAGAGGAAAGGGAAAGTGAAAGCTGTTATGGCCATCTCTTTAAGCGTTATCTTGTTTGAAATGGTCAAATTGGCAACGCCCACTGGTCAGTCCGGTCGGTGTTTAAGTGCTGCAGGAGAAGTTCCATTGTAAACGCCGATAATTGTAGTCATTTTAGTGTTCAAGAAAACTAACTTTCCCACGAAGATTGCAATTGGCATCGGTCTGCTGTGCATGTATAATTTCTGGATGCCGTTGATAAAAGATTCTAGTGTGTCGCAAACATGTATTCCCTAATTTTTCTTGCGTACTACTTACTTCTTGGAGCTCATGGGCAAATTATGCCACGCACTACGCATGAAAATGAAATCGTCGCAACATTAACTATTATTATTATTATTACGGCACAAGAGCAGACAACCCCGAAGGGACTTCGAGTCTGGTCGAACAAAAACAATTTTCCGCTAACAAAAATGTTTAGGAGAGTTTAACAGATCTGAGTAGAAATTTGAAAGAAGGTACAGAACTGGCTTCGAGAATTTTAGGATTAACAGCAAGAAGTTTATCAAGAAGACGCTTTAGCCGCATTTCCATAGTCCACCCTCCGATAACTTTCTTTGCCCGCGTAACATCGATCCGGGCCGGCTTCCGCAAGTTGTAGCGCGTGGTGTTATCTTTTACTTGGATCATGTCCAGGAGGTAGGCCGGAAGCGGAAGCGGGAACTGATCTTTGTTCCAGAACTTGAACAACCACACCGCATCGCTCTGCCGCCATCGGTCGAATATGTGAGGAATACCCAGCTTCTGATACAGTTCCGGAGTAACCGGCATCTTGTAATCAGTGATGGTTTTCAGAGCTTTACGTTGTAGTCCGGCTAGCTTGTCGCGCTCAGTCGAAGACGCTGCAGACCATACCGGCGACTGGTGTGCGATATGGCAACCGAAGCAGGCGTGATAGAGACCTTTGCGCTGTGACATGCTGAGCCCTTGCTGTGCCCGTTTAATCATGGCAATGCCAAAATTCCCTTTCCGCTGTACCTTTCTGAACTGCTCATTCCACTTCAGGTGATTATCAATTTCGACACCAAGATATCGTACACATTTCGCTATGCCAATTACCGACCCATTAATGACAACTTCCGGATCCGGTTCTGTATTTCGGTCAGAACATAAATACATCGCTTGGCATTTCTTTGGGTTTACCTGCAACAAATTTTCTTCCAGTGCTTGGCCGACGCGCACTAGTCCACTGTTCAATTTCGCGTACGATTTGTTAAATTTTCTAATACTCGGCATATGATGTCTGACGGGCAAAGATGCGACTCGGGATGGTTTTCGTCCAACAAATGTGATCCCCATTTCACCGTCTGCTTTACTACCACCGATGCGACCTGGTTAGTCACAAATACTGCACTACAATTACTACAATAACTTGCAATCGCCAGGGTTTAAGTATGATTTAGATTAGGAAAATGAGAGTACTAAAAAATTGAACCGGTTTCCTATGCGAAGGGTTACAATCTATATTCTTATTAGCTCAAGCCAGTCGCTTCACAAGTTTGTAACAAAAACGGGATTAATTACAACAGAAAAATTTCACTTAAATTGTCTGTTCCATCGATAGTGCCAAGAACAGAAACTGCATTGCCTCTTTGAATTTCAATCGATAGACGCTGGCGTAAGAATTCGTGAATTAGTTTCCTATTAGTAGTATGTACTATTAGCAATAGTCTTCCCAACTGCCATAGAAGGAAAGTAATTTGTTTGATCACATTTTTGTTCAGTTCAAATTAATTTTAACATGTATTAAAGCTGCACTGCTAATTTCCTGTAATGACTGCCAAGAAACATTTGCTTACCGGCACACTGCCGCACTCACAAAACAACACTACACAGGACGCACTCTGTGCAGCCTGTCTGGTTGTTTCAAAATCCTATTTTCGACAATATCTTATGGTAAATTAAATAAGTTTTGATTTCTTTTGTATTGGTTTTATAACATGTAAAGACTGGGGATAGTGTTTATTATACGAAAAGTGGTTGTTAACCATAAAATGTTTTATGCAGGAACGACACTGTTGATCCGTTGGCCACGTGTGATTTCGCTGGACCTTTCACATTTGGACCGTATGATAATACCGCAGAAGTAACCTTCGGTGAACAACTGAACACTCTTAAAAACCCTTTCGTCTTTAACATCACACACGCCTGGCGTGGGGTGGAAATGCGCATCCGCATCAATGAGAGGGAGCGTGGCAGTTTCCTTGGAGCTAATACGGCAAAAGGACCGGTAATAGGATTAGAAAGCTCACGTACTGATAGTACTGCCTAGCGCTCCTTGAAGTTGATTTTATCGTCTATACTCAAATGATATGAAGAATGGATTTGAAAATGAGGGGTGAGCTAAATTATTATTTGAGGTAATAAAATGATTACTATTTGAGGCGCCTATTAACGAAATAGAAATAGCCACCAAAGTTATAAAAAATCGCCGTTTGATTACGCTCCGTTGTGGTGAATGTGAACCCTTCGTCCAATTTAAAGCATTATATTGACAGACAGACCAACAACTTACTGCATGCCATGGAGATAGACAACACTTATTTATTACATGCAAATACATAAATAACAGATGCTGCGTTGTAAAAGTTAACTATTTGTCGAAAATAAAGTTTGCTGAATCGCCCCAAAGGGTTGTTGAATCGCCCGGCGAAGAACAATGGACACGGAACCAGAGTTGCGCATCCGGATCCACTGTTGGATCCGGGTTTGCCGAATCGCCCTACGTACCATAGAAAATAACTTTGGTGGCTATTCTCAATCGATACAACAAAATCATCTTACATATTCAGATGTTTATTTTTAGTGTGTTTAAAAATTTATTTACAATGACATATTAGATTTAAAGCTAAAATATTCATTACAGGCTATTTAACTTCACATACATACTTCTTCAACAGCCTCCATCCGGAGGCATGCTGCGCTTACGGATGACCGGTTCCACAGCGGCCAACACCAGGTATGGCGAAATGCATTCTTATCATGCGCGCTTAAAAATTATTGGCTTAAATACAGTTCCACACATACAAATTTATTATAAAAGTACGTCTAAACACGTCTATTCTTAATCTATTGGTACTTTCATTAATAAACAACGCCACCACCTGCACCGGGCATATAATTTGTCAGTTGTTTGCATGCCGATATGTATCAATGTAGTATCATAATGTGCAAGTTACATAGTATTTTAATATCTATATTAATATTTTTATTTATTATTTGTTTCTTTTATTTATTAGTTTATTTAGTGAAACTGAAAATTTTTTTAATTCATAGTGGTTTGACAATTTCAGCCTGCAACTGGAATCTCGAATTCAGTGCCTGCCCCATTACTACGATTCGGAATGTTCCACATATTGTGTGCCGCGTCCAGACGACCATTTCACATGCGACTCCCGAACCGGACAAAGTGTCTGTGAACCGGGCTGGACCGGCGACTTCTGTAATGCAAAGATGCTGTCGGAGAATCTCAACATTCATCCTTTAACGTTTGGCTCGCAAACCGATGACGTGGTGGCATACGAAATGGAGGTGACCAACAGCAGCGAGCCCATCGGCGACGCACTGCCAACTACCGGCAACATCACATTGGCCGCCGAAACACTTCACACGGATCCCGATGGCGGTATCAATCCTATACACGTTCAGGTGGTACGAATGGAAGGCACGACCATCCACGAAGAAGAAGGTCATGAACCGTATTTTGAAAAGCATTCCAGCAATGTATCGGCCGAAGCCGTCACCAGCGGCGGGATGGCCACTGTCCATCCAACACCGTCTTCGACAGTGTGGCCGTTAACCGTATCGCTACTTATGGGCAGCTTGACTTACCTGGCGACAACGTCCCCGTCTACCGAAAGCTCGACCACCGAAAAAAAGACCACGGTTACGTCAACGTCGGACAATGCGACGCACGTCCCAGCAACAACGTTATCTGCACTTGCAGATTTGGAGACCGGCTCCTCCTCCACAAGCGAAGCGACTGCTGCCGTTATATCATTGGCCGAAAATCATACAGTAACTGAAAATAGTATAGCGATACCAAACCTTCTTATTGTACAAACTTCCGTCAACCTTACCACTGTAACGGAAACAACTGTCTCCTCCAAAACTGGTGCACCAACTGCATTGTCCGAAAAGGAACAATTTGGCAAAGTCAAAGATTTCGACGAATTGGAGATTGTGGAGCTTTCGACGGTTGCCGGTCCGTCAACAGTCACTGACTCCAGCGCGTATGACATTGTGCAGATCGTGTACGCTACTCAACCTGAAACCCCGGTAATGTTTTCCGCTCCAGGTTTGTTTTTCGAATGAATGTTCACGATAATTTTTAAAACCTCACAGGTTACTGAACCGGTGCTTATTAAAGAATCCGTGACAACCGGCGCTCCAACAGGAACCACACTTGTTAGTACTATCACGACCGGCACCTCCGAACCCTCGCAGACAACAGGATCTACGACAACTGACACCACAAGAGCAGGAACAGACCATCCGAGCCCAGAAATGACTGGCCCACATTTGCTGAATAACCTGAACGGAACTGTACTGACTACCAGCATTCCACCGGAAACAATTTTGCCGGAAATCTCAGCTGCAACACACAGCACTGACACGATAGAGGAAGCCAGCGCAGTAACAGTTTCACCGGTGACGACAGGCCATCCCCAGAAGGTCAGCGATTCGTAGTCCAGTTCGTCCACATCTTTTTTAACTGCAGATCATAATAATACGACACTCGGGCCAAAGCATGCGAACTCGCTGACAGAAAGTCGTAAGTTGTACTTTTATTGCACATATACTAAACAAGCGACCCAGAATACCCGCCACGCTTTGCCAGAGTCTCTGGGTACAGCATCCGATTTAAGACTCCAGGATAATAAATACAATGTTTTTCGTCAAGGTGTCGCTTTTGTTCATTATGATGTACCGCTTGGAACGGGACTGACGGCGAGCTCCATTCACGATAGTTCATTCCTGGACAAACTGAACTGGACCATCTACCAGGTAGCCCGCGAGCGGCTTCAAGAGCGCAGCGAAACCAGCGGAACCACTGCGGCTTTGACGACATCTGTAGAGCTGACCGGTCTGTCAATGTGAGTGAATTTTGACTATTGCAATTTCAGATCGTGCAGAATTTTGAAAAAGTGACTGTGATCTTGTAGCTCCAACCAATCTATGCAACCAACTATTACCGTGTACGCCTTAGCCAATCAAACCGCCGTCTTCACTCCATCGGAGTTCCGCGTCATAATTCAAGCTGCGCTGCACTTGCTGGACGCCCACAATGCGGCTACGTTGTATGCAGTAAGTTTGTCACTAACATTGCCATCCTTAATTCTACCGTGCGTAAACCTAATAACAAAATTTTGTTGAAACATTTTATAATGAACAATTACAAACAAATCAGTCCGTCTGGTGCGCAGGTTTGCGTTTTCGTAATTCATAGTGTAGGCACCCGTCTTCGGTAGAGGCCGAAAAAATGTTGAAACGAAAGGTCATCGCACCGGTCACAACCCGTAATTGATTGTTTTGTTGCAGGGATATATTCCGCATTCCCCGGGTATAATTATGTTCATAGCGGCACTCTGCGTTATCGTCGTAATACTTTTGGGGATTGTAATCATCCTAGCTAGAAGTTCCCATTCACGGTATCGGTTGGATAGTCCTTTCTCCGACGGACCCCCTTCGACTTCGCACAACTGCAGCCTGATGGTATCGGCCTTCGACAATCCCATGTTTCAGGACAGTAGTTCCGAACTGTGTCCGGCTGACGATATCGTTTCCCTGCAACCTTCCACATGCGCGGTGACGGACAATGCCGCGTCCAGTGAACGTGTATACAGTACCGTCCGCTCTTCGGATCTGTCGCACAGATCAGGAAGTCATCCGCCCATTGCACGCATCCGGACGACCAGCACATTTAAGCAGCTTACTAATGGCGGGACTTTGTAACGATATTTCCCATTGCAATAGGTCCACCATCCTAAGATTTTTCATTGTTGATTAAGTATCTACAATTTCTATATTCGCTTCAATAAATTTTTCTACTTATAATCATTGTGGCTTGTTTCCTTTGAAAGGTTACCGAAAACTGTTAATATGCACGGCACTTGGCTCGAGCACTGAATTGCAAACAAATTTGTTTTTATATTACTCTTTTGGCCTCTCTTACCAGATTTATAGTAATTATTTGCATTTCACACGTTGATGTGGGTATACCAATGTACTCCTAAACCACGTAAATTTCATAAAACACAATGACTTCGTAAAATGGATGCCTGTAATAAACAGAGTGTTTACGATAACGGGTTCGGTAAGAGGTGATTGTCTGTAACGACGGCTTTCTTTGGCTTACATCAAATGTGCTGTCGTGCAACGCCGCAAATACTTCAACTCGTTGCAGATATCATATCGCAAATTTAACATCAATTTCTCACTTCAATAATTTGATTTGTACAACAAAGCCAAACAAAATTCAACGAGCCACAACAAAGAAAGATTTCATAAATACAAAAACTCAACCGAAACTTTCCGAGAATACCTCTACAGCAAATCCAGCTCAGCATCCCGCGGTGCATGAAAGACAGACAAGTCCAAGGACACGTTAGTCTAAAACCAGCTAAACTGCCGTAACAATCACAATCTGCATCTGAGCATCAGTTCATAACCACATCCACACCAGCGTTACACTGTAGTATGCCCATCACCTTATGCTGTGCTCATCTTCGTACAATACTTCACGCAAAATACTGATCGCTTTTCTGGCTTGTGGAAAACTGCCGTTGTGCCGCCGGCTTCCCGCCAAAATTGTCACCCCTGAAAGACGCTTTCATGGGTGCTCCCCGTTCAAAGTTTTTCGGCGTGACCGGTTCGCTCGGGACGAAGGCCTGCGTTTCCGGGTAGTCGTCATGGTCAGTGTCATGATCTTTGCTCTCCCCGTTCGGTATGTGATGGCCCGGCGGGATGGCATACGTATTCAGCTGGACTGGTTGCCGCTCCATGTAGGGCGCCATGGGATACTGCGGGGCTTCGTTGTGCGGATTACTTTTCCGCTTTTGGCGATATGTGACAATCGAAAGTGTTAAAATGGTACCAGCCAGGAATGATAGAACGCATCCGACAATCAAATATCCCGTATAACCCAGGGAGCCGTAAGCAGCGGCTTGGTTGATGGAGCTGGCAGTCTCTATATTGTTCTCATCTATATGTTATTCGTTCAGACTTAGCACACGTAGCATTGCTGTTTTACAAAGGTCACTCTTCTGTAAAATAACATATCGTACTCACCATACAATTTGCACACTCTGGCCTCAACTGTCGATTCCCCATGGCGACACGCCTTGCTATCTTTTATGCAGATCCGATGTCTGGACTGTTCGTTATTCGTGCACGGTGACCAATCGGACCAGCATCCCCATGAAGTGTCCTCGGTGGCTAAAGTAAGAAATTTGCTGATCAGGACGACTGAATCAGGCAAAACCACACTATTTACATCCAAGCAAATTACCACTTGGATACCCTACCTTGTTGTTCAAATGCTGGACAAGGACGTTGTTCAGCACCTTTACAATCATAAAAACGCTCCTGTACTCCGATATGGTTGCACTCCATCCAGGGGCTCCAGGAAGCTTCCACACGGGCATCGTATACACTGTAGAACAAAAGAAATTTACCATTTCTCGACAGATTCGTCGACAAAAAGCACCACAATATCCATGCAATAAGGGAGATAAAAACTTCAAAACATGGCAAAAACTTTTAAAAATAGTTTCTCGATTACCGGCCAGTGTGACACGCTCGGGCATTTGGACATTCTCGTTTGTTATGCTTCAAATTAACTTCCAGTTCGGTTCCATTCATAATCGCCACACACTGAAATCTGTGTTCATCAAACGCTTCGGCCGATCCTTTGTGAGGATCACTAATCCATATGGACCAGCTACCAATCTTTGTCATGGGTGGACAGTCTTCCACGTTGCAGTCTTTGCTTTCCACCTGGGGTCCATCGCACTTCCCCGTGGGTGACCCTAACATACAGGATCGTGTACGCCGCTGCGTTCCCCGTCCACAAGAGCGTGAACATTCGCTCCACGGACCCCAATCCTGAAATCGCGCCCCCGACATCACCGGCGCCGCCAATGGTACAGCCATGCGCAGATCGGCTTTTGCCTCGCATTCGCCCACATCGCACGATCTGCTGTCCAGTGCACTGCCTTCGCAGTCGTTACCGCCAAATTGTGGTAGAGGCTTTGTACAACTGCGGGTACGGTTTTGCTGGCAGCGGTTGGCCCGTGAACATTCACTCCAAGAAGAATAATCTGTCCATCCACCGTGCCGCGTACAATTGGTCATTTGGAATTGTCTTGCATGACACTGACTGCCGATGCATTTTCTTGACCGGCACTGACACGATTCATGACTGCCATCCTCTTTACACGGATACCACGCCTGCTCGTCCCATGCCGGAAAGATCGTATTACTGTGACAATTGTCCAGACGGGAACGCGTCCATCCGGTGTTGTGTTGCTTGTCACCTTCCGGTTGAGCTCGACACATCTGGCGAAGACTATCCCAGCCGCAGTGTGGATCACCCGAGTCAATACAGGATCTGCACGGAGAAAAAAAGAGCATAACACGTTTTTTCTACGCGTCCATACGCACGATAAAAACCACAAGTGGTCTTAGTTTACCTTTCGTTAGAGTGCTCATAACAAGCGTGGTTACTCAACCGAATAACCCGTTGAGATGTCCCAATAATCAGCGCTTGCTGCTTCGTTAACAGCTTCATCGTTAAAATGCTCTCAAGTGGCTTAAATAAACTGGTCCATGCTGCCACGATACAGGCTCGCCCGGAACGGGTATCCGCCGGATCAAGAACATATTTGCGGATATCTTTATGGCTCGTTATTACGTAGAAGACATAGACAAAGTGATCATTCCCTATGGAAATGCGTTCCGCTTGTAAAAAATGGAACCTAAAACGAGAGATGTTTTTAATAACTGTAAACTCGTTTTTATAATTTCTAACATGGTTTTTTACAACATATTTGTAACATATGACTATGTGTATTCTGCATTATATTATACAAATGCACTAAAAAACAGGCGCTACCAGAAAAAGAAGCGGTTGGTTTTTGTGGATTCGAATTTTGTAAATGAGGGTTTAACGCGTCATTGGCAGTGAAAGCCGAAAGGATGCGGCAAGTGAGCCTGAGCGAGTTTATTTCCTTATTCAGCACTTGATTAATCAAATGTTACGCAACTGTTTGGTGGAATCAAATAGTTTGAACTTATTCAGCTGTAAAAATTAAGTCAGAGACAACAAATAAGGCCCATCTGTCAACTAATCAATCGACGGCGCAAATTTTGACGAGAGTCAACGAACCTCCATAATACCATTTCAGCAAATTCTGACACAAGCCACAAACGGATGAAAACGCTAACCGCAAAATTGCGGCGCCGGTTCAGGTAACATTATCTGCACTTTTGACACTTATAGATGTATAATTTGATGCCCGTAGCCAGCTTAAACGCAGTAACGCGCTGCTTAATTGCGTTTAATTATGGTATCTACTGTTTGAAAAGGAAGCCACTGAAAAGTTGCAGAGAGCAAAACACTTTACAGGTTCAGTTCGGTAAAACAAGTTTTTATATTATAGGGATAAATACGTTGGTAGTAATTCGAGCGCAAATCAAGCAAGTCGTTCTATTTACAAGTTTCTTGAAGTCGTACCATGAAATAATGGTAGTATTGCTTTCACCGACTATTCGTACCAAATTTCTTTACGCTCTGCCTTAACTGATTTGATCGTACAAATATCTTTTCCGTTAATTCGATCATTTTATTTGTACTTCGTAGTCAATGCAAAACGAAATCCAACAAAGGGCATTAATTTATTTGCTGTTTGATTCTGGCAGACCTTTACCGTATACAATTATTCAATAGATTATTATCGATCCGGAACTGTGACGAAAATTCTGATAAATATTAGTAAATTGTAGTACTGTATCTCACAAACCGATTGAGATATCGCCCGTTAATCGTCCCGTTATTTTGCTAATGCCATCTAAATCTGTTGTAATTTTACTTGTCGGCATTCAACTGAATGTATTCGTACCTAGCACCTAGCAAGTCGCTAAAATCTATCAATCACTGACTGCTATCTGGTGCAAATTCCGTAATACTTACTGCGTCATTTCCTCGATGACAACTGGCTTGTCAAACAGTGGCCCAATTCCTGGTCCAACGCTTTCAAACATTAACCGAGGGTCACTTGCAAATTTCAGATCAAGCACCGTCACATTTCTGCCTTGACTGTCCTTCCGCACTGAACACTGCAAACAAAAAACCATCAAATGAAAGATTAAACTGATGATTGGCCAAACGACGTCGATAATCCCGATCTACTGTTCTGCCGCTCGACTCACGTTGAAGTTTCGGTATTCAGGCGTATCGAGTTTCTGCCACATCGAAGCAGTATTAGGCTGCTCCTGGTAACTTCCGTCGAAAACCCGCTCAATAGTTCGCATCTCGTAGACGCAGAGGGCAGCCCCAAAAAGGCTGTGGCTGTAACAAAATTTCACAAAATCAAATTATCCAAGTATAACATACTGTACGAAGGCATTATTAATTAGCAATTTATTTTCCACATCTGCCTAATGGTAAATAGGTATTATTCAGCAAGAATTAAGTATTACGCTATAAAAGGGAACACCAACAAATATTAATTCTGTTGTTCTAAACCCATGGACCCATAACAGTTTTCCAAACATTACCACTTACGACTGTCACGAGTAAGAGTTTGTTTTCGTTTATTAACAATAACAAGTAAGGATTTAGCACACTTTTGCACTGTGTACCAGTAACATTCGTATCCCTACAGAAGGAAAGGTAAGCCTAAAAAACTACCCAGTACTGCAATTGTTTTTATGTGCACGAACAATCTGAAAATTGTTTAGCCATCTAAATTTCTGATGATGATTATGGTTATTTTTGTAATGAATCAATGTAAATCTGCCTTCCATGAAAGAAACATATCTTACATGCTTCAAGTATACATATAATCATGTACAAACAAGCATTTTAATGCACTGAACGCAAGATATGTAGTATGGCATACTGCGTAGCAGAATAAAACGTTACCGGTAGCTAGGCATAATTTTCAACGCCCTCTGAATGTTAAAGACAGCAGAAAATCGTCAAGGTTTCATTCAAGCCGGTAACACAAACAACATTGTGTACAAAAGATGGCAGGTGTCATGATCGAGAGGGTCAAACAGTCTGCTTAATGTCAGCGGAGGACTCGCTGATTTCTCGTTTAGCCTAGACTTTACGCACACATTACGATCAAATTATAAAACCTTATACAAGTGGCACTTTTAAGAAAGATACCGTCAGAATGCCATCATCAGCTAAACCATGCGGTCAATTCACTATGGCCAGCATAATAAAGAGCCAGAAAAATACAGTAAGTCAATACAACCCATAATCATCGCACGCACTACCTGCATAATACTACGTTGTCAACGTTGTGTTTACAAACAAGAATCTAGACTAGCACATACCCAGGCGTGTTGAAAATGCCGGCGAAGACGGTTCTTGGAGTAACAAGCTGTTCGGCATTGTCATTCAGAATGGCAATCTGTTGTACTTGGTCGAACGAATCGTCATTACTCGCCGACCGATCAAAGGAACTTCCAAAACGTAGTGGGCATTCGATTCGCGCTTTCTGGAACGTTGTCCACTATAAAACGCACAAAAATTTATAATATACTGACCAAAACTGCGAAATAAGGACATACCTGCACACCGGTAACTTTTGAGGTTCCTATATCGTTCTGCAACAAGTAATCCATAAGGTTGAATTTATAATGTTAAATCGATGGAAAACGTAAATTACTGATGCGTTTTCTAATGAATCGATATATCTCAGTTTTATTTTTCTGATATAACCACAGTCTTCGAGTAATAAATTTTTATGTCCGTTGTCAAGTTTCGTCATACCTGGCACACTCGTGCAATACGACTGTAAACCGGCTTCTTTTCGTTGGATTTACTGAAAAATTCCCGAGCGGTCTCACGAAAAAACACATACGCAAACGGTCCTTTCTCAAATATCTCCACAAAGTATGCGTCTAAAATAACACGTATAAATGAGCGAAAACCAACCCATTTTCCCAACGCTATCAGCTTTCGTTTTGCTTATGTACATATAGAAAGACCTAGATCGTCACGTATCTCATGAGCCGCTTCTTATCCTTAAAACGATAATATTCACGACCCACCACAAAAGCACACATGCGTAATCAGCCAAAACAAATTTAAACTCTTTAACCGCTGACCAGCATAACAAAATTAATGGCGTATGTAATTATAACAGCTCGCACATCATTAATACGACAAGTTCGGAAGTAGCAAGAAAAGAAGAAGCGCCAAAGTTAAAAATCTGCGCTTTATCAATAATTATTGTTAAAATTACTTTGCACGAATTATGTAGTTTCCTCACCGTCCACCCATAAAGCGCTGTTTTTTGGTGTCCTTATTATAGGCACTGCAGACTGCGGCGAGTAGCGATGAAATCCCGGGTCTAAGCCATTCCAAGCAAACCGGCTTCCAAAGTAGAGATCGCCACTTCTCGCTGTATATGTGGCTATTGACACATTAGCGGGAAATGGACTCATAAGTGCGGAAAGCGCACCATCTTCCCGCGATAATTCTTGATTCAAGTCGTCGGCCTAATATACAAGAAAAAGCACTTTGCGCCATCCCAGTTAAATAATCGAAATTGTCAGCTTGATCAAACCTTTCGCCAAGTGCAGACCGGATTAAATGCATTGTTTCCACAAACAAATAACTTATTTCCATCGCCACTTTTGAGCAACACAGTGACATAATTAAGGCATCCCTCTTGATCGGCATAGCCTTTTATTCTACAGTTTTCTCGATCGGTTTCATTGGCTTCCCATGGAATTAAATTGATGATATCTAGATTGTCGGCTCGCAGTTTGTACAGGGCTTCACGGCCTCCAACATGTAAAATATTCGTTGCCAAAACGGGATCGTACAATATCTGACGGAAGTCAGAGCCATTTTCCAAAGAAAATGTCCTCAAAACGTCTCCTGTAAATCGTAGTGACGTCTATTATTGTTAGAAACGTGAAGTACGTATGCATATTTTCAGTGATTCTGGTGGTGTATTTTCAAAATATGCATATAAAACATGCTTTACAAAGTATGCCGGCGTTTTTGAATTAGCTTGCCGCACTAATCGCCAATTCGCAATATTATATCAAAGATTTTTACATCATATTTATTGGCAAATTTAATTTACCTCGCAATAACCACATTTCACAAGTGCGGACGATAGAAAATATTCATTTTACAGCGGAAGTCATAATTATATTTGCTGTATAAAGTCTGTAACTACTGTATATATGGTTAATTTTGAAACTTTTACGTACACGAGTGCATCAATTCGTTAGATAAAATCATAAAACCAAAAATTTAAAAACATAAAAAATAACTGCTTTCAGATATTTTTGTTTTTACGGTGTAAATATGTAATGAGTTACTACAGTGCCAAGATTATCCTTGTCTACAACAAGATCCAAGGCTATCAGATTTAAAACCAATACCACTTTTTCATTGTTTTTGGAATTAGTGATCACCGAAGGGACACTTTTCCCATAATAAGTGCGGAAAGTGGATCGTTTTGCTAAAAAATGTAACAGCATAGAAAACAGTATTATGTAAATTTAATAGTGTTAATGGAGCCGGATTGAATTTGCTTACAGATAAAACAGTATACATCGGCAGCATTCAAGATCACCAAAGGCACCTGACCCATCATAACTTCCCAATCCTAACTGTATTTCCATAAAATAAACTTTGTACGAATACAGTAATAATTAGGATGCAAATGCTTTATTACGAGTGAAACCCTTTACACCGTGCCCGTGGTGGAACTTTTCTCCCTCGTTACCCAAAATTTAGACAGATCGAGAACCAGAGCAAAAGTAAAGTAATTAATTTGGAGATCTGATGATATGTTACAAAATCGTATGCACTGACAACCTAAATGTGTCTGTACACAGTGGTCTGAAGTAGCATAATTTGCACGACTTGCTCGAGAAACAATTCCAAGTGGACGCCAGAATGCCCACAAGAATCCATTAAAAAGCAATTTCGCTTGACAAAGGCGTCGAATTTGTTAGTTGTTGTGCAGCAAAAGGAGTCGTGGTCTGATGGGACAGAGCGGTTATCATCGCTGTGCTATCGACAGTTGTATAGACACGTGGAGAGACAGAAAAAAGCCGCTGCGACAATGTTGCGGCTTAAATCTTTTTCGCGATGCACCATCTTGCGGCCGAATATAATCGACACAAAAGCGAATTTGTAAACAGTACAGTGGCAAAAGATTAATTAATGGACGTGTAACCGGCACACGTATTCGGATGACACCGCTACAGGAGATAGTGTAAGCACTTCACAAATTATTATACCTATATCGATGCTTGAGTAATTAACTATTGTATATCAGTATCTTGTAAAATGTACAGCCACCTTGGCACAGCGATAAATCTGTACCTGTTATGTTCGAATCATGTGAGCACTCCAGCAGCGATAACTTTATCGCAAATAGAAGAATTATAAACGGCACATCACCCCATGCCCATACAAAGTTTTTCCATGGTAATTCCGCCATTGTTATGGAGGAAGCATGATACGCAGGAACCATAAATTTTATATTGAGTAATAAAACAGCGACTCAATTTCCATATCCGCCACAAAGAACATAGTCCATGCAAACACTTCCGGAACATACGGCACGCATCACCGGTGATGTTATGTTGCACTTCGCCTGTGCCTTCGTTGTGGCTGCAGAGAATTCAGTGGAGTTACTATCACGATATTATTATGGCTATAATAAACTTCACCTAATTTAGCGAATCTCGAATTCGAATGAACGGTTTGCACGAAAATGGATTGTATCAGCTTAATTTAAAAACAACATGGGAGTTGGGACCATAAAACTATCTTAACTATGCATCCATTTGTCATTTAACAAATTTAACTATTGCACAATTTACTAATAGAGTGCTGCAATTGCTGCCACATTATCACAGTTAGCATAACAAAATTTACCCACATAACTTCAATACACTAACCTATGTGTAATTGCAAATAGGCGCTCTTCATAACACCTCATCCAGATGCGTGCCTTATGATAACTAATCCAGAGCGAGATCTAGACACGTTTAAAAAAAAACTTTCAAGTGTCGTATGCCGGTATGCGTCGTTTCCAAATCCACCGTAGTTATCCCAGCACTATCAAACTCAACGTGATCACACGATAATAATCGGAAACAGCGTCACCACTCACCAGTGGTCACAGACTCGTAGTTACTGCTTCAGTTATCTTCATTCCAGCATCCCTGAACTTGACAGCGCCTGCTTTTGAAAATAATATTTATCAAAAATCATTTAAAAGAATAGAGAATTCATCATTCTTATCAGTGGAGAATGGAACACAAGAAAGAGTGGAATACAAGCTAACCACTTGTTCATTTCGAATCGTTTCTGTAGTTGTGTGCATCAAACCGTACTCGTACCGGTTTAGTGATCACCGGCATCATCAGTACTGGTCTACGTCCTATGGCACGCCTTGTTAACGCCCACAAGGCCGCAACGTAAACAACAGACTTTGTCACTTTGCGGTCCAAAGTTTATTGAAAACAAATTTTGTACTGTACAAGTTTTATTCTTTCAGTTATTCAGACGTTTTTGTTTTGACTCTGTAAGCCTCTGTTGATTTTAATCTAATAATTACTGACTGAAATTTAACTTTTTGTCTGTTTTGTGTGATAAATATAAAACACAAAAATCTGGAATCATAATGATAAAAGTATTTTAAATACTATTATTGTCATTCAGTGTTGGCACCAAACTGCTCTGCGGATTTGAATTGTTTGGAAGAAGTCACAACTCACAAGTGACTATAAGTCCTGAAAATAGTGTTCATCAGTTACCGTTGTTTATGTGACGTATGCCTTTTGCCTTGAGATGGCGCGATCTAGAGAAACCCCAATGTTGGGGGGACTTAACGAAAGGGAGACACAGCGGGGCAAATCTGCTCATCTTCTGCATGATTTCATGCGCAGTGTCGCCACTATTGCAGCATTCGAAGGACCGGAGAAGAAGGAAAAAGAACGCAATCGCATTGAACGGGAATATCGTCGCTGCGACGAACAGTTGTCGGGACTGATTGAACAGAAACGCGAAGAGCTAACCACTTCGGCACAGACTTTTACACAGGTGGTCGGACGTCTTAATGCCATGAAAGAGAGTTCGACAGCGGTGCGCAGTTGGCTCCTATCAGCCAAAGACCATTTACGAGGCAAGCAGGAGGATTTGAAAACTTTGTGGTTGCAATCTGTGGAATTGCAGGAGGAGTTGAAGTTGTTGCACTCCATCGATACCATCAAGGATTTGCCTGCTGCCATTCGGGAATCTGTAGCGCAACAAAAATATTTGGAAGCCACTCAAAAAATCATGGATGGCTTGCAGATTGTTAACGGCAAACTGCATGATGTAAGTGTTTTGATTGAGGAGAAATCGAAGGCAAAGCAAAAATAGCTGCAATGGTCATTACTCATTAGTTATTATTAGGCTCTGGAGTGACTTCCGAGTTTTCTTTGTATTTTGACGCAGTTGTGATTTACTTTGTGTGAATGCTTAAAAGCTTAAAAGATTTCGAAGCACATTTGCACTTCCCAGTTACCACTGACAACTTTTTAGGCAAAAACGGTTCTTGAATTCCTCAGTCACTAGAATTCTTTTTTATAAAAGTTTTTTTCGACTTTTCACAGGTGGAAGCAGTTGCCAATGTTCGCAGCGAATTGCTGCAAGAGCGAGACAATCTGAAGGATTTAATGTTGCGCCAGTTGGAATTGTTTCTATATGTTCGAAACACGTCCAATGTTTTCAAGAAAACATCTTTGCGCAAAGCCGAAGTCACGGAGGATGATGAGCCGGATGTGCCAATCGAAATCGTGGTGCGGTGTCTGCACGATATGGACCGCCTGGTGGACGCTCTGAAGAACAGTTTGCTGGCGTTGGGTGACAAGCTGCAACAAGTGTTTCTCCACACAACGGAAACTATTCACGCCATTAATTACGTGGAGCTGTTGCAGAGCAAGGATCGACCAGAATTATTGGATCAGTTAATCAAGCTTCTGGTTGATCAGTTCATAGCCATCGCGGAAGCGCACAGTGCGCTGTTGGAGGCCGTTACAACCATCAGGTTTTCAGCTGATATGGACCCGATTGCTGGAAAGGCTCTCATGGTATACGACATGTCGGACGTTTGGTTGGCCATTGAAGGAATTATGCAGCGGATTTTAGCACACTATCTGGATCAGAAGAACGAGCAAATAAAGGAAGCAGTGGATAAACGCGAACAGTTGTTTGCTGAACGAGTTAAAGCGGCTTGGGCTAGAAGACGCCCTAAAAAAATCCAGGGCGTGAGTGTTTCTATTTTTTTGATACAGAAATTCAAGTTTAACCACTTTCGCCTTGTTTTAGATCGATTTCCGATTTGAAAACTCTACATCAACGCAAGTTCTCAATGAATACGCCGCCGAAGAACGTCGAAGAAAATTTGTGGATGGAGCTCTTTTGTTATCGGAACAGGAAGAGCTGGAGTTGAAAAAGATTTGCACTCCCGCAATGAAAAACATTACCAGTAAGATTCGGTTCTGTAACATGGAACGACTGAGTTATAGTTTTGACAGACAGACTAAAAAGTTGCGGAGTATCTAAAGTTTTCCTTTACATTTCTGAAGTCGCTTGTGTCATTCAGTTGATCGCTAATTCGCTACTGTTTTTCAGCGCTGTATCCTTCTATGATGCGCCTATGTGATAAAATTGACTCCTCATCGTCGGCTAGCGGAAAATCATGTGTTTTGTCCATTTATGTGAATCGGTTTGTGGCAGACACCTATCTTCCTTCTGTGGAGCATGTCGTCGGAGAGAAAGTTCGCCATATTAGCAGAGGTAATGATACAAGATAATATTACGCATCCATGTCTGAAACTGAAAAGTTTGTTTTTACATTTGTACTCTGAAGTTTTGTTTGTACTTTGTGTTACCGTATATTCGTGTTACCGTATGTCCGATTTCCCTTGGTGTATTGGCGGATGTTTACACCCTTTTTGTTTTGCTGATATGAGAGGTGTGTTAATGCTCATGTGTTTTGCGTAATTTTCCAGACGATACCATCAAGTTGGCACCTCCTGGTGTCCTCAAAGCGCTAAAGGAACACAACGTGAAAATTCTACTAAATGTATATCAGTTCTATCGTCAGATCGAAGATCTTTGCAATTTATTGTACACTATGCCACTCCACTCAGAAAAAATTTTGGCTGTGACAGCCATTTGCGTCAACGAATTTATTGATGGAACGAAGTTTACTTTCCGTAAGATAGCAGCCTACCTTCCTGAAAAGGAATTTCCGGAAAGTGTTCGTTGGACAGAGGACGATCAGTTTTGTCTATTTTACCGAGCTCTTCCTGGTTGGTTTTATCGCGGATCCATCGAAGCATCAGTTTTGCAAAGCAGCGCTACTGAACTGGATACGCTGCTAAAAATGTACGACGGTTCTTTGGCGGAGATCATGAATGAACCCAAAGTGATGAGAATTGTAGCCTTATTTATGGAAAACTGTGAGTGGCTGTCGCATATGTTGGACCGTATGGTCAGAAGCTTACCTGTTACTGAGTTATCGAGTTCAGCATGCGCTGAATTGGCGCGGCCGTTAAATCTAATTGGAACATCGAATGTCCTCTATCCCATTCCCACTGTCCATTTGGATCCACTGCGGTTTGCCGCAACAGCTCTGATGGAATTCGCGGAAAAGTGTTTTCTAGTGATACATTGGGAGATTCGTATTCGTTGTTTGCATTACTTACACAAATCATTCATTGCAAGCCGGCTGGATTTGACGCTACAGGACGTCTGCGAAGAAACAGAGCGACGCGTTGGCTTGCTGGTGAATGATCTGTGGAATATATCCCGAATTATTTCGCATATTGTACAAGAGAAGAAATTTAATTTTTTTTATCGAAGCCTAGCCCAGCTTCTACGTGATATCTTCATACGAAGTGCCGACCAGATGGTCAAAATCAACATGAGAGCTGTTAAGTGTGTGCAGCGGTGTGTATTCCACTTGGAGGAAGCCTTAACCCAAATCACTGGCTTTAAGGAGCCTGCCTTTGAGGAAATACGACAGTATTTTGATATGTTCGCATCCGCATCTAAACCCGGTGTAAGTGCATGACGCATTCGACTTCTGGTGGAAAAATAAGCATTTTGACGTGAACAGGGTATAGTTTTAACGTTGCCGAGCACCTTTTGTGAAATAAGTTGACATCTTATAGTGTTTCGAATTTGAAATTTCATAAAAAATCCGTATACTTTATTGTATTTTAGGATGTTGTAACCCATGTAATGGACCAAAGACGGCCGTTTTCGGAGCACGAATATGAAATTGCGATTCGTTTAGTCCATCGCACGTACCAAAACGAATTACGCGCACAGAACCTGATGCCTTCGCCATCGAAAAGTCATACCGTTGCTTCTTGGACTGCAGAGGAGGAGGTTGACCAATTAAAGAAAGTGATAAATAATGGAGATGTAAGCAGAATATGATTCATTGTGTTTTCCGAATAGTCTGTGTATCTGTAGTTTGACTTTACTATGCTACATAATGTTCCTTGATTTCTACGTCTGATGTTTATACCTGATGCCTTTGTGTCTCTCCGTAATTTGTGACATTGTCTGAGTGTGATTAACATTTAACATTAATAAGGATGGAATTTATGATTGCAGAATAAAATTATATTATGTGGTCTTTCTCATAATTCACGAAGAATCCTGAAAATTTCTGACCGATACAGATAGGTACAGTTATTCTACTTACTTCGATTCATGGTGACTATTTGGTGAGGCAACAATACGTTTTTAAGCGTCGAATGTAATGTATGCGTATTAACAATGACAACACTTCTTACGAACGAATGAATTTAGCACGTTCAGAATTCTGGTTAGTATTATCAATTTAATATCGAGTTCGACCCGCTGTTACTTGCCATAAATTATCGAGTTTGACTGCTGTTCTAGTGGGTCGGTTAATCCACCTTACCACGATCTGTCGGCTGTTAGTTTGGGAAAGGCTGGCACGGTCGGCAGCGATGCTGACCGGAAGCGGACTAGGTGGGAGATGCACGATCATCCCATACAACTCAAGGTCATCCCAGGTGTTTATTAGCAAGTACACAAAGCAAGATTCAGCGAGCTATGCAAAGTTGCAAACTGAGGAGCAAGAACGCATAAGCGTGGGCAAGAAGCGCGGAAGGCGCGGAGCAAGATTCGGAGGAAGCTGCAGCAGGACTAATTTCAAGGTGTTTCTGACCGTGAGATGCGGTCGGTAAAATGTATGGAAATAAGGATTCTGATCTTCATAACACAACAACCAATAAACAGTACGAGTAGAGAAAGGCAATTAACGCTCCTACTGGCGGTACATCTAATTTCTATCGCTACAATATGATGACATAAACGTATGCTCGTCTGGCTTTTTATCCCACGCTGTCTAATACTTAAACCTTAATGTTCCTTGATGAAGGAACATTAAACGAAGCTGATAGTTTCTTGGGCCGCTGGACATTTGATCCGGGAAAAGTAAAAAGAAAGTAATCCGTCGCCCTTTCTAACTGTAAGCAGTGTATCACTTTGGGTTTTTTTTAGCTAAAAATTCTGTGGAGGACAAAGCTGTGGTTGTTGAATTTTATTAACTTCTTACCATTTTACAAGTTAGCCGGGAAAAGGGAATGTGTCGGTACAAGAAATCGTACGTACGAGTACTGTACTACTGGTGAATCGGAAAATATACTTACATTGAACCGCCTTGCGACTATTTCTGATCTGCGCCGCCACGCCGCCCGAGGGCGGTTGAAAGCCGTAGCCTTCGAGTAGCCGGGAAGTCGTGGTTGCTCCATAGCAACGCGTGCTCCTACTGTAATTTTTAATTGGGGCGCGTTTGCAAACTGTGCTGTCTGCAAATACGGGTGGCACATGAAAATTAACAGAAAACCAAGGTCTACAAAGGGAAAGACACATGCATGATAAAAAAGAGTTGTGTGCTCGGTAAAATCTGCGGTCAGTTAGTGGCCCCCGTAATACAGTGCGCCTACCATGCGCCAATCTGTACGTGATACGTAGCGTATGCGTAGTTCCCATTTTGGCGCACTGCGTAATTCCTGTAATTGGTGACGTGCGAAACAACGTCTACGGCGGTTGCCATCCCGGCGCAGATCAGCAATACTCGTACATCTGCGGCTGATCTGCTACCGTGTGATTGCATCATCGCAGATTTAGCAGCATCCAGCTGACTACAACAGTTTTACTGTTTTAGGTTCTTTTCAGTCTTTTGAGTAAAGTTGTTAACTATAGAGAGATAGTTTATACTTTATATCAAAAAATGCACGCGCTGACACCCTACGTAATCGTTAGAATTTAAACATTAAAAAAACAACCAAATTCCCGGTCCTCCCTCGGGTTAAAAGGTAACGTGCTCAAAACAGCCGTAGCATTTCCCTTAACAACAGCAAGGCTGAATCGCTGCTTAAGAAAAGCAGTAGAACGTGCTTCTCCAGTCAAATCCCGAATTTTACGACCCATAAAATGTAAAAATTCACTTAAAGCCGGACCAAAAACTCCAAGGGTTTCCATTACTAGAGGGTAAAAAAGGTATCCGTATTCCAAAAACGAATACTTCCCACGCTTCGCATTTTCAGCCAGCTGGGCCACGCTGCCACATTTCTTGAAGCTTCCAGTGACATGAGAGTCAGCAACCGTACACCAGCTGGTTACATCCCAAACGATCGGTTTTCCTTGTCTTACTGGTATCAGTGTCATCCCATCCGGTCTTTGTGCGGTGGTTGATGACAAGCCGTTTGGTTCCATCTCACAAGGAAAACCAGCGCTTTCACAACAGTTTTTCGCGATGCTGTTCATTTCTTTATTGTCTACTTTATATCTACTTCGAAGGTAGATTGATAACTGTTTGTAAACTTGACGCTGATACTATTGTACGTATATGTCGTACAGTCGTAGAGTTGTCACGTTGTGTTATTTATGTTTACGAGAAGCCAGTAGCGACAATGTAATTGATCAAGTTCTTCAAATTCCATTTCGCCACATGAAACGCTGAATTTTTCGAGGCCTGGGCTCGCGGATCGTCTACAAGGTGTAACAGTTTTGGTGGAGTTGAGTATTGTGATCCAAATCGTTTCTTCTGAAGAAGTGGAGAACCACAAATCATATCGAAGAATTTGAAGGCGAACATGTCGGGGCCTGTGCGTATTCCAGTTTGGCTCTTTAAACTTTTAAGCGCAGCTTCTATAACTTATGATTAGAAATTTTAAGGTAGAAAAATAAGTGATTAGTTCGAGGTTGCTTTTTGCCTCTCTGTTTAAGAGTTAATTGCTATGCTTGCAGTTAGCTTTAGGAATATTTGCTGTGCTTTACTAACTTACCTTTACGAACCGGAAATCGGGAAACGTGACTGTTTGAGTTTTACTTTATTGTGCATTTTTGCAGGCGAAGTATATAGCTCAGTTGGTTCTCGCCGGGGCGCAAATTGTGGGGAGAGCTTTCGCCAGGGCACTAAAAGAAGAAATACAAAGTGAGTTCCCGGCGCCGTTTAACGGTTAAACCGCAGAATGCGAATACCTACATCTGCACTGAATGTGTTCTGCGCTTTTATTTAAAGTCCAGTTTTTTGCTGTGAAAGAGAAATCAGCGCGTACTGTTGGCAGAGTCACGAGTTAATCAGTGATCAGTAGGCCAAATCAGGAAGAGGCGCTTTATCGCGTTTATGCAAGAATTTCTTCGAAAATGCTTTGTAGAAATGATTATCCACTCTTTTAGCCCTGTTGCATTTTTTAGGAAGCCAGCAAGCCGCAGCTTCACGCGGCGGAGGCGGTACTCGAGCGGGGGATTCATCCAGAGCAGCCGCAGTATCCAGCAGATTAGGCATGACAGTGCAAGTAAGAAAACACATGAAAAATTACTAGTTTTGTCACTTTTATGACCATTATTACTTAATTGTAGCAGCTGTAAATTGCACCAGCTGCGGTATTAGTAAACAGTTTAGGATAAATTTCATAATTTCATAAAATTGGCCCTAGATGTATGGAAAAAAATCAAATTAAATTACCAGCAATTGCGCTGAGAACGGATACTAATCTTTAATGACCGAAGGGCCTTTCGGTTTTTGCAGGAAGCGTGTCAGATCCTAAACCTTCCAGGAAAACGAATAGATCCAAAAGAGCTGACAGAAAAGTACGACCACTTATTCAAAGTCAACGACAAAGCAGTTGGTGGTTCATTTTACTTGCAATCGAAAGTTGTGCGAGCGAAGGAGCGCCTAGAAGAGGAACTGAAATCCCTTGCAGAAGCGCCCAAGGAGAGGCCCGGTAGAACCTCCCAAGAAAAGACACCGTCAGATTCTCCGTCGTGATCATTGTTTCCTACATCTTCAGAAGTTATGGTGTGGTGTTGTTGAATTTAGTTTCTGAACTACTATTTTACCTGTTTTATTACCTAATGTACTTCCCTAGTAGCTAGTAGCTTAAGGGTTACTGGATGCTAGTGTGTAGCTGCTGGTGACTGATACGCCCCACTCCATGGCGAATTGGAAATCTGCAAAAGACACCGATGCCATATTTATGTACTGCGGATTGGCCTTTTTGTGGCAGGTTTTGTGATACCTAACGCAAGCTATCATCCGATGTTTGCTTGCCTTCAAAGTGATGCGATCTGGCTTTCGTATTTTGCTTTGACTTGTGCTTGAACAGATTCACGTTCACACTCCGCGCAATCAAGAATCAGCCCAGAAAATGTGTATAAAAACAGAAAGAATGAAGAAATTTCCGTTTTAATACTTTTAATGACAACTTTGTACATTTCAAGAACCGGCATCCAGCCTCGCAATTAGCAGTAACAAACTGCCATCTCAAATCTTTTTAACATGCCACTGCTGCATCATAAGCAGCGGAAGTTCGCATCTTATTCATTGCTTTACGTGAAACTCCAATCAATAATTGCAACAGAAATTATCATTTTCGGGTGATGTAACGATTCTTAAAAAGTCAATATGGTGCGAGAACTCTGGGAACCAGTAGCAGGGAACCCAAGCACTGATTAGGAAAAAATGCCAAAGTCAATCAGTTTCTACCGCATATTTCGAAGATGATAAACAGACCAGCACCAGTGTCTAGCCCGCAGGTAACCTGATTTCACTTGATTGTGCCTAGGACGGAGACGGCAATAAACATAACTCACACCTTGTCGTTTTGCAAAATAGCATGCACTGCACCGCAGCTTCAATCTATCCACATGTTTCAGCCCTCTGTAGGTCGTCAAAGAGAACGGAGTGGTGGACGGCGCTGTGGACGGTCTTGCATTATACATCGTTCCACAAATGGCTGCACTGGAGGGAAATGGGTCCAAGTTCCTAGACAGCAAACCAAACAAGCGAGAACTCAAAGATGGCCAAACATCCTTTCCAATGGTTGATATCCGCTGTAGGACGCTGCTGCTGTTTTTCATTAGCAAAGCCATTGGGGCTTCCACTGGTTAAATACGCCCGCAAAATAGTGGATCAATAACAATCATTAAAGACTAAGAAAAGAATCTTCGCTGTTACACACAATGAATATTGCAAATTTTGTGGACAAAAGAACTTCCACAACTTGACTTGTGAAGGCTCAAAAGTTAAAACGCGTATTTTCAATTTTTCTGATTTCCAAATTTTATAGGGCTGACAATCGCCTCTAAGAGACAGTTTGTAGTATAAACCGATGCACTGGCATTTGTACGAGTACTTACCATTACTTAATTATTTCCCAATTCCCTGCCGGTTTTCGGGTTTCGTTTGGTCTAATTTTAACTTTATGGTAATATCCAAATTTTATTTTTGTTAATTGTCACATCAAAATGGTCAGATTTGTGTTAAGCTTTTGTCCGTCAGTACTGATTCACTGAATTTAGTGCAGGTGCAGGGTTTATGTTCTTCGCTAATTTAGTTTAATGGTCTCCAGTCTACGGCCATGTTATTGTACTTACTCGTAAATACAGAGTTTTGTACTTTGTTACCTTTGCGTAGCTTAAAAATATAAAATACTGTACTTAAATAAAATATACTCGTAGATATTAGGTATGTAGTATGTACTGTTCTCGGGTCCTACTCCTTGATTGTTCAGAGTTCGCTGTGTACCGTTTTATCGTTTGTATGTGCTTACATTAATTTTATAATAATGCTCTACTACTTATTAAGTACTGGAATCCTATTCTACTGCAGTATCTTACTAATCTTACTTCTTACTACGAGTATAGCAGTTAATATCCTGAAATCTGAATACAAACAGCAATGATTTCTTTTTCGTGAAATCACTGCAAGTAAATCGCGTGGTTAAACTTGAACATTGCACTTCTTTTTGTCCATTTAGTACGTACCAATTTACGACCGTTTTAATTAGAATAATATCGAAATACACATAGCACGCTCTCAATAGAGTAGTGAGTAAAACTCCGAGATGTCGCTTTTTCGGCTTGCGGCGTATTAATAACAGCAGCTGCCATAATGCTTTTGTGGCATTCTTTTGTTTTCCATAGTTAATTGGCCCGCCTATCAATCCTGTGGAATGCATTTTTCCCCCGCATTTATACGCATTGCACAAAACCAGATCTTGCTCGAATTTTGCTTTACCAGGACTACCGGTACAACTGACCACCACATAATTCTCTCTACTGTAGCTTTAGAACCGAAAACTGCAGTGGGCGGTAATTTGTGCGAACACAAACCAACCACATCACGTTTTGTCTGTATTCCGTACGAGCTTTACACCGCACTACGAATCGGCTGCGGAAATCATAGCACGCAACTGTCCAACCCTGGCATGATCTACAGAGTGAAAACGATGTGGCAGTGCAGTGTGACTGCGTAAAATGCAGTGACGATAGTTGTAATACGATTGTAAACTGAAACAGGTTTTGCTCTACGTGCAGATTTGTATTTATTGCAATAAATACTTACTGCAAAAATATGATAACTCCAAATGCAGGATATGGGTTCTTAACAGAAGTAAAGGCGCCGTAATTTGCTGTGCGTTCCTTTGAGCTTTAATTGAAGATCTTCATTCTTATCAAATCCACGGAATATGGCTTTCTGAAAGACAAGCCTGTCGGATTGGGCTAATTATAAGGACGTGTCATCTGTATTGGATTACTCATATTGATTAATAATTTTATATTTTTGGAATACCATTAAGGTAAGTGTAAAATATGCTTGCGGAATTTCGATACTGCAGTTTCCTTTCCACATGTGGCTTATCATTATTATACGGTACAAATACGCCGCGCACCATCACATGAATGCTACCGTTATTTCTGAATCTTTGAGACTTGTGAGTTGTGACCAGTGTGTTATAGTTTTTTATCGGCTTTGATTTGTTGTTGATTGTTTAAACCGCATTTTAATTGATTATAGGTAGGTTAAAATTGTTAGGCTGATATTTTTGCAGCAGGTTCTATCGTGGAAAATTTTTAGAAAAATTTTTCGCTCTAGCATTGATCGTGTTTTCACAATTATACAATATTTTATTTGAGAATAGAATGTTCGTATTTTGTCCATTATTTTGTTCATTACGTGAGTACCGTGACATTACAGTACTTATTTTTCGTTCTGGCTCTCTGCATTCCAACGAGAACGAGTGTATGCGAAATTTCAAACTTGTAGAAAGGCCGAAATTTCTGCTTCATTGGATCTGACTGGTTTTGTAATTTTTTAGACTTCAAAATTCAGATAAACACATTTCTTAATTGTGTTTTCCACACGGACGTTAACATTGTAAATGCACAGAGCAATTGAAAAGTCCGGAAGTATACATACTGTTTTTGAGAAGATTTTTTTAACGTATCTCGGTTTGTTCCGATAAGTTCAAATTGTTCAATACATAGTAGCAGGCAGTTGTTTTGTGCGTAATTGAACATGTAACAATTTGCAAGTGCTTAATTTCGAAGCATTCTTGGGCATTCCCGAATTTTGATTGTAGTGCTGCACAGTAATATATTGCGTTTTCTGCATTTATTTTTAGTTTAAGCTTCACAAATCACAGTTGTCAGATTGCCCGTTCTGTTGTTTTATTTTTACGCGTGCATTTATGACTAAGACGAACATGGTGGATATGAAACACGCGTAGGCTGGATTGTAGGCTGTTTGTCGGTTGTGCGATCTTTTTGATATTTATTAAAATGCAGTTTTGTGGCGCAAGAGGGGTGGTTGTATTGTTCAAATAACGCATATTTGTGAGAAGATAATTGTTGTTCTTTGAAACTATGCAGTTTATTGCCGATGGACGCATTTATGTTTTTAATAAAATGTTTCTTTGATTGTGTTTTTAGTTTATGATTTTATGTGATCATAGGGTTAATGAAGTTTCTTTGATCATATTTTACGCAATACGCCGCAGTTGCTCTGTAAGTATTGAAATTACTGCGTCTTTATCGAGCCGTAAATTTCGATCTTTTCTAGCTATCATTGAATACGCAGCCTATAATGGACAAATCGAATTTCCATGACCTGATTAACAGAGCGCTTTAATTTTTAATGCATTTTGGTGTTCTCTGTTTTTAACCGTTGTCTGGCGTTTCCGCAGATATCCTCTTGAGTGAGGCAATTCAAGATCCAAATATTCCAACCATAATAATTTCTTTGGATCTTGCTGGGAAGAAGATCGTGTTTGTGCGATGTTGCTGTCATGCTGCGACCATATCATTTGGATGATTTGATGCAAATGTCTGTCAGTTCAGTGGGTCGTCCTCCACCGCGATTACGGATTAAATCTGGATTAACGCACACATTGCCTCCTACGTTTTTTCTGTGGAATTTATTGTTTATTATTTGCATATTGTGCCCTATTTGCCATTGTTCTGGCAGTATTGTATCGACGTTTACCATCGACGATGCAGGCAGCACCGGAAAATTTGCTCATCTGCACGTTCACCGATCCACTGGCAAGGTGTACGTTGGTGCTGTCAACCGTTTGTTTCAGCTGGATCCGGATTTAGCACTGGAAGAATCTGTCGTTACGGGACCCGTTGTAAGTTTACGCATAAAAGCTTTTCGGTTGTTGTTGTTTACTTTCCAAGCAGATGTGTTACTTGGGATGGTTATGATTTTAATCTTAATAGGGAAAAATTTATGGTTTAATTGATTCGAATTCATCCGGTTGACTGATAAGGTTGGAATGCGGCATTTGAACGCACGACGGCGGCGTTACCGCGTCTCACTGCGTCTTCGCGCGCTGCGTGCAGATTATGAACGACATGTTTGCTTCATTTCTGAATTCTGATCAGTTTAGTTTCGCCTTATGAGTCAAAATGTTTCATGTCGTTGATTTTAAAGAAGCTGAGCTATGTACGGTGTTGATGCTTATCACATTGGCTGGCTTCGGGATCGTTTACCATCTAATCTGATAATATTCGCGCCTGCCTCTCGGTGTTTCACGGCGCGTCTGTGCCGCATTGAGCCGCCAACGATAGACGATAACACAGCAACATCAAACAGTGGAAAATTGAACCGACGTGACTATCTCAAGCCCGCTTTGACCGAGGGTCATTGGTGTAAAATTTGTAGTTAAAGATTGTTATAAATCACTGTTTGAAACCAGTTATAAAAGCGTGTAATTGTCAGCATGCAGAGGACACTAGGGAATTACAATGCCTGCGCGCTGAGCTGTATGTTATTCGTCAAAAGGAAGGACAAGAATGGCAGATCTGAATACTGAGAAAAACCCACTGGAGCATCAAGTTGAGCAAAATATTTAAATATGCTGCAAAGGGAATTAGAACCTCTGAGTACATTTATGTCGTATTCATCCATAACAGAATCGAAAATATTTGTATCAGATTAGGATTTTGAAGCATACCGAGCGATCACAACAGCCTGCGCTGTGGACAATAATTATATGCAGTTTACAATTAGTACGTGCTGAATCTGCTGATGTTGACGCACCAGGAAGGGTGTTGCAATTTGTCATTAACCGTTACGATTTTTCTCCGCACCCAGAGCACATATTAATTTTTTGCATTGTAAATGTAGAACACCAGTACATTTAGTAAAGATTTATGATACAAATTTGCTTGCATACCTGCACTGCATAATCAAACAAATTTGGTATGTTGTAAACACTAAACATATGCCTGAGAGATTGTTGATAAAATTATTGCTCCCGCTGAATTGTGGTGTCCGAATCATTTTATGAAATCGAGTCTTATAAAATTAATTTGCGTTTGCGTTTTAGAACGAAAGTCCATCATGTCCAGTAAACGGGGATTGCTCCAGTTATCCCAGAATCCTTAATCAGAATGAAAACCGTGTTTTACTTCCGTACTACGATCGCGAACGTTTGATTGTATGCGGAACAGCTAATCACGGAAAATGCGTTATGCGCGATATGAAGAACATTACGGGGCTGTTGGAAAGCGACAATGTAGAGGAGGCCGTTGTACCGATGGACCCCCAACTGTCCGTAGTGGCGTTCGTCGCACCTGGGCCACCGAGTGCCATTGCCGGCGGCACCAGCAAAGTTTTATACCTCGGGAGATCAGTTTATGCTGGATCGGAAGACAATGTGTTCGCCGTAAGCAGCCGCAGTTTAGATCCTCGCAACCTTTTCCAACTGGTCTTCAATGACCCTATGAAAAGTACCGGTACATATGTGATGATCGACTCGAAAACACGGCAGAATTACAGGATCAACTATGTTCATGGATTTGCTTCTGGAAGATTCAGTTATTTCATAACAACGCAACCACGCTCGACGGATTTATATGAACCAGTGCGGACCAAACTGATTCGAATATGTCAGGACGATGAAAATTATTACTCGTACACCGAGGTGCCTCTGGTCTGCGCCAATTCTGATAGAACATACGATTTAGCGCAGGCCGCTTCCCTGGGCAGCCCGGGAACAGAACTGGCAGCAAATTTGGGAATAAAAGTAACGGATGATATTCTTGTTGTGGCCTTCGCGGACCAGGCAGGCGAGCCTAATCAAAATCGACCAGACTCCCATTCGGCTGTGTGTATGTATTCACTGGCACAAATTCAACAGCAGTTTACTGATAATATCCGGCAGTGTTTTATTGGAAACGGGATGGCCGGATTGAGTTTCATCCGGCAAACTAAGCAGTGCTTAAAATCGGTAAGCTATGACTTTTTTCTTCCTGCTGGGCTGCTCTGTGTCAATTTCCCAAGAGTTTGACTTCAGATTTGGCTGTGTTGAAACAAGCTAGTAGTGGCCATAGTATATGGGTAATACGTGGTCAAAATCTCAGCTGCGCTTTTATGGGATGGTGGTGGTTTGTGTGGTGGCTTGCGCGAACGGACCAAATCAATAAGTGCAAAAGTGCAGCTCTTAAGAAAACCTCATTATCTAGCCAGCGCTACAAATTGCTGCAGCTCTCTTCCCTGAAAATGGACCGACTTTGGGAGGCAAAGCTATTTTATCCCGCTTTCTTTTCCCGAAAACGAGTTATCCTCTCCAAAAGGGAGCTTGAGAAATATAGAACAACAATTGCTTTAGGCAGGTCAAAATCTCTTGACGAATACAGATAAGACAAGAGCGCCTCGCAAATTAGCCGCAAAACTTTGATCTGGGCACGTACCATTAAATTTAGGCTAAATTCAACAGTAAGAATTCACGCTTGATAGAACTTATATAAATACAGTACAATGAAGGCTCTTTCAGCACAGTGATTAACGCACAACGAGGTTTATGAACGCTCACCATACCATCAGTGACTCTGTCATATACGTAAACGGTTTAAATTGCTTATTACCAGTACATGCCGAAATGTAGAAAATTAATATGGCCAATATCAGGAGGTTATGGTTGTGAATTTCTGTCATGTCCTTATATCGAAGAAACATTTACATTAAAAGGGACGTACATATTCCTTACCACCAGGACTTTTTACGTGATGAAAAGGAATCTCTCCGAGAAATTAGGGTAACCATGAATATAATGCAGTGTGAATTTCAAAAATGCTGCTTGGTTTGTAGGGCATAGTTCTTTATTGGAAATGTAAATATTTCGTTTTTGCGTGGGGGAAAACGAACGCATAATTGGAAACGATACGACTACGAGTAATTTTTCAAAATCCAGTGGCGCTTTTCGTGAATTGTTATCATTGTGCGTAGCCTGTCTCGGTCCTTCAGCAGAGCGGGATAATGCTGGTCGATTTTAGAATGCGATATTGGGATGTATGTTCATTTTTTGTGTCGATAATTTGAAATCATCTGAAAGATACTAGTAGTTATTTATTTTCGGACACTGCAGTTGGTAGTTAAATTAAAAAGATGCTCTAGCATTAGCTGAGCGTCTATTTGGGTTGTCGGTGCTGAGCAGGATATTTTTATAATCTGGAAAATGGATTTTCCATTTCAGTACCAATATAGGTTTTTAACGATTCGATTTACATCCATTTCCCATAACATGACAGGCGATTTTTCTTTTTTGCTGGTGATTTTTGACATTTTCTTTCTAACACTTGCCGCACGATTAACGTGCTTGTTAAATATCATTGTTCTTAACGCACTGCACTGAGTGCTTGTGGCATACTTGTTTCCGCTTGAACTGCTGTAAGGAAACGAACTTGTTGAGAAACGGGTTTTTCGTATGAATTGGTTTATGGTACAAAATAAGCCACCGACCTTCTTTAGATAAAATGGATATATCATATGAACAGCATAATCCACAACTGGGAAGGTATCATGTAAGAATGCTTGTATTGGCAAATCTCCAGTGGCTACCATAATCCCTGCCGAGATACTTCGCGGGGGAAATTCGGTCAATCTCTTTTGTTGATAGGCTGCCATTGCTTTATGTGCACATCGGCTGTATTGTATCCTATATCACAAATAACTGACCACAATTAATTTTATATTGATAGATTTAATGTCTGCCTGAAAACCGATTTTGTATAATACAAAGTATTATGGTCGGAAATTGCGGGAAGATCTTTTGAGGATTATGGTAGCATCTAATTTCGTCCTGAAACCCCCTTCGCACTTAAAATTCGCTTGAAAGCAAAACTAATTCGCTTGAAAGCAAAACTAATTTTATTTTTAAACAAAAATTTGATGTTCGAACGGAAATTTGTCTGTGACAAACATGCCAGAATGACTGTAGGATACAGAACACGCGCAGACCTGCTGTGGAGTATTTATGCTCAGATGTCTTTGTATTATCCTGACATTCGTAACGATGGTGGCGTGACCAGAGATTTGATTTATTCGGAACTATCTCGCACTTGAGAACTGGATGCATAATGTGCGCCAATAGCGGAGCATATTCAAGTTGTCCGTATAGTGGCTCTCGAAAGATGAAGCCACAATTACTATCTGCTGGCACTAGATAAGCTTATGGTAGGGCTTAGTGGTCAAGAAAATAGCTTCTCTGTTGACTGGATTGTCATGGAGTTGTTCAGAATGAGCTGGCGGAATTAGTTGCGGGGAAATCAAGCGTCTGACCGCTGGGCAGTGCTCGGTGGCTTGGTGTTGTTGAAGTCCCTCTTTTAGTAAGTAATATCAGTTGACATGACCCCGCTCGTAGTAATTAACGTCCTGAGAGATTTCCGCGGTTGTGCGGGATCACCGTTCACGTCCTATAGAGCGGGGTGCCTGAGGCTCAGGTTGCGTGCGAGTGTTTCTGCATGCAAAGAAAACGCAACTAATCATTATTATTAATATCATTATATATCCTACTCTAGTTTATTTTACGATTTAATACTTCCGCATTTTAAAGCCAAAGAATCAGATTGGAAAATGGCCACTTAGGGTTTTGGAATCGAAGCTCACACGTCAAAAAAACGAGAGTGAAAAGTGGCAATCGTAAATTGTTTGCGTTTCTGTCTAAAAAATTCTTATTGTAAGCGCAGAAACAATAGTCATGTAATTATTGATTCTATTTTTGTTAATATTTAGTAACACATAATTTTATTATCAGCTGCCATTTTACTTCTGGCTGCTGTTTATAAGTGGCAGTGTTGGAAACTCCATTGTGTTGTGGTGAATTACGGGTTTGGTCTAACCCGGAGCCGTTACCTCAGGCGGTACGCCGGGGATTATTAATTCCCGGTTAGTTTTTTATGTCGCCCTGCCGATCGGCGGGGTCAATGTGGCAAGTCCTCTTGGGAAATAAACTAGCTATTACATTTCAAATTGTTGAGCGCGACGCAATGGGCTATTCTGTCCTAACAAAATTGTCTGATTACAGTTAATAGAAGTTGGTGATAACTTTTGTGGCTCTGACTTCAACTATCCCCTCAACGGATCCATTCCCATAACAGCGACTCCCATCTTGACATATTCCGACGTCCGTATTACGGCTGTCGCCACATCAGTTACACATGCCTACACTGTGCTCTTTTTGGGAACGGAAAAAGGCGTTTTGAAGAAAGTAAGTACAGTTTTGAAAACGGTTAGGAAGACGGAAATTGTGGGGCAAATAGCAGCCGGCTTGACCATGTCTCTTTTCCTCGTTGGCGGTGCAACGGATAATATATGATCATGTGCACTTTATGCTGCCATCACAAGGAAATCGATAAACTAATGTGCTGAAAAGGCCGATAACCCATAAACCTGTTTCTGCGGTTCGTGTTGGAAAGGGATATTGAGGATGTATATCTATATTTATATCCTGTTGAAGTACTAATCGCAAGCCTTATTACTACATTCAAGCAATAATTTGTGAAAATGGGGGATGTAAAAATTTGTCAAAATTAACTCGTTTGTAATTTACTTTTTCAAAACTTCCCTGATTGCCATAGAACCGAACTGGTCGAAGAAAGTTCATGTTCTTAAACATAATAATATATAGTTGAATTGTGGGGCGGACAATTTGCTGTGAGCCTGAATTTGATGGAACGCAAACGCAAACGAAACGCAATTCACGCAAACGAAAAGAACATGAGCTATGTCTTTCGAAGATACAGGCTGCATTTTAGATAAGAATTTCTTGCATAAGAGTAATCCTGATGGATTTAAGTGAGAGGTTTTATCCCGCTCAAGTTCAGAATGAGGAATATTTGGGACGGCCCCTAGTTAGCGCTCGAATTTTTGTTCAAAGATTCTGATTTGGTGAGTTTCCTTTCCCTTGTCAGCTTCCGCAAGAGTGAGGCTGTCAGTTTGGCATGTCAGCATATATATTGCCTGATTTATCGTGACAAATAATAAGATCGGCCAAAACTATAACAAACCCTGAACAATTGTCACCCTAGACACACAAAAACGCCCTGTTGTAGTTGACAAGTTAGACATAACAGTGCAATCGTCCTGTCAAAACTTTAATTTTGACTATTATGACAGGAAGCCACATTTAAATGAAGTTTTCCCCTTCCGTCGTCCTACAAAAAGTAAACCTTTATTGATTTTGGGGTATCATTTGGTTTAGCACGTGAATTTCGAATTTGGACTATTAGGTTAATGGTTAATTTAAAGCTCAACGGTGAGGTTTACCCGATCAACTAGAAGGAAAATTTATTTGCCAAACAAACATACAACTCAAACGACGAGCTTGTGTGTTCATTCATTTGACATAAGGAGCACACACGAAGTGGTAAAGATTGTGTAATTATATGAGCAACTAATGCAGTCACATGTGAGGCAAATTACCTTCCGGCCAGACAGCATTAATCGAATTTATGATGCATGCTGTATGCGGTACAAAAGGGATGAAAGTTTATCTGGGTAGGAGAATATTTCTCAATAAATAATGGATAATGGCGGGCTGCAGTTATGACAAGCGGCAAACCGGAAGTAGCGTGGTTATGACCTACTGTAGAAAGGAAAATAGGCAGTGGGTCAGTGCAAGCATTCAGTCCGTGGTGTATAATGTACTTACATGGTATCGTTGTCAGCATCAGCTAGCTTTTACATGTTGTAAATCTGAATGTGCAAAAATAAAATTATTAGCCAGGATTAGTGCTAAAATTCGGAAAATTTGAACTAAAATGGTAAATTTCTGTTATCCTTGGTGCTTGGCCAGCGGCCATTACGAATGGCATTCTCGTAACTCGATAGGGATGTAATTCTGATCTCTATGATTTTATTGTTCCGCAGTAAACAGAGGTTTTGTAATACGCATTTTGAATCGTTTTAATTATAGTTATTAACTTATTGTACAATACATCGTTTTGATGTTTTATGCAATCATTTTCGTTATATTTTTAAGCACTCCAGTGCTAACAGTAAAGCCATTTATTAGGTATCAGTTTATCCAGGACTTTTCAAAAAGTGCCATGTATACCAAGAACGCAATTGTGTTTCCGCTTAGATGCCGTTGTACGGAATAGAATCGATAATGTGTATTTATATTGGACTACGGCCAGCTAGCTGGACTAATTCAAAAGCAACAAAGTGGAAGTAATGATGTTGATGAAAGTCCGGTAGCCGCACTTGCTGACCTCTCAAGATTGAATTGCCGGACTTTGTGGGCATACATATGAGTTGCATGCAGCAAGTTTCATGAAAATCTTTGATGTGTGGCGAGTCCATCTTGATTCGCAGCTCTGAAGAATTAAGTCAACATATGTTGGCACACAGACGCTTCAAACAGGATTTCCCTTCAATTTCTGCCGGGAGGTGGACTGTAAACAAAGGGGCTTTAATAATCGCTGTAATACTGTATGGCGATTATAGCACGGCTCGTCACACGTGTCAAGCGATTTGTGTTCACTGGATTGTGCCGCTAATAAAAACCAAATTAGATTGCACAGATAATTTGTCAAAAGACGAATAAAAATATGATTATTAATTGTTTACAAGTCGCATTTGCGGACACTGAGATTGAGCGGATATGCCCGTTGGGTTTATCTTTGCAAACACTGTATGATATGACTGTTTGCAGGTTCTTATTGACTCCAAGCAAACCGCCCGCGAATATGAAGAAATTCCTCTGTCATCGGCTCCTATTTTGCCGGATATGCACATCTCACCGACGAAAGAATTCATCTACGCCGCGACAGCCTCACAGGTCGGTCTTTCGGTTTGTTTTTTTTATGGTTGACATTCTGAACGAGTTATTTTACTTCTCACGTTACGATTTTCTGTGGCATGTTTAGATCAGCAAAATTCGCGTACAAGACTGCTCTGTTTACACCAGCTGTGGAGATTGTTTGGGGCACTATGACCCGTATTGTGGTTGGTGCTCACTGGAGAACAAGTAAGTTTTTATTCGAGAGAGCAATTGTTGCGTATTCAGTCCTTAAAAGGCAAGCGGTTTCCTGAATGAAAGAAAAAAATGTGGGCTTCTTTGGCGGGGTCATTAAAATTTTATCAACACTCGTCCGCAAAGGAACCAGTCCAACAGAATATAGATCGGAACCCGTTTTACGATGATTGAGAATAATAGATGTTTTTATATAATGGTCGTAAAAGTTTATGATTTGCTTTGAGGATAATCAATGTAGGTTAACATTTCTGTTCTCAGATCTAAATTCTCTTGAGAGGTTTAACGCCCGCAATTTCTTTTAGGAAAAAAAGTTTTCGTTTTTCTTCATATGGTGAAAACTGCACTTGCGTTCTTTTTTATGTGGTCTGATTGACTGAATTAATCCAATTTTCCTAAGTAGTAAGTTTCGTGGTAATATTTAATAAATTTTTTATTCAAGTCAACACTGAGCACAGAGCGTTTGAACATGGTTGCAAATTCATTAGTAAGCTAAAATGCAATTTAGAGCACATCCATAATTAATGACAGAAGTGGACACATAGATTTGACTTGAGGAATCGATTTTGCGTCTAGGAGTGTTTTATTTTGGTATTGTCCGGTGTGTTGTGGTTTTAATAATTAATCAGACAGCCATTTGGCCATTGCGGGTGTATAAAGGCTAGCCAGCGCTGGGCACTTGTATCTCTCTCAGAGCGTGTTGATCAAACACCATGGGAAGGCCCTGACTGTAGCAGAATCAGGTTACATGTGTTAAACATTGCCGTCGCGCCAATATGCTCATAAATGACCGCGCTGTGCCACATTGCTGGACATCGCGATAAGGATGCACAAGAATTTTTCGATTACTTGGTGCAGCAACTAGCACGAGACTGTGCGGTGGTAGTGGACACGGAAAATCGTTCTGTCGCAAAAGTTAACAATTCGGCTAGAAGAAAATTGTCCGTCCCATCGGAGATCGTTAGTGGAATTAATTTGTGGTCATAGTAAGAAAGATCGATCCGTCCGATTCCGCTGCGGACAAGGTCGCATCTCATTAAAGTGCCATCAATCTGAAACATTGGGAGCTTTTGGAGAATTTGCGGGGAATTTTCACTCAGAGTGCAGAATGCACATCTCGTTCATGGTTGTCTAATTAGTGTTGATTTGTTGTTCGTGTGCTGCGGTGACGCATGGGAAAAGGAGCAGACTTCCATCTAGATAATACGACTGGCAAAGGGGAGCTATCATGCGCCACAAAAGGGCGTTACTCCGGGAAATACAGGGTCGAACGGCAGCCGGAAGAGGCTGTAAAGATCACTCATGATTTGTGCGCTATCCCCAAAATCTGCGGCAGAAAACGGATGAAGTTAGAACATGTGATTAGGCTCATTGGTCAGATAATTAAATTCCACTGGCGAAAGGGGTGGAATTCCTGTGAGCGAAATGCTCAAAATAGGATTATTATTCCGCGTGATTAGCGTATCTTACGGAAAGTGAGAGCAGTCTAAATCGTATCACTATGTAGAATGTGCGGCTTAGTAAAATAAAATATTTTCTTGCTACATTGAACAAGGTTGTGGTAAAATAAGCAGAAGCTTTTTGATTACACCACAGATATTGAATTTTGCGGAAAATGGTTAGCCTAAGGAAGGTTTCTTTTATTGACCTGTTAAATAGTGCATAAACGCAGAATTTATGCATTGTTTCACGGTTTAATACGCAAAATTAAATAATTATTTGGTTTATTATGCATCGATTTTGTATATTTTTAAAATATACGCACGCGATACAGATGTGTAGTTTATGAAATTTGCTTAGATTACAAGTATCAATCTGCTGTTTTTATATTTGTTTTCTTAAGTTTCAAACCACAGCAAGGCGACCGAATGCGGCGTTGTGACACGCTGATCATCGCTGTTAAAGTTGATTATAGACGTTTTTGCTCGAATATTTAACCTTGAGCAGTAATGACTGGATGCATGCTCTTAATAACACTGATTTTGGCAAATTTTTCTTAGCCAGTGGCGGTGACTTGTAACGGTTGAGTGGTCATTGTTTTCGTCGGGTGTTCTAGAGGAAAATACGACTGATAATGGCGTCCTGTTGCAGGAGCAAAGTAAATCGTGTTTAATTAAGTTGTCGTGGTGGATAGTGAGCATAACCAATTGACAGTCAGAGCACTGGACCGGTTTGCAGTTTGCGTAAATGGACATTTTCTCATGGAAGCTGTTCAGGGCAGTCTCTTTATATTAGTGCCGGTATGATTACAGTTTGCAGATCGGCATCGGCGCTGTGCAAACGAAAGCTCGAAGACAAGCAGCTTGTCTATGGGCAGCGCTGTTACGTTGACGGTTTTAAGTGGATATAGGTTTATAAGTCTATAAGGTTTATTAGAAATAAATTTATGCTTCTTATTGCTGTTTAGACAACAATTAATGACTTTCTGTATATCTGTATTTTCCGGAATTTAGGTTTTATTTTGCATGCAATTTTTTAACCTTTTCTTGAAAATAATGTATCGGCACTGCTGCAGATGCACGTTGCAAGATATGTGCATGGATTATATGCCGTGGCAGTACTGACGAATAAATACATCTTTGTTATGAATGGTTGGCCTTGAATATCCTTTTGTCGCGCTAAGCTTCGTGCAAATAACGTTAAGCTGATCAATTAGCGTTGGAATCTTTTGGTAGTAGAAGTGGTTTCTGTCTCAGCGCTATCGAAAGAAAGAATTTTTCTTGGGAGAAACTGAAATGTTCGTTTGTGAAAAAGCTTTAATGCAGACGCAAAGAAATGCATATGCAGCGTTATTGAGTACGCTGAATGGTGGTATCCTGCGTCATCATATTCATTTAAACCACTATGAATATCAACAGTAGTTTTTAACTTCTGTGTGGTCTGGACCATCAAACACGAATCAAAATTATTGTGAAATGCAATTTCTTGATAAAAAACAGTTAACAGATTTATAGCACTGACCATGTCAGATCAGGCATTTGCAGCCGGCAGCGATCAGCCGTCAAAAAGCAGCACCACGCCTACACAGATAATTATAGCGTTTTTTTATCGTTTTGATGTGATTGAAGACAGAAAACCGCTTGGTAGTTACGGCACGTTGTAGTTAATTGGGTACCTTTCAGTATGTGTTATCTGTCTTTATAGGTGCAGTTTGCGGAGCCAGTGTAGTGCTAATGCAGCGAAGAATGATAACACCTATCTGTACTGGTTACCGTTCAAGAGCCAAAAGTGCACCCGGATCGTCTCCGTTACGCCAAGCCAGATACAGCGCACAACATCACGCACGGTACGTATAAGAAAATGCGCGCATTAAATGGATGTGATTACAAGGTGGTTATGAATGTGTTTGCGTTTTTATTGAACGGTAACAGGTTACATTTGAAAAAGCATTTAATCAATACACTGGCTAAATATGCGGATGTTACCACTCAAACGTGTTCATAATCGCGGTCTTCATGGTTAGAGGCCGTAATCTCATTGTTTGAATATTTTGGCTGCTGTTGTTTGGTCTTCATCCAAGCGTAGCCGCCCATACCGACAAGGACATTACACAAAATACGCTGTCATAATAGAAAATATTCACTGAGAAAGTTTTCGCGTCGGCGTCGATGGATTAGGCTTTGCGGAATATTATGTTTTTTGTCGTCACACGTTTCTTCAATAAACACATGCGACAGTTAGACATTTTATTTCGAATCTTGTTAACGCTTTTACATACCAGCGAACAGGAAATATAATTAAGTGCCTGCATTCTAAGTGAACCTTTAACAATGTCGGCAGTCGAACAAATTAGCATTTTTTGTATCAAGATTTATAGCTGACTTGGCAGCAATAAAGCATTTTTTCTTAAGCGTGTCCTGCAGTAGTCATGCAATGGCATTTCAACTGTGAGATAAGCTTAAACTACGTACTCCATAATATAAGGCATACTTTAAATTTTCAGGTAATATTTATGAATGGATAAAATATTTACATTAACTACTTTCTGTATACAGTACTTACCGAAATGTTTCCCGGAGTAACGAGAATAATTTCGTCAAAGAACATTATTTTTTTGCTTGACATCGAATCACAGTAGGAACACATGTGCACATCATAATAAAGTAATTATAATACTGTATATAAATATACTTCAAGAAATTGCAAGATATAAGATATTTACTGTACATGCTGATTAATATTTTTATTTTCTCTAATTTCAAATGATATTGTTCTAGTTGGCCCTTGCGATAGAAAATCTCCCATCTGCTGATGGACCGCTTGTATGCGTATTTTCGGCACAAGGTCGCAGTTTGGAAACAAACGCCACTCGAAGCCAAGATGGTGTTTCCTGCCTAACACCGCGGGTGGATTTGCTACCGGAAATCCCGGACGGTGAGAACGCCGTGTCGGTCCGTGTTGCCATCCGGTTGCAAGGTGCTGGGACCGAGTTCGGCGCCGACAATGTGACCTTTTATGACTGCGCTTCCTTGGACGACTGCACGAGCTGCGTTTCCAGCCCTTATCCCTGTGACTGGTGTGTTCAGAATCATCGCTGCACTCATAATGCCGGCGAGAACTGTCGCAGTGATTACCTGGTCAACGGGCAGAATCGCAGCGGGTACAGTTCACGCTCGGGACCGGATTTCTGTCCACGCATTGGCCCGGCTGAAGGGTTCGTCAAGGATCAGTACATGCTGGTGCCGTCTGATATGCTGAGGAAAATCATGGTTAAAGTCGAGAATATACAACCGTTCCAGACACGATTCACCTGTGTGTTCAATATTGACGGTCGAGTGGAACGAACGGAAGCCAATTATGTGGGCGATACGGTGTCGTGTTCGCCGTTGCAGTTCGCTTACATGGCGACGGCGCCGAATGCCACCGCGCAGTTAGATATTACATGGGCAGACAGAAAACCCCTGGATAATCCGAAAAATCTACATGTCCTCATGTACAAGTGCGCGATTATGTCATCAAACTGTGGGTTCTGTCTGGATTTGCCGAGCGAGTTCGAATGCGGCTGGTGCGAGAAGAGCTGCCAGGTAAAAGGACCATCGGCGGTTCAGAAAACACTGATTTACGTAATCGTTCTTTTGCTGTTTTCTTTGTAAAAGCTACATAAGAAATGGACGTATGACATTTAACCGTTCGATGTACTAATTTTAACCCGTGATGTGAGATGATCACAAATTTTTTTAGTATTCATGGAAAATTCGATTTCATATGAATGTAAATTACGACCTAACTAGTAATTTGACCGTTTTATTTTTGTAGGTAACAAATCAGTGCCCCGGAGTGTGGTTAAACAAGAACTCCACTTGTCCTAATCCGGAAATCCAACAATTTTATCCGTCACTGGGCCCATGGGAAGGCGGCACGTTGGTCACTATTGAAGGCATTAATCTCGGGAAGACGTTCGGTGACATTGCCAGCGGTGTGCAAGTAGCTGGCCGACGTTGCAGCCCCATTCCTGACCGTTATGAACGTACATCCAAGATCGTCTGCCAGACGGATGCTGTGGAGCAGCTTCAAGGCGACCAGATTTTAAGCGGGGATGTGGAAGTGGCTATTGCCCGACAGTTTACGGCTCTATCCGATTCCAAGTTCAGTTACGTCGATCCGAAGTTGGCCAGCTTTTCCCCCAAACTGGGGCCCAAGTCCGGTGGTACACAGTTAACAATTCAGGGGCGTTATCTGAATGCCGGCAGCCGCGTGGTTGTGACGGTGGGGAAAAACGTTTGCGATGTGCAGCGGCGGAATGCAACGACACTGACATGTGTCACATCGGGTGCCGCATCGATTAGTGGAGGTTTAATTGAAGTGATGCTGGATCGGGGTCGACGGCAGTTGGAGGAGCAGTTGTTCGAGTATGTGACTGACCCGGAAGTAACACGAGTCAACTCCTTTGGATCCGGACAACTTAATTTGGGTCCAAGAGGCACTGCTTCCGGGGGAAGCTATATCTTTGTGGAAGGAAGTAATCTCAATGTGATTGCCCAACCGCGGATTGTTGTCCATTATAATGGCAGGGATTACGAAGGCATGTGCACGGCATCATCGGACATTCGGATGGAATGCCGCAGTCCAGCCATACCCGATCTCGGTTCCCGGTCTCGACGGCAGCGCTCCGTGGAACGGCCTCTGGAGCTGGATTACAGTTTCTATTTGGACGGCGTTCAGTCGGTGCGGAACATCTCCAAACTGGGCCAGCAGTTTCCCAAGTTTAAGTTGTATCCCAGTCCGGTGGTGGCCAACTTCTCCGACCCCAACGGGATTAAATACCATAAGAGCGAGTATTTGTTTATCGATGGAGAGAATCTGGATCAGTCGTATCGGCTGGAGGATTACCGTGTGGAGATTGGCATGGAGCTGTGCAATGTGACCTCCTTAACGCAGCGCCAGCTGACTTGTCGACCGCCCGATACCGAGCCGGCGGCGCGCGGCTTAGATGGACAAGCGCGTATCGGAGCGCTGCCGGAAGTGCGTGTCATCATTACCGATCGACAGAACTTCACAATTGGGACACTGTCATACGAGCCGCTGGCGGGTGCGTCCCTATTTACAACGGAAGTAATCATTGGAATTTCTGTGGGATGCGGGGTCCTGATATTGATTGTCATTATTTTTATTATCCTGTACCGGAAGAAGACCAATGAGAGCTCGCGGGTTTTGAAGACAATGCAGGATCAGATTGATGCGCTGGAGTTGCAGGTGGCCAGTGAGTGCAAAGAGGCCTTCGCCGAGCTGCAGACCGATATTACTGATTGGACCGGAGACTTGTCCACCGGGGGCATTCCGTTCCGCGACTATCGCTGGTACGTGGCCAAGGTGTTATTTCCGAATTCGGATACCCATCCCCTGATGACCGGTGAGATGGTGGTGGATCCGGCACGGAAACAGAATATCGATAGTGGACTGAAACTGTTCGGGGAGTTGCTGCACAATAAGACGTTTCTGCTGACGTTCATCCGCACACTGGAGTCTAATCGGTACAGTTATTGGTGTTGTGTGCCTGTCTGAAGTGGTTCTTAGAAGCACTGGTTCACTTTTCTGATTTTGTTTTCTTGCAGATATTTTGGAATGCGCGACCGTGTCAATGTGGCGTCGCTGTTAATGGCCGTTCTGCAGAGTAACATGGTTTATTGTACGGACATCTTGAAGACCCTGTTGAGTGACTTAATTGAAAAATGTGTCGATGGCAAGAGCAATCCGAATCTCAAGCTGTTAATGCGGCGCAACGAGTCGGTGGCGGAAAAAATGCTCTCAGCATGGCTGACCTTTTTATTATACGGTTTCCTGCGGGTATGTATTTAGTACTATTTACTGTATGATTGGCAGGTCTAATTTCATTGGTATGCAAATCAATTTGCGGGAGCACTTTCGCTTTTTAACGTGCTTGTTAGTTGTAAATGTGTCTGCAGTATGCAGATGTGTGATGAACACGTTTGAAAGATAAACATTAGCCGTTTATAAGTGTGCATTTTTGATTATTTAACCGATGTTTTTTGTTGAGCTTAATCAGTTTTTGTTGGCGCGGCTGGCTTAAGGAAAAGTGCAGACGCGCAACAAAAACACTTGAGTTGAATGACTTGATGGTTTAACGGCAACAGTTTGACATGGCGGTCAACGTATGTTTGACTTGTTGAATATCACTCTATATTTCGAACGTCTGCCAACGTGTTTTTTCACTGATTTTTCCTTCGTTGCAGGATGTTGCCGGACGGCCGCTATATTTATTGTATCGTGCCGTGCAAATGCAAATTGAAAAGGGCCCAGTCGACAGCATTACAAGTGAGGCCAAGTACTCGCTAAGCGAAGAAAAGCTAATCCGTCAGAAAATTGACCACAAAAAAATGGTAAGTGACCCAAGAGTTCAGCCACCTCCACTTGTTAGACTCACTTCGATTGCACAAAGTTCACACTGATCTTAACAAATTAGCGGTCCGCTGAGCTCGCGAGTTGTGATAGCGCTTGTGAGTGCGCATAATCAGGCTTTTGTTATATCATCCATACGAGAACGTAATTAGATAGAAGTGCAGCTTATGTCTCTACTCTCTTGGATAAAAAATTCCATTGAAAAAGAAGAACCTTTTGCTTGCGGCGCTGGGCTCATCTCTGTTCCATAATAAATCTTTTATTCAATAGATTTTCGGGTGGCAGGAAATTCAGCAATGAATAATTAAGAAAAAAGCAGTGAGTTATGTTTCTGCGAAGATTGGGTGTGTAAGAATATTGAATGCAGTCATCGAGTACATAAATCAGTAATGGGTTGGTTGTTATGACTTGGTTGGTTTATTGGTTTACCAGATGACATTTCTGTTGATTTTATTTGCAGCATATTTATGTTTCGTGTGTGGATTCGGAGCACAGCAGTCAGGATTATCAAGTAAAAGTACTGGACTGTGATTCCATCACCCAGGTGAAGGAAAAGGCCCTGGACGTGATTTACCGCAACACGCCCTTTTCTCGGCGTCCCCGACCGGAAGCACTGGATCTGGAGTGGCGAACGGGGCAGGCGGGCCGCTGTCCACTGCAGGATGAAGACACTACCTCGCAGACGGAAACGGGCAGTGCCGGCACCATGTGGAAGCGACTGAACACCCTGCAGCATTACCATGTTAATGATGGAGCTGCCTTTGTGCTGGTGCCAAAGCACACAAATTTCTATAATTTGACAATCATGTCCGATAAGTATGTCAAGGTTTTATACACACGAAGAATTGAGTGACTTATTGCTGGCAAGCCGATTACCGCTTGAAGACTAACGCCATGTGTTGTCAGAGTGGTCGAATTGATGGAGGGTCTTGAGACGCGCTCTCTAGTGGGGGGGATTTGTCAAATTATGCAAATTTGATGTATATAAGGAGTAATTGTGTTGGTGTGCTCTCATTGCGGCTACTTCGTGATGAGAGGAGGGGGTTTTTTCTCTGACGGAGATGTGCATGACAAGTGGGCAGGAATGATGGTAGCTGATTATGCCTCTTCTCCACGTAATCAGTTTACGAGCACTGCCGAATCCACAAGGAGTCAAGAAGCTTTCCCTGCTTTGAGCCTGAAAATTTTTGTCGATAATAAACGTAAAGTTACCTCTAAGAAATTCCTTTTCAAAAATAATTTTTCTAAAAGATAGTCTTTTTAAAACATAAAATTACCGTAATGAAATTATTAATTGAAAAGAAATTTATAAAGTTAGTAAGTTTTTAAATTGATATGGGGTTGGGATTTGAGCCGGAAACGGTTTAGACCAAATTTTTTTAAAAAAATGTTTCGTGGTGAAGTGGATGTGGTTACTTACCTATTTACATAACTGCGCATGAAAATATATATCTGTTTTATCGGAGTGGCTTGACCCATAACTTTGCGGCTCGCTTTGTGGTCATCGAAGTGTTTTGATCATATTTTTGTGTGCATTGCAGGTCGGATAAGTCGTTACAGTCCCATAAATCTAGTCCGGCCCTCAGTCGTGGCGTGTCGCCTTTCGTACACACCGACGCCGAACACGGAGTCAAAGTGTGGCATCTGGTGCGGCCACACGACACTCCCGATCCTCCGAGTCGGGACGGGACCACGAAGCGCGGCAGCAAAATGATGACGGAGATTTATCTCACACGCCTCTTGACCACCAAGACCACCCTGAAGAAATTCATCGACGAGATGTTCGAATGTATACTCAGTACCAATACACGCGGCTATGCATTCCCGGCGGCCATTAAACACCTGTTCGACTTCCTGGATGACCAGGCGCTGCACCATGAGATCAGCGATCCGGAAGTGGTGCATACGTGGAAGAGTAACAGTGTGCCGTTGCGATTTTGGGTGAATCTACTGAAGAATCCCAATTTCATCTTCGACATTCACAAGGTAATGTTGACGCTGGCGTAATGACTTGTCTCATCACTCATTACCACATCGGCAGCTTGTGAAAACATTTGTCAACGCCTACCAATCACGTTTGATGGGGTTTTTTTTGGCGGCGGATGTGGGCAGATTTTTCTTTCTTTTAACGACTCATTGGTTATATCATGCGCAGAAGCACAAATTGCAGGTCACGGATGTTAACAGAGAATGATACAACGATACAATAGCCTATGATTATTTGCTTATTATGCGGCTCTAATGAACTGAAATGCCTGACCTAAGGTGAATTGGTTGCTTTAGCTATTTTTCATGCTGATTGATCAAAACCATAGTTGCGCTTATGTCGAGATGTTGAAGAGATGTCGAGAAAAATTTGTAATTGAATTACGCAAGCATGTGATAAGCCGCCGGCTTTCAAGAAGTACCCCTGCAGTCAATACATATTATGGTAGTCATAGGTCACATTTTAAATTTTAATAAATTTCAGATGCAGGAACAACTGATAGGATAACAACTTTGCTCATTTGTTTTCTGGCTTTTGCAGTCCAACAGCGTGGATTCCTGCTTGTCTGTGATTGCTCAGGCTCTAATGGAAAGCTGCTCGACCTCGGATCTCAAACTCAGTAAAGACTCACCTTCCAGTAAACTTTTGTTTGCCAAAGATATCGCCAATTATCAGGAATTAGTGCGCAACTATTACGATGATATCAAGTATCAAGTACCGGAAATCACTGAGCAGGAGTTTAATCAGCTTCTTGCTGAAGAGTCAAAGGTAACGCGCTTTATTTACCCTGTATAGTTATGGAAACTAACAGATATGTACATCACCGTACATGTCTTGTAATTAAATTTCTTACTTGTATGGTAATTGATGTATTAGTTACTGCAAAATCAAACATACTGCATTCCAAAAAGTTATTGCAGTTGTTGCTCCAGAAATTTAGTACCTATGTTGCATAAAAGGGATCGTACTTGATTTTTAGGTGTAGTCGCGCATATGAAATCGGTAAAAAAAATGAAAGGAGAATAAACTGGAGAACTTAATTTTGCAGTTGCACCGCCATGAATTCCATACCCGTCCGGCTTTACTTGAGCTCTTTACGTACGCCAAAAAGCACATTGATCCCTTGATGGCGGCGTTGAGTTCCGATGAATTCTCGGAGCGCGCCAAAATCCCGACCCGTCTGTTGCAGATCCTGCAGCTAATGAATGCCGATGGTTTGAACCGCAAGTGAAGCTCTGGACCAAACCGACTAGCCCAGCCCGGCCCAACAAGCATTCGTGGGTACGAATGAGTACTACCTGCTTGGATGGACAATCCTATCCTGTTCTACGTCTTTCGCGCGTTCATGTTCATGTGTGTGTTTTGTGTATAGAATTTTAGAACCTCAAGTTTTTAATTACTCTGTGGATTGCAACGTCACATCGAAGTGTTTTATCTTTATGCGCAGAAAGTGTTTTTTATGTATTCGTGTATGTAAAGTCTTACGGAAACGTTTTTGACCAAATTCGGCTTTTTTGTATTTTAATTTTTTATCACATCACGGATGGGGATGGGTTTTGCACGTTGTTTTGTGTTTTTTGACAGCTGCGCACGTATTTTTGTTGTTTTATTCTTTTATTAAAAGAATCTATCGGACTTCCTTCCGGTGACCAAACTGATCTATTTAAAGCCATAATAGTTTCTGGTTTGTACAAGAAAACAGACATGAAGCCATCGAAATTATTGTCAAGTTATGAATTCAGAATCAAAAAGTCGAGAAAAAACTGCGAACAACATATTTTATACAACCGAAGCCATAAATCATTAGCAACCGCTCTGGAAGAACTTCTGACACTTGACCGCCATAAAAGATAAAACACGGAATGAAAAGTGTACCCCAAAACTTTTGAATCGTCTGCAGCGTTTGTTCCCGTCAGGTCACTCTGTGCTGGTTACTGGGACGCTTTCGGCCGGTTTCGCAGATACCAAATGCACATGATTTGGTGTTTCATGGAGCAGAGCGGTGGTAACGCTTCCGACTTCCTCTGTCAAAGAAACGTCAATCAGAATCAGTACATTACAGATACAGTACATACAAGAAATTATCCATGCACGATTCCCTCGGCTTCTGCGTTTAGCAATCTGAATCGATCCGATCATTTCAGAGAAGTGCATGCAAACAGATACGGAAAACTGGCTTATCCAATCTGTCTACGCCACAACTATAGCCAAATATTACTGTAAATGATTGGTATAGCAACTACGGCTAAATATTAAAATACTGTCGAATTCTGAATTCTGACGAGTTATTAAAAAAACATCATTGAAGCATTTAACACAACTGCGTTACTGATCTTTAGCAGCGTATAAAAATTTAGCATATTCAAGTTGACACCACCTCAATAACCAAGAAAGCGCAACAAAAAAATAACCTGATAACCAGTCCTAGTCCTGGCTGGTTGCACCTTCACAGAAATAGTAACCACAAACTGTAAAAATACACAAAAACTTACTATAACCACGACCAGTGCAGCATCCTTATTGCCTGCTTCGTGCCTCTCTTCTACTCCTATGATGACCAGTGCAACACGTACTGAGAAACGAACCTCGGCTCTTGGCTGTCCGCGGATGCTCCTTCTCATCGTCGTACGCGTGGCACTTCATCCCGCCACACGCTGCAAACTGCGCCAGGGTCCCTTTGCTCGGCTGCTGCTGTGGATGGTGGTGGTGATGATGGTGATTGCGGCGCGCCAGATAGGGGAAACAGCTCTCGACGATACCCAGGGGCTGCTGTCCATCATCCACATTGGGGTCTTCACTGGGCACATCGTCCGTCTTCACCAGGCGCTCGAGTGTTCCCTCGGCGCTGGGATTCTCTTCGTGCTCCTCCAGGGCCTGGGCATGGGTGGCGACCATCTGGTCGTCAGGCAAGTGGGTGCTGTCGGTCAGGGTGGTGGTGGTTAGTGTGGAAGCGAAGTGGATGTTGGGAGGATAGGACGTGGTTTCTGTGGTGTGGGCTGGCAGGGAGTGCTCCATTGAGGCTGTGTTTTACAGCAAGGCAAGAAGAATTCACGGGTTAATGCCGAGGGCTTTAGAATGCTGGCACATCAGCAGCCGCAGTGTGTATGACAACTTGTTGGTACGTAGCACAGGAGCACAACACTCAGTTCAACAGGAAGTACAAGGCCATCACGTTGTCAATCAATAAGTAATAATCTGGTGAGTTGCACAGTCCTCTCGGTATAATGAACGATAAGAGTAAAAATCTGTTGCCACAAGTAACACCTTAAATGCTTAGTTTACTACTTACTAACTGAAGGAAGGAAACTCAAAAATCTAAACTTGTTGGAGGTGCTGCGTTGGACTGTTGATGGCTTCCAGGAAATTTTTTATTGCAAATCGCAAATGGGACTGAAGTGGGGACATACGAATTTCCTACTGGGGGAATCAATGAAGGTTAACTTTGCAGTTTGCTCTTCTTAAATTGAACGCTCACCACCTTCCAAGGGGTGCCAGTTGTTTTAGCCGCAGCCGCTCCATATTTCGATTCCCCTTTTTTGTTCGCCGTTCCGTTCTCTGGATTCTGGATTGTGGGGCACCAAAGAAAACCTGTCACAATAGCATAGTAAATACAGTATGCTCTGTTTACTCTATGGTGATTCTGTTGGCAAAAATTTCTTCGTAAAAATTCACCTTTTTTTGTACGATAAGAAGGACTACCCTAAGTTGCTAACAGCCGTTTATGACTGCCACCTAAGACACATTTAGCCGGCCCGTTTTTTAAATATTTATTTGTTTCACTGCTTGATTACTGTACTTTTAGCTGTAAGAAAGAAATGCTCGCATGCTCGAGAAGCATGATCTATGTATTTTTAGTTTCACAACTATAAATAACCATCCAAGCCGTTGTCGTAATGTTGCTAACAAAACTGCGAGAATGAGGCTTCAGTTCAGATGTGTACTTTACAGTAAAAGAGCAACGTCACTCGTGGACCCAGGACCATTATGGTATTGGTCGGTGGTCACTTCCGGTTCCCACAACATCATCACTGAGGGGTATTATTATTACAGATTTTAGTCACAAGTTTCGGAAATCTGAATACGCGAACCTCCTTTAAACTACATATATATGTTCCGGCGCGAGGTACGTTAGAGCGGGAGGGCCAAATCAGATCGCTGCCGCAAAATCGGATCGCCGCCGTCGTAATTAGCAATGTGGAAATTAAAACATGCGAAATCTAAAACGAAAGAATTTACGTCGTTGAGTATATCAATTCCTTTCATTTTTTAAATATTCAACAGTGGCATTTCAATCCTCCTGTTGTACTGATCAATTTATTCCGTCCCCTTCGGTTTAAAAATTTTTAAGAAAGCATGTGGCATAGAATTTAATGATTTCACTTAAAAGATACGGATAGTTTTATTTGTACATGCTTCTATAGGTAGGTACAAAGTAATGCCTACACTGTAACAGTCTCTGCAAATCTTGTTTGTTACTCCTCAGATTCTGTGTAGGCAAGGAAAAGGGCCAAAAGGCATTGTATGTCTTATATACTGTAGATATAAATGTAAATATACCGTGGTAAAGGTGACTTCATCCATGTATCCATATTCTGTTAGATTACACACTCTATTACTGTATCATGTTACTACTAATAAAATTAATATTATCTTACGTACAGGATAATCGTTTACCGGAAGTTTAAAAGTATAGTAAAATTGTCTACCAGTTCGAAAATGCTTGACTTTTTAAGTAGTCGAACCATATGCAACCTAGTCCAACGAAAAGGAAAAAAAAACGAGTAAGTATAACTGTCTAAGTACTCGTAAATACGAGTAAGTACTTGTAAGGACATCTTTTTCGATTTTGGTCTTATACTATGATATTCAAAAACGCAAACCTGATATACCAAAATCAAAAAATCCTTAACATGACCTAAAATATACCGTATCACTGAAGAATAGATTCTAAAAAATTTTGCTTGCTGATTATGCAGATAATGCTGAATCACGCTAACGAGCGAAATTTGTATTCTTTTATCAAATTTTATACTGCCCGCCTTCAATTTCAAATTTTACCCTTTAATTGTAGCTATTTATGTGCTGTATTGTGGGTGCATTTCTTGCTGATCTGCTTAATTAATGTTGGCAGATGCTGCTGTTAAACCTATAACATGTACCGTAGTGATTTTTTCGCGTCTTGAATGCTAGTTAGAGTAATGTAACAGTGCAAGCACCTCCTCGCGGCAGGTACTGTATATATTGTAGGTACTGTATTCTGTAGTGCCTGTTCCTTTGATTTCGTAGCTGTGCAGTTACTGTCCTAGCTAATTTTTTTTCTAATTAGAAACAATTCCTTATTCTTGGCTGTTACCGGGATTAGTATTTTTCAGTATTTATTTTATTGTTAAAATTTAGAATGCGATCAAATGCCAAAGAAGCACCAATAAAGTTCTTTTATATCGCCTGATTCATTGTGTGTTATAGGTAATTAGTGGGTTTAATCGTTCTGCAACACTTCAACATATTTATATATCATATCCCGTACATCATATCATATCCATATCATATATAGTACAGTACTTCTATATCATATCCACGCGCGCAAAAAACCGGCACGTTCTCTAAACATGCGAGACTCGTAATTAATAAAAGTTCATATTTATATTTGGATATAGTGTAGTCAAAGCAGTAACTGAACAATCAAGTAATCAAGTTAGAATTTAGTAACAGAAATCGCAGCGAGGAAGTTATTCACGAGCAAGAAATACACCATATGCATGGTTTATTCCGTACTGTATGTATCAAAGGATTTAAGAAAAACTGGGTTTGCACGACGTTGTCGCTTTTTGCAGTCATTATGACGATTTTACAAGTGTGTTCTGTGTTTTGCGAAAATTAAAGAGGATAGTATTGGGGGTTTGTTTGTTCTTGCATCACACGTTGCGATACCGATAAGCAAAAGCACACACATGTTTTATACGTTGACAATGTACATGTATGCACACACTATGATACAACCATTAAGCGCTATAAATGAGATTTATGGCTTTATGGGCAATGTTCCACTGGAAGGAATTGTCTCCAAATGGGAATTTACTTGTATGGTATGATCGAATATTACTCGTCCTCGACCCGGTCGAGTGCGATCCGGTGGGAATACTATGCTTAACTTAAAACAAATTATCCCAAGCGCCCCCCACAGTCGGCTAAGGTCACCATTCCATGATGCAGCGGCAAGCTAGCCGCATGCACATGTACATGATCGGAATCTTAAAGAGTCAAACAACTTTATGACATTACAGTGCGATTTATTGTTGCTACACTGTGAAATTATCAAATAAAATTGAGAATTCATGTAAACATGTTACTTTTTAAATGTGCTGGATAAAACTACAATACACACATTGTGCATCTGCACTTTAAACATGAACTAAAGTCCAAAAAAATATAACATGTCGATTATAATTTTGTCTGCTGTCAGATAACATATTAATGGGAACTAACCGGCAGCAAATTTGTACAATCTACTAATTTTGTCAGCATACAGGAAGAAAGGTGTAAAGCTGGTGTGTTGCACAGAGTGGGTTCACTGCGAAAATTGATTGATCCGAATCTGGCTACACCCTGTTGTAACAGCACAGTCTAGTGGTACTTATCGAGCATTTCCACTTCCGGTGCTTCTAGGATGTTGTATGGATTTCCCACACTTACATGGAGCAACATGAACGAACACCTGTACAGACACTCGCTGGCTTAACAACACCGCTTCCGATTTTATTTTTATTCTACTAAGCCTCTTCGTTAATGCGGTTTTTACGCCTCTATTCCATTAGAGATTTGCGTACAGTGTAGCGCTCTCGTTATTCATATCTTCGGTCTACACTATGGGGCTTCGAAAAAAAGGGACACACTGAGTTTGCACGCAGAACTGTTTCCATAAATGACGTAATTTTAATTCTTAGAGATGCTGAATTTTTCCGTATACGCGATTAAAGTAACCCAGTTATTCTGGACTGTTGCAGCCGGGATACGAGAGCGAAATCGGCAAAAATCAATTTTTGACTTGTACGGGCAGTGTTAAGAGGAAGCCGCGTCTGTGTATACATGTGATGGCGCCAATTTCTTATGAAGATAGTTCATGATCCTTTCATCAATCCTAACTGCAGCGGTAGTCGCGGCGCGACTGGGAAGCTGCGCACTGATCAGAGCGCTTTTTTCCTCAACGCACTGCGTATTGGCTGTAATAGCTGACGGAGCCCATCACCCGGCGGTCCCGGCCTGCATCCCTGCCTGTGTGGCACTGGCGCGCAGGCTCACAACACACAACACACACATATTACATATTGTCGTACACTTCGATCGTGTGTCGCGCCGCTGCGCACTAACACCACAACCGTGTTGAGTAGCTCCCGTCGGTTTCCTTCCTGTGCTCCCCTTTCCCTTCCTTTTACGCACGATATATTACAAGGCAACAGCGATCTATGCGCAGGCACACTGCCCATATACACACACATACACCAAGGTATTGCGTTACGTTTTGAAAGCCATTCACATTCCCTATTCAGGAATGGCGCGCCATCAATAGTTCAGCAGTTATCGTTTTTCCCTCCGCCGCTGCCGCACGATCTTTATTTGACGGAAAAATCTTTTGCAGCCGCGAAATGTGGACGTATGCGAGCAACAGAATATAATTTTGCCGGTGTACAATTAATTGCGAAAATGCAACGTTGTTACACATCGGCATATTCTTATCCGAAATCTTTAGCTACATTAATGCTGCGTTGAATGGATCACAAAATATACTATTTATAATGCGGCAACTTTCTGCGTTGGTGCGGCTTATCTGACCTTATGAATCTGGCGCAAAAAAATGCAGCCAGGAAAAATAACCAATCTGCCGCTAATATTGATTGATTTACTGTTATTCTGATCGCGCCAACGATATCCAATGTGGACCATTACAACTTTATTATAAGGATCGTTTTTGTTGGTTGTGCAGAAAACCTTTGCAAAAGAGTTAAGGATGTCGCTGAATGGTAGGGAAAACAATGAGGAAGACAGCGACATGGATTATCATCCAGCTTATGGCACTGCGGACGACAGAGCCGTCGCTAATCAGGCCCAGCCGCGTCCGAGTACATCTGCACCCGACAGGTCAACTTCGTCTGCATCCACCAATAACCATCCTGTTCCTGATCAGCCCACCACATCGCGCATAATCATACCGGATAATGCTGCCGCGATTGACAACAATGAGGAGCAGATTAATGAGCGGATGTCAATTAAGGAGCCACTGCCTTATTATGATTACATTCCAGCGGAACCATTACCGTTTCCGGGATTTATACCCGTTTCCTTCCTCTGTCTACGGCAAACTTCCAAGCTGCGGACAATCTGTCTACAGATGATGCTATCGAGATATCCTTTTTCTCACTATGACGGGCGGTTATTTATTAATTAAGGAAACTATAGGATTAATTAACGTTACCGCGTAAAATCTACCGTACAAATATGGATATACAACGGTAAGGCAACATTGTATAGTGCGCGCATATATGACGCGAAAACACTACCCACTAATCAGGTGGTCGATAGGAATATTCAGTAGCTAATTTCCGGGTACGGGATGTGTTGTGCACTGGCAGTAAGCGCTTACTTATTGTATAGTGACCAATAATCCGAAAAAATGACGTGCTTAATAATTGGGGACACTGGACTCGGGAGGTTATTATCGTTTTGATTTCGAATTTCGCCTTAATCATACGCTAATACTCTCTCCATCCCGCCCACAGACTGTCGTCAGCCCCATCCGGGAGTGTGCTCTCATACACACAGATATAATTTGGACTCTGTGTGTATGTTTGTTTTTCGAAACTCTCCCGGCTATTTTCACGTCTTTTAGCGCGTAATGAGCTTGGTAAACGTTAGAAGGAGAAATTTTATTATTCTTAGCACTTTGCTTGTCATGTTCACATATCGCTTAGCGCGATTGACGATCAAATACACAGCGCAATGCTTCTAAATGGTACTGGCAGCAAAGTGCCCGAATATTTATTTATTTAACCTCGTTTTCTTTTGTGGAGGGACTTTTCGGTTTGGCATGTGGAAGTGATGTACATTGTTTTCCTGAAACCCTTAAATGTGCGTTTTGAAAAGGGTCTTGCGAAACTTTTACAGAAAATTACCAGTCAAAGGGTGCGCGGTGTTTAACTACTGTATTCACGTAGCATTCCGAATATTCCGAGTGCTCAGCTGAGAATGATGGTAATTCTAGCTCGTGAATTATCGTAATGGCACTTGTTGCCGACGAAAAACTTCGTTTGTCACAAACGTATATTACAGTTCTTTCAGGAAATTTGTTAATTGCGGTATACCGTGTATTCAGCAATACACACACTTTATGACCTTGGAGTCCATAAGCAATCTCGAAATTCTCTTGCTTAAAACTATGAAATCAAACGCTTCGAAAGTAAAACGTACATTATGTGACCTACATGGGCATCCAGAATCAGCATAATGGCCGCTTGACCCTTGTTGGCTTGTTTTGTGCAAGTGCGGCAACAGCAAGCATGTAACCGGTACGCAAACAATAATATGTTTCCGTGTGCAAGAGATGCTGATTTCCAAGTTTTCTCCACGATCGATTCAAGATATCGGATTTTATAGCGATCAACACTAAGTACCTACAGATGCTCGCATAAACAATGTTGACAAAGACACCTGTGCACCCTCAGAATTCTCCCGAGCTTACAGTTACTAGCTTAATTATTATTTGGCAAAGCTGAACGTTAGAACTTTAGAAGCAGCAGTTTACAGTAGAATGGAAATGGTGAGTACGTGGCAGTCCAATTATTGGTAGTGCATCCATAAATAATTTTGCGGCAGGTTCATTGAACCGTGACAGGTTCTTATATGCGGTATACGACTAGAATCAGTCGTAGCATATATGAAACTGTAGTTTCGGTTTTTGGTCTTCGATATCCATGTGTAAACAAAAGTAAATTTTGGCGCCCGTAGAGTACGGAAGGGTCCGGCCGGTTGAAGGAAGCGGTAGGGCCTAACAGTCATGTGACATGAGTCGAGTAACGATGCGTGAAACTTGTAGATGGCGTTGTGAACTCGGCATCTTTTTTAGTTTACATTATGTGCTCTTTCATTATGTAGGAGCACACTGGAATGTGCTCGTACATTATGTAGGACAGTAGGAGCACATTGCATCGGTTTATTGGTTCTTGGAGGAGAAAAACGGAACTGTAGTATCCAAACAAACGTAATCCAATATGCTCCTGCAATATGCTCCTACATATGTAGGAGCACATTGCAATGTACTCCTACATTATGTAGAAACATTTTGTAGAAGCAATGTGCTCCTACATATATGTGCTCCTACATATGTAGGAGCACATTGCAAGTACTCCTGCATTATGTAGAAGCATATTGCAATGTGCTCCTACATATGTACGAGGACATTGCAATATGCTTCTACATAATGTAGGAGTACATTGCAGGAGCATATTGTATGTGGAGATTATAAGGGGTAGGAATGTAAAGTGCTGAATAGAGAATTTAATAATATAGTAAATTATATTAAAGGTGATTATATTAAAAGATGATATGTTTTGAAAGAAACTGATAATGAAGGGGTGAATGTTGCAATAGAGGGAAGGTTGTGGGGGTTTTACTGTAGTCTGACATAAGTGTATTCGACTTATTGGTTGTTCATACTTCATAGTTTAATGAAGTGTAACAGGAAGCGGAGTGTGTTGTGTGTTATGAGTTGTGGTGGGGGATGGTGATGGATTATTGTGGAAAATTCATGAAGGTTCGAGAAAGTTATTGCTTAATGGAGCAGACTATGATGTTCTGATCTGATGGTTATGGATCTTTAGTAACAGGTGGTTTTTATAGGGGAAGTAGGTTGCGATGTACATTAGAAAGTTGTTCGAGAAAATGTTACGGTGATTCGGTTTGTTGACTGGATCTTTTTAGTTTGGTGGGTATACAAGGAATTCCGGAATAAGCAGAAGTTGCGTGTGAGCTATTATGGATTTAAAGAAGTATGCAGTGAAGAAGATTTTTCTCCTGTTGATTATTTCGTGGTGGTCGGTTTAGATTTTGGAACAGTGCTGATTCAGGCTGCCGTGTTTTGTTTGACTTTGGTACGTTTTTTTAGCTTCATTATGGGTTAGGAAGTTTTCTTGAACAGAGATCCGCGTTAAATTTTAAGTATTATTATCCTTAATAAAATAATAGAAGGTGATTCTAATCGGAAGAAATATGCGCGAATACATGCATGAATATAGAAAAAAACGTAAAATCAAACTGAGGGTAATTGTAGTAGGAAGATAATGAAGTAAGTATTGATGAGGTAAATAGGTTTATGAAGCGCTAATTATTTTGATTTGTAATAATGTGTTTTATACTAACTGTGAAATTGGTGATTTGGAAAATTTAGATACCAGTGAGTCTGAAATCATCATGAAAATCGGTTTTACAGATAGTGCTGCTTTATTAGATACTAACAATGTCGTACCGCTTAAGTGCACACAGGGTTATGAGCGTGTTTTCCCAGACCCAGATTAAATTATAATGATAATTTATTCTGGGTCTGGAACTCAGAGCCTGGACTAGAAGAAAGAGCTTATCTTTGTTATGGTGGTTTACCAGGTGATCGGCTTTATAGTCTTTCACCTGAAAAATATTTTAAATTACGTCTTAAAGTGCAGACAATAGGCTTAAAAAAGATTGCTCCTACGTTTTTCGAGCTCTGAACTTCTATCAACAAGATTAGTTAGAACGGAAAATCAAATATGTTCTCAAAAAGGACAATTTTAGTACAGGAAAAGATTAGGTAACAAAAGTGTAGCTAATTATTTTTACCCAAAAATTGTGTACTATACTACACAATTTATGTTCCTGTTTATGTACGAGTACTATACTGTTCATGTACTACCCATAAAAAAAACTTAGACGGCATCCGAAGTTTGTCTGGAGACTTTTCTCGTGACAATATCGATCGCTAATTTTACATGTCCCGAGTCATAACCAGCTTATGCTAAAGCTACCTTAGGCTATGTCGCATTAGCTGGGCGCAGTCCAACCAAGTTGTAGATCCGCTCATACTCCAAATGAAATGGAATATAAGTCATCCTGTATACCCGGTGCGTTCACACATGATACCAACGCTGACTCCAACCAAAATCTATATTTGCTGTTTTGTACAGAAAAAAATAGCATGTACAGCTTGATTTCACAGCCCTACATATAAGACCAGACTTGAAGTCCCCTTGGGGTTGTCTGCTCTTGTGCCGTAATAATAATAATAATAATAAAGTATCGTGCCCTCCTTTGATGGCTCATCTGGAAGGAATATACAACGTTACGCTACTGCGTGCACTTACATATTTACAGTGTGCCGCACTCACCTGCTTTCACTTACCTCACTAGTATATTAGCGTTAGTGACTTTTATACTCTTTGTAATTTCAAATTCCAAGTTGCGTTTAGAGAATTCCTTTGAAAACATTATTCCAAACAACTACATCGACTTATTCGTAAAAAAACAGCGCGAACTAACTATTTAAATTATGATTACAATTATCAAACATACATTTGCCTTGATTTATTTTATTCAATTAATCCGATGTTGGCTTCAGACCAAGTAGTGCTAAAGTCAAGCTCAACTTCATGACGTTTTGAAAAACGGCAAAGTAGAACTTGGTTGGAGTCGAAAACGCCGGTTTTCTATTTGGGCTATGCTCCTAATCATGTTATATTATATTCATGTTACATTATATTATTTTCGATAACAAAAGTTTCAGTTTCAAAGCCATCAAAATAAACCTCCTATTTTCATAAAGCCATTGCCGGCATTGGTGTTATCACTGCCACTAAACAGACCGACCGTTTCATCCTGGATAAAGAGCTTTATTTGAAATTAATTCAACAATGAACATATAATTCTCATTTTATTTGGAATTCTGTATGTATAGCAAAAACTTGACTACTTTCAGTCAATATTACAGAATTCTGTTAGAAATCGTGCTGTTAGAAGTCAAAATTATAAACCTCCTTGAGGCTGCAGTTAGATTTAATGGGGCTCAGTAGGGCGCATAGTTACAGTACAACATAGTAAATATATATTCATAGATAAAGATTCGCTTCGAATTCGGGACAAGGCCTTACTTCTCCTATTGTATTGATAACTATATTAACACTGCATTTGCACGATACTCTTAAATTATTTTTATTATTGTTTTTTTATGAACCTGCCGCTATACAATCGAGTGAAACGAGATTGGTCCACGTAGTGTGTAAGTAAGTACTCGTATAGTCGTATTTATCATTAAATATATCATTAACGATAAAAACTGTACAACAGAATATATAAACAGGCCATCATTAACTTACTGTTATCGCTTTTATATGATTTACCCGGCAGAAACGCAAATATAAAATGATGCTTCGCTTTCGCAAGCTTTTACCGTTAGTCTGTTTAAAGATGAAAAGATTCTCGCTTTATTCGTGTATAATTCTTACAATGAAACCCAGTCGAACCGATAAGTCAAGATTGATACTAATTTGTGCAGTTTAAGCCTCCTGAGCATTTCATTTGATTACTCACTGACAGATACCGGAATTCACCTTCCGGCAGCATGTTGGGACTACAGCGCCAGCTCCAGTAAATCCCATCGCAGAGAAATCGAAATGCATAGTCAGACTTCAAGTTTATTAAAGCAGTAATTCGGGTTTGGTTAGAGCGCGGTGCACACCAGCCGCTGAGGTTGTTTATCAGTCTTCCGGCATGATCGGCGTGCTTGGTTCCCACAATATGCATGCGTACTCATGGATCTACTGCATCTCACTAGTTTCTACTTCCGGTCATAATTCTGATGTCGACCTAAGGGTCATTAAGCAGTCTAGCCGAAAAGCTACAAATGAAGCTGCTATTGGCTTGAGATTTATCAATCAACAACTACAGATAGCTACTTTGTGTGTCCCTTCTAGTGCAAAATTAGAATTTATGAAAGATTTTAAGACCTGCTGCAGAACTGATAACTGTAACCCGTATTACTTAATGAGATAACCCTCTCTTAAAAATTAGCCAATTATTACTGTATCGTTGCCGATAAAGGGGTGGGGCATGTGTCTGTCTTATTTAAATTTCCTTTTGCGATATTCATTTCAATGCTTTTACGCTCGAATTATAAAACTATTTTCACGTAATCTGCATCACTTGTTATACTTGTAACTCTGTATATACTATATCCATCCCAATGCTTAATTTATATAAATTTATGTTTAAGCAACGTTTTATTGTACTGCAGTCTTGTAACAAATTACGATTAATATAATAACCTACCGGTTGTTAATTTTTATTTTCTTGCAGTTCAGAATATTTAAGTATTTCCAGAGAAATTTTTACTTTAAAACTAAATTTTTTTTTACTTAGCGGTTTATTTATTTTTTAAAAAAATTCAAAATTTTATTGTAATGTTATAGTTTACCTCATTTTAAACCATCGTAAGTGGTTGATACCGATATGTATGGCATAGTAGTCAGGTGCAAACGTTACAGTACATACAGCAATTCAATAACACTGAATTAAAAACCAATAACATCAAATATCCAGATACCGTAGCATCTGAAATCCAGCGATATCTACGCAGTCACTTTGTGCAAAGAATCTGTACAAGAGTTTACAGATGTGCCGGAAATGTTTTTCCGTCATCCGTCCAATGAATCACACTTGAATTTCCATTCTGACAGCGATGCTAATGAAGCGGAAGCGTGTAGGGTCGTGAGGGATCGGCGAGCCTGCCGCTAAATAACCGACAATGGGTAAAAGAACATGACATAATACAAATTTCGAAATTACTTACCAAACATTTGTATCATAGTAATTATTAATGTTGAATTCGTTTTGTTTGCGCAATTATGCATTAGTCCGTAACTCAGTATTACCAGTTCTATCGTGTGTATAAAAAGGTAACAATTAATTTTCGCTTGTCGTATACTCAAATTACAAAAAAAGCGACGTAACACTGAATTTCGTGCACTTTGGTTGTAAGCTGGTTATTTACCATAAATCTGATGCTAATTTCGCACAAAGGCCAAAGCTATGGTTTTTGCTGACTGAATGCGTTTCCTACCCTGACAGGATGCAGGCGTTGTTATCGTGCGTATGTATTTTTTGATTGTGCTTTTTTCAGCTAGCTATAGAAACGTTTCAGCAGTAAATTCGGGGTGGTAGACTGGTAGTGCAAGTAATAGCAGTGAATTACACGCTAGATTCTGCTCCTGAGTGCGAAGAAATTTAATAACAGTCATAATTATCAGCTTAACCATATCTGCTGACTGGTATGGCGTGTGGGCACAGGCAAGAGTTATTGTTAATTTGCTGAAAACTGCCTGAAAGCTAACATAAGGATATCGAATTTATCAGTCACAAGGGACTCATTTTCCCGTGGACCGAATGTCTCGTATAACATAATCTAGCCGCTGTATATCGGCATCAATCCGGGACTGCAGCATTCACTCGGTCCCATATGATGCGGACCGGAAGTGAAGCTTGACCGCGCCAGCTCGTCATTGCGCAGCGACTGTATGGCTGCACATAATTGAGTGCGCAGCCTACACTTTGTGTGTATGCAGCACTTTATACAAGCCGGCCAAAAATCCGCTGAATGGGAAGTACAGAATATATATTCCCGGTAATGGGTTGCTGATACCCGGCTGTTTGGGGGGACGAACGGCATCGGCACCACACGCAGTTTTTGCTGCTGCCACTGCTGACTGTACGAAAATGAGGTTGAGAGCCGATTATTCCGTCTGCAGTATATTGCGCGGCGGCGGAAAGGGATAGCTCAGTTGTTCTGGCTACGTACACATCCATGGAAAACCCTTCGCTTGTAACAGGAGTCTGCAATCGCATAAAAGTAGTAAATTGCTTGCCGTATTATTCGCTTCATCGACTTATTGATCAATGATCAAATCAATTGGGTTATGAAACAGAAAGCAACACAAATCTGCTGAATCTGCACAGTTTTTCTGTTTTTCAATTCGTTATCCACTGGGAAATGATACCCGCCGTCCCTTTGCAGTTTCTTATCATCATGACGTTACACGGTCGTCAGTTGACCCGACTGCGGCGTTAAAAAATTCGAGTGATTTAATAAATAGTCAAGAGTCAAATGAAAAAATTTCGATAAGGCAGTTGCATAAAATGTCTAGAGAACGTAATCGGAAGCGCAACATAGTACCAATTATGGCTCTGCCTAGCCCATAATTACGGTAGCATGGAGCAAAGAAAAAGGGTGGGATTAACAGGGAATCGGGTCAAGAATCAGGATTATCTCACTGCATTGTATTTCTTCTGTGATCACTACGAAATCCATTTCGCATACCTTCTGTCATTTTTGTAAAACAGGCATATTAATTTGGTTTTGTGGATCAATTAGTCATCATACGATATCCAGACGTTTGTATTGGTATAATGTGTTTGCACTGGTTTCCTTAACTTCTGGCTGTTATACTTGGTTTGAAAGGGTCAGCATGGCCGTGATTCTTCTTAATTGCGTCACACTAGCATTGTAAGTTTCGTTTTTTACGCCCCATCTTTACAGATTTGAATAATATTTATCTATCGCTTGCTCTATCAGATATCAACCCTGTGATGGAATCTGTGATACACCTGGTTGCCACATTCTAGCAATAGCAGACCATTTAATTTTTGCCTTTTTCGCCGTAAGTGGAAATCCTATGCTCCATTAATGCTTAGCGGACGCTAATTATTTGTTTGCTCATTGCAGCTGGAAATGGTAATAAAAATGATAGCTATGGGAGTATTTGGAAAAAAGACATACCTGGCGGATTCCTGGTTGGTGGCAAAAGATTTTGTCAACTTCAGTATTTCTAATCTGCATACTAATTTTGCGATTTCTGTCTGGTCGTTTGTATAAAGTCACTGTTGCATAGAACATAGGAAATGTAGCTGAAATAATATACGAAAAGCTAAAAACTGACCTATCTAATTAACCTGTGACTGGTAAAAAAATTAAATTATCTGTAGGAATCGACTGGATTTTTTTATTGTGATTGCCGGGTAAGCCTCGCTTGCTTTTCGAAAAGCACAGCGAAATCAATTTTTTAATGGCGTATGCATGGACAAGCGTTTACAAATTCTCTTGGCGTGCGCGTTCCAGTCTGGTGGAATATCTTCTCAACATGGAGAATATGAACCTGTCCGCTATCAGGACTATTCGGGTTCTGCGGCCTTTGAGAGCAATCAACAGAGTGCCCAGTACGTTATTTGAAGAATAAAAAAGTGTGAACGGTAATATCAAAAGCGCTTCACACTTTCCAGGCATGAGGATACTGGTGATGCTGCTGCTGGACACGCTTCCGATGCTCGGAAGCACCTTTCTCCTTGCCTTTTTTGTATTTTTTTGTAAGTGTCTTCTTTATGTTATTTTAGTCGTGGCGACGACATTAAACAAATTTAAAATAACGTACATCTACGGTTTAATTATAAGTTTTGGTTGGACGATGATGGCTGTGTATGCGGTATGAACCGAATATGCTGATCATGAGTTTTGCGAATATTAACAAACATCACAGTCAACATGAACTTGCCTTAATCCCTGACTAGCCAGGAATCACCTCAGTTACGTTTTAACATTTAATAATGCATTTCAGCCTTCGGAATAGTTGGTGTACAACTGTGGGCTGGCTTACTACGAAATCGATGCACTCTAAGCGGAAGCGGCAACATTACCTTTCCAAGGTATGAATATATAAAGTCAAATAAAACGACTAAGGACGTTAGCTAAACAAGAAATACTTTAACGTAATCATGTGACAGTATACAGATTAATTAACTGATGCATATTTTATGGAAATTTATAAGTTTATTTTTGTAGACTTCATTTATGTCAATAAAAAAATTAGGCGTATACAGAGATTTGCTGTACGTAACGATTAACGCTTCCGTCCTTTTGTAACCTTTGCATTTACAGAGGCATCCCGAAGTATTACGAACCCCAACATACTTATCTGGAGTATGTGTGCAGTCTACCAAAAGACGATGGCATGCACACATGTGACAATTTACCGCCATATATCGAGAATAATAGGCCATGCAATGGTTCATTAAACGATCTCATATGGGGACCCAACAATTCCGTTTCCGTACCAGCAAACACCTGCATAAACTGGCATCAGTATTACACGTACGTACAATTTACAATCTTCTTGTGAAGGAAAATTTTTACTGCAGCGTAACTGCCTGATAATTAAGTTGTGAGGCATTGTGATGAAATTGGGATGGTCAATTTTTATGACTTTTTCACATTAATGTACGATTTTTTGCAACAATCACCGTATTGCTGCATTCTGATGACGTAGCAGGAGTATTTACAGTATATCGATCCACGCTCTTAAGGAATTACAACATGTTTTTTCTTTGTTTAACAGAATTTGTCGTGCCTCAGAAAAAAATCCTTTCCTTGGAGCGATATCGTTCGATAACATTGGTAAAAATGCATTCCATATAGGCAATTCGTTTTGTTTTCATTTATTTTTTATAGCATAACGAAATATTTCCTTGTCTGTTTATAGGCACCGCGTGGGTAGCCATATTTCTGGTGAGTGACGCTAAAAGCATTTAAAAGGTTTAATCGATATCAAACCATTTAAATTCTGCTGGAAAACAATAAGTTTTTTTCGTATTTTAAATTTGTTTAAAATATGGCATACGAAATTAGACAGAATGTGAGTTGAACATAAGCAAAAATAGACCGTGTATACAGACATCACAGAGTACAATACATACGTAAAAGTATCCGGGCATCAAGGCTGCTTTCGAAAATGCAATGCCAAATCTTTTAGCGGTGTTTTATGCCAAAATTAAGTTTGACGAACGATTTGATATTGATGCTATTTATTTGTTTCTTTTTGGCAGGTGATCAGTCTTGAAGGATGGTCGGAAATTATGTATCTTGTGCAGGATGCACACAGTTTTTGGGTGTTCATCTATTTTGTGATATTGATTGTTGTAAGTGATGCTACTACGAGTACTACATACACTACAGCACGCCATACAGACACTCCATTAATTATATAATGCGTGTGTCTGTTTTTTCCAGATTGGCTCATTTTTTATGATAAACCTATGCCTTGTTGTTATTGCTACCCAGGTATGAGATTGCTTTTATTTCACCAGAAATTCGCTGTGGATGTAGAGATAATTAATTGACTGGCAAATTTGCAATAATCGATAATATATTCGTATGATACAAGGATCGTTGTCACCATTGCATTATTGCTAAATATGGATTGCTGTAGTTTTCGGAGACGAAGAAACGCGAGACAGAGCGAATGATTGCCGAAAGGGCACGCTACCATTCCACCAGTTCTTTGGGGAGCGGCGCTGAGCCGGGCGGGTGCTACAGGGAACTAGTGCGCTACTGTGGTCATTTATGGCGCCGGGCCAAGCGCAAGGCCAAAGCCTACTACACCGAAGCTCAAGAGAAGAAAATCAAAAAACAACTCCTGAAGCGCACTGCCCAAGGCTATTACGGCAAGGAGGGCTTTAGTCGACCGACACCCACCGCCCAGTTGTCCAGCGCTGAGATGTCCTGTGAACGGCATCCCGATCTGTCATTGGAAGGCAGTCTGGCATTAGTGCCTTTTGATTATACTCGCCGCACACTGGATGTGCAGCAGTCGAGCGGTACAGGAGCCGATAAGTCATCGGAGAGATCGTCCACTGTGTCGTTTATGGATGGTGGTAATAATCCGCCAGACAGAAGGAAATCGGAGGAATATTCCCGGGATTCCATCACGAGCAGTGCAGCGATGCCAGCCGGCGCGTCAACGGTAGCGACGATCACCGTGCAGCCGGAAGAGCCGACCACGCTCTTCCAGCCAGCTGCAGATCGAATGGTCAACGTCGAAACGCACAATATGCCGGGTCTTCAGTCCGGTAAATCTGACTTTATTTATTTATGCACCATTTTCTGAAAATTTTTTCCAAATTTCGCTAACGTTAACATTTAATATTAATGTTATTTCATTAGCTGAAATGTTAACTTCTCTTAACATTTTTTCGTTGAAATACTCTTGACATTGTATTGCGTGAAGGAATACATGATAGCTACGAGTTATTTTTGGGAAAATTTTACTAAAAAGATTTATGTTTATTAATTCTATGTTTAATAATTTGTTTATTACTTAAGTTTATTAATTCTACTCTCTTTAAAGTTTCACGAGTAGGACTAGGATTTACTATTTGTGTCACATCAGAGACTTCTTCGAAAGACCCAGCCGCAACAACACAGCGCGCATTTTTTAACCGCAACTGCGAGATCGATGAAACCAGTTACTTTTGGATTCGAGATGCAGAACCCGAGAAGCCTCAAAATCGCTTGATTGAGTTCCTTACTGCATTCCGGGCTAAAGTCCAACAGTTCGTCGGTAGTAAATTTTTTGAGCGCGGAATACTCGTGGCCATTCTCATCAACACGCTTAGCATGGGAATCGAGCATCATTTACAAGTATGCACAATTTATCATCAATTAGTTATTTTCCGCGTATCACACAGGGTAACCTTGAATATCTGCAATTGTTAACCTTTAGCCGGATGAGCTAACCATAATTCTGGAATACTGTAATTTTTTCTTCACGGCATTGTTTTGCATCGAAATGCTTTTGAAAATGATGGCGGATGGAGTTTTTGGATATCTCAGCAACGGATACAATCTCTTCGACTGTGTTATTGTTGTTTTGAGGTCAGTAGATATCTCTGTTACGAAATTTTACATGGAAAACAGCGCAATGCATGCGGCAAAGTTTTTACAATTAGTAAAGTATTTTTCTGTATGTTCATAAAATTACACAAAAATAGTTTCTGTTTCTTTTCTCAAGATTTAATTTTTTGTTATTATTCGCAGCTTAATAGAAATTGTTCAGGCCGGCGGAAGTGGATTGTCTGTGCTGCGCACATTTCGATTGCTACGGATTCTCAAACTCGTCCGTTTTATGCCGGCGCTCAAGCGACAGCTTGTCGTTATGATTCGGACCATGGATAATGTTGCTACATTTTTTGCGTTGTTATTGTTATTTATATTCGTCTTCAGGTAAGTACATATCCGCAACTTCCGCTGCTGGATGCGTGCATAAAGTGTATGACTCTGGATATGAATGTGTGAACGTGGTGGTGAACAATCTTTCAATACAGCACGCTTCTCGGTTCTGCAGTATACTAGCCATGACCTTATTCGGATGCCAGAAATTATGCAGACTGACATACGACGGTGTCTTGAAATGCCCCCGTACGAATTTTGATAGATTTATTTGGAGTTTCGTAACAGTATTTCAAGTATGTCCCTAATGCATACTCATCTCCAGTTGCAAATCGACCCACTTTATTATTTAGGTGGCCTGTAATATTTCACTGCGCCACAGAATATATATATTATTTATATCAGAATGTAAAGTTTGTAGCTTCTATTGCAAAAATATCCATGCTTTACTCGAAAAATTATTATAGTTATTTATAAAATGCTGCAGCTATTAGCGCTACACTAATCAATCTAATAACAGATGCTCTTTGTGCTGCCATGTCACTACTTCAGTCAAGAGTGTTTCCACTATGCATCTTCCTGAGCGCTAAGCTTACATCTGTCTATCTCTGAGTGTTTCATTACAAATGCTATTGCTTCCAGCGTTTTGGGACGCCATTTGTTTGCCAATAAGTTTTGCTCGCTTCCTACTGGCGAAGATTGCGAATGCAAAGATTTTCGCAATCCTAATATGACCCTCATTCGAGATCGCCGGAATTTCGATACGCTCTTAACTAGTACACTAACCGTATTCCAGGTATTTCAAAAATATCTAACAACGCTTGTTTCCTCTACTAATCAGTGGCCAGTCTAACAATTTTTTAAGGTTAAAATGCAACAATAGTACTTAACTTCTTTTTCTAAGTTAGCTTACTACTAAGTCTTATTTATGCTTTTGCTTCTCAACTGCAGCCGTACTAGTTACTTTTCTACTTACAGTACAAGCTTTTTTTCTATAGACATATTTAAAGAATTTTTCTCCATAATTTCCATTAATGGTTTTGCTTACTCAGCTAACTGATGTTAGCTTGTACAGAGGATGCCAAAAAGAAAACAAAAATGTACAATTACCGGTGTTTTAGATATTAACCCAAGAAGACTGGAATTACGTGCTGTACCTGGCTATGCGATATACGAGTCATTGGGCCGCCATCTACTTCATTGCGCTGATGACCTTTGGAAATTACGTCCTCTTTAATTTATTGGTGGCGATTCTGGTTGAAGGATTTGCTGATGACGATATCGACTCCAGTAAAACCAGTGAATCGCCAAAAAACATTAGGGACGCTCCATCCAGTACATTTTTGGAGTCAGAGGACGGAGATGGCGAACCAGCAATGGCAATGACCACGATGGCACTATCTGGCGCTGGCAACAGCGACAAAATACTTCCGCGACTTAATGGTCCTTCCCTGGCGCTTCCGGTCATTACGCGCACCGCGGCCACGCCCATTGACGGGTTAAATGTCAATGAAAATCTGGGACTACACAATCGACTGCTCTATGTGCCTAATCGCTCCAACAGCAGTCAATCGACCGCTTCCGATGTGATATCTAGTGTGGAAAGTGAACGGGCCGCTAGTGTCGATCAGCGGCCGGAAGATGCTGAACGCCGGATGAGCAAATCCGAGAGCGAACGGTATGATTACATTTTGCGCCAGCCGGTTGTCATTAGCTGACAAACGGCGCGACTGATATCTATTATCACAGTTAAAGGATAATTAACAACAAAACGGCATTTATTGTCCTACAGAATGGAACGAGAATTCGAATTGGAGGAGTTCAGAGCACATCCGTTTCGCTTTAGCACGCGACGATGGAAGCGAAAATCGAAAGATCCATCTGGCTTTGACCCGAACCGGCGAAGTCGCTCTTTGGCGAATCCCTTCGAAATATACCATCCACATAAAGACAAACGAAAATCTTCATAGTAAGAAAATTAGTTCATCATTTATTATGGATTTGTTAAAAATAATCAAAAAAATAACATATTTTGCAGTAAATTGAAAAAAATAATGCAGTTGTATTGATCACAGCGCATTTCCGTTTTTAAATTCAGCCACCCTAATGTTTTCATTTATAGCGACAGTACCATGGCTCAAATCCAGCCGTTAGCATCTTCGCCCACATCTAAATCCAATGGCAACAGTGGTCCACTGCGCAATGGAAGCCCGGGTAGCGGCGTACTGAGAAAATCGTGCTTGAAGCAAGGCGTTCCCATGCGTTCGCTGTCGGTGGGAAGGTCACCACGCACTCGCCCCATCGTGCGCCGCGTCCCATATAACCCCGAAATTATCGAAAGCCCCCATGGAGACATTGTGCTGCCCCCGAGTCTGCGCTTTGATTCCATGTGCAGTGTGTATCCGCTCAGTCGGCGGGATTCACCGGCACACCCCGGTTTGACGGTGGACGCCCATACAGACAACCCGGTGGCCGATACGGACCGCGAAGGACCATTGTCACCACTGCAGGCCAGACGAACACAGCGGCTGGATAGTAATTCACCGAATAATTCCGAAAAGAAGATCTGGTGGATTCCGGAGCGATGTACTAATCTGCGAAAAAGATACTATTATTCCTATTTCGTTTTTCCACCGCACAACCAGTAAGGCAATTTGATTTATTATTTTTTCATGTTACGAGATTGCGAATCCTAAATGTAGTAATGTTTCAGGTTTCGGCTTTTTTGCGCCAATTTCAGCGATCATAAGTATTTTGATTATGTCATACTACTGTGCATTGGACTCAACTGCATTACACTGGCCATGGAGCGGCCAAGTATTCCGCCTTATAGCACGGTAATGAAATCTGCCCTCTTTCATGAGGATTGTCTTTTAACACAATAAATATTTTTAGGAAAGAGAAATTCTGATTGTGTCCAACTATATCTTTACCATTATATTCACTGTGGAAATGGCTCTAAAGGTGAACAGCTAGTTTTCTATTATAAACCATGCACGAATACAATTTTGCATGTATATTTATGCAGACTATTGGTCACGGGCTGTTTTTGGGATCTCATCCATATACGAGTAGCAGCTGGAATGTCATGGATGGAATACTAGTTGCGATATCTCTTGTGGACGTTTTCATCGGGTTGATCGCGCCGTCGAACAGTCCAAAGATATTCGGGATTTTAAGAGTGTTTCGTCTGTTGCGGTCACTGCGGCCATTAAGGTGATTTTTCAAACATAAAATTTAAGGAGTAGAGTAGTGTGATAATTACATCGTAGTAATCACATCGTCTTTCAGAGTAGTGTGATAATTACATCGTGGTTGTGTAAAACTTAATATTACTTTAACTTGCAGGGTTATTAATCGCGCTCCCGGCTTAAAACTCGTCGTGGAAACTTTGTTAACATCCCTGCGACCAATCGGCAACATTGTGCTTATAAGTGCAATCTTTTTCATAATTTTCGGAATTCTTGGCGTCCAGGTAAAACTCCTTAGCAGAAAAAAAGTAAAGTTAATGTTTGCAAAACTCGCGCCTGTTTTAGCTCTTTAAAGGAACATTTTGGTACTGCCATGGTCCGCCGGCTGCTATCCGGAATGTGCGCAACCGCAGTGACTGCGATGCACTGCGCCGCGAGGGTGTTGTCGGTGTGCAGTGGATCAATCGGAAGTACAATTTCGATAATTTGGGACAGGCTCTTATGGCACTGTTTGTGCTATCCAGTAAAGATGGATGGGTCAACATCATGTACAATGGATTAGATGCGGTCGGCGTCGATTTGCAGGTGGGGATAAAATGCAAAGACAACAATTGTACAAAAAACTTCGCACTATGCGTAAATTGTGCGCTGTTTGGCATTACGTACACATTTACAAGCGGCCTTCACATCAGAATACGCTTATAATTGGGAATCGATCATGATTTCCATCGATTCTGATGGCTAAAAACCAGAGTGCAGCCAGTATGTACTGAAAACCAGAGTGCAGCTCATGTATCTAAATCAGTTAAAAAATTAATTGCGTAGTCAGTTTGATATAATTCGCCAGGGAATGCGGAATTGCAACGCCCGAACATCGAATACATCACTTTGTTTTCTTGCAGCCTTCGGAAAATTTCAATGAATGGCGTCTACTGTACTTCATCTCGTTCCTACTTTTGGTTGGCTTTTTTGTGCTCAACATGTTTGTGGGTGTTGTTGTCGAAAATTTCCATCGCTGCCGCGAAGAACAAGAAGCCGAGGAACGAGCACGGAGAGCTGTAAAACGTGCCGAACGACTGGAAAGGAAACGCCAAAGTACATCCTCCGTACATGTTCTGACATTGTTCACATATTCATAAGCCCGCCCGCATTTGCGCTTTAAATCACCGTTTTAATACCACATTAATTATAGAATTGCGAGCACCTCCTTATTACGCCAATTATTCCAAGTTTCGCCTATATCAGCATAACGTGGTGACCAGCAAATATTTCGATCTAGCCATAGCGTTGGTAATTGGACTCAATGTTGTGACGATGGCGATGGAGTACTATTTGATGCCGAACGTAAGCTGAGCATGCATCCTCGCATACCAAAGCATGGATTTGCGTAACCTTAGTAAGGGCAATTTTAGGAGCTGATGTATGCCCTAAAGATCTTCAACTACTTTTTTACGGCTGTCTTCTTCTTCGAAGCGTTTTTTAAACTGATGGCATTGGGAATTAAGCGCTACGTTTCCGACAAGTGAGACACATGACCTTTAGTTAATTTGGTTAAAACTGCATACCGAACAGCACTAGCTGCTGAGTTTTTTCGAACTGTATTGCTAGATGGAACCAGCTAGATATTGCCATCGTGATCTTATCTGTCGTGGGAATCATTTTGGAAGAAATGGAGAATGACCTTATTCCCATCAATCCCACGATCATACGGGTGATGAGAGTGCTGCGCATTGCTCGAAGTATACCATTTGCATGTTCGATTGGCTGACAGCTATTGTTTAAAAACCTTCCATTTTCCATTAGTTCTCAAGTTACTGAAAATGGCCCGCGGGATTCGAGCGCTTCTTGATACGGTAATGCCACACGCGATGATCAGTTCAAGTGGACGAATGTACACTCATGCTGTTACTTACTTTTCAAGGTTTTCCAAGCGTTGCCTCAAGTTACCAATTTGGGGACGCTGTTTTTCCTGCTGTTTTTCATCTTTTCTACCCTGGGAGTTGAATTGTTTGGCCGGTTAGGTAGGCATGGCATAATAATCATTAATGTAATGAGCATATCTAACTCTATAATCTATAAACTCTGCCTTTTGGTTTACGGTGCTCGCATATATAATGCGCAAATTGAGCAAAATAGATGTAAGTCAAGAGCTAAAAACCGAATTATTCTTTAACAGAATGCGATGACCTGCATCCATGCGAAGGACTAGGCGAACACGCTCATTTCCGAAATTTTGGAATGGCTTTCCTGACACTTTTTCGAGTTGCAACCGGGGACAACTGGAATGGCATAATGAAGGTACCGTCATTCGACCGTTGATCCATTTTGTAAGCGAGCAATATGATGCAGCACAATGAATGAATGTACAGGATGCGCTGCGGGAAGACTGCCGGTCAGACGACGCCTGCATCACAAATTGTTGCGTTAGCCCCATAATTGCACCCATTTACTTTGTGATATTTGTACTGCTGGCCCAATTTACATTAGTAAATGTTGTGGTTGCGGTCTTAATGCGCCATCTGCAAGAGTCAAATCAAATAATGCGCGATGATGCGCTGTTAGACGAAGAAATCGAAAGGGAACTCCACACTGAAAATCTTCGTCAACTGGAAAGACAGGTAAGTAAATCTTTTGATTTTTGTGTATGAATAAAATACAAAGGTGAAAACAACGGTCAAAGTATCCGACATCGGCGTACGTTCACGCACACTTCAATGTCTAAATTTTCGTGACATATATATAATACAAGACCGGCATTTTTTACAAAATTAACCCGGCGAAGTTAGTTTCTTTATACGTTCTAAAATATTGCAACAAATACAACGCTATAAGCGTTACAATATTACCTTTATAAACACTGCCTCGACGCTTTTTAATGAGCACTGCCATTTCTTTTTCGGATCTTTTTTAGGAGTCGCAACAGCAAGAACGTATTGCGCTGTTATCGATTAACACCGCCAACGAAAAACCAAACGAAATTCCCACGAAGACTTCTGCTATTGTGTCCGCGCCACCTGCTGGACGAGCGACTTCTCGCAGCATCTCCGTGGCAGAATCGGGCAGTTCACCGTATAGCTTGACGTCGAGAGGCGAAGGGCCGCGATTTAGCGTTGATTCGCATGGGTCGGCCGGGAGCGGAAGTGCACTATCCCTGCCCAACCTCGCACGTCCCAGTGCATCCATACCAAAATCACCGAGTGTCGGTGCTGGCGAATACGATACTGTGCTTTCTGTAGCGGACTAAATGGCGTCCGAGTCGTGCGAGTCCATTGCAAAGCGAGATGACTAAGATATTTTTCTGTGTTACTAATCACACCACTTCTCCGACCAAATTAACTCTTTCACGCACTTACACTATATTATGATATTTACTTTTAATAACGCAGTTCAAACTTGTCATGCTCACGAAGTCCTGTTGTACGGATCTGTGCACTAAACAAACGAGTATTACGCGCGAGTTGGCGTTTTGACTTTGATTAAACGTTTTCGGACTGCGGAATAAAAAAATAAAAGTTTCAGTTTCAAATTCACGCAGCACTTTCAATAAGTTGTCCCGGCTATATGTAACCGAAACACGATTGCTCAGAATTTTATAATATCCAGATTCAGATCTATATGGCCACGAATGGGATACACCAGAGCCAACAAACCAAAGTGACTAGAAAAAAACCAATAATATATTCGGAAAGCCCATACTCGAAAACCCGGCCAGACACTATTTTAATTTAAAAAATCAACTACGCATAGCCGGCACAGGACGGAACACCGGCACTTCCGCGAAACTTGGAATGCATTATAACAGCAATGTAACAACATGTTGCTATGTCCAAAAATAATGACCTTTGAAAAATAAAAATAAAGCAAATGAAGATCAAAAAGCCGGCTACATGAAGCATTAAAACTTTACGGTGAGACACATGCCGCGGTGCATTATCTGTGAATGAACCTAATATGGCAGAATAACCGGACAGAGGAAAGTCTGCGTGAGCTCAATATAAATATATTACGGAAACGTAATTTCCGTAATCGATTATGAATGATTCTTTAGAGTTTAGACAATATGCAAAGCGCGCAGAATGTAATTCTGAAGATCAAACCGCAAATGAAGATCAAAAAGCCGGCTACATGCAAAATAAAATCGGTCACCAACACCAATCTGTACTGCGGTTTTTAAATCAAAATGGGCAAAAGATCAAAATACTCTTCCCGGACATTTCGACGGAAACGACGGAAATATTATGACCATAAAAATTTGATCCGTAAACAAAACCGCAAAGTGTCTGTGCAAAGAAATCATTTAAAACATTTAACACGTGACCTCCAATGGACGGAGTGTCAAAGATGTGGTGCCGATGTACTTTTATCAGAACGAGGAAGCAACTGCTGTAACAGCAAAGGAAAGCAACCCGAAAAACTTATTGAACTGCCCCATATACCGGAATGTTACATGCGCTATGTTATTCGTTCAAAATTGCTTCAAAAAAACTCCAGAAAATACAATAACTTTTTTGCCATGTCTGCAACTGGATGTACAGGACAGTTAATTCCCGGCACAAAAGGACTATCTAACTTAATCTTGATAAATGGCAAAATATATCACCGGATGCTCAATGGTAACGAAGTATTCAATCATACACAACTTAATTAACTATCCAATAAAAACTTTTAAATTGGGCACAGGAAATGATCCTCGCGGACCGCTGCGTTTTTTCATCCATGATAACACCTATATCCGGGAAGATATTAACAAGTTCCAGCTATCACGTACAATAATTTCACAGATCACCAAAACGCTGCAAACGAATAATCCTTTATGGAGCGAATTTCAGCAACTTTACCAAGAGTGTCCAGATCATGCACGTTTGGAATTGACCGAAACTGTATCTAACGAAATTGCAGCTCTAATTGTTTTCGATAAAAATGAGCCAATTCAAGAGCGATCGATTATCTGCTGGAAGAAAACAAGTGCAGCGCCAACGTTCATTCGCTCCACTTCAAACCTATATTTGCCACTACAATACGTTCTTATCTGTCCATGCGGAGAACCAGGATGGTCACCAAAATATAAAGAACTACATAATTTAACACAGCTTGCGTTCCACAGACAAATGATTTTACGGCACAAAATATTGCATTATTTTGGCGGTCTATTTAACGAGTTCATTGTGGACATGTATAGCAGTGTGGAAGAGAAAAGATTGGACTATATACGGGAAAATCAACTAAGGTATATCAAGGAAAACGACCTATTGTTTGATGAAACGATCAACGCAGACGGACCTATCAATTCGAGTAAAATCTATCTACCAGACAGTTTTCCTGGATCGAAGAGAGCACAAAGAAAAAGAACTGCCGAAGCGCTCGCAATAGTAAGTCATTACGGAAATCCCACATTTTTTATAACCTGCACAACAAACCCGAAATGGCCCGAGATTACGACGAAACTAAAACCCGGACAAACAGCTGCTGACCGACCCGATATCGTCACCCGCGTATTCAACGCGAAGAAGAATCTGCTTATCAATAACGCTCACACAATACTAAACGGAAAATCCAAGATTTATTGTATCGAAGTGGTGGAATTTCAGAAGAGAGGACTTCCGCATGTACACATTGCTCTGAAAGTACAACAGGAACCACCAACCATGGAAGAAATTGATGCACTTCTTTCAGCAGAGATGCCACCGGAAAGTGATACCGAAGTGTACGAACTCGTAACAACATACTCAGTTCCATTCTCAACTTTATTTCAGGATCGACACTATCAACAGCTCTGCTCGATGACCTAATCAAACTGCAATATATTGACGCGCCGCAATGCGAAAGTAGTCGAAGTACTTCACAGCTGTCATCAAATTCTGAGGACGAAGAGACGATCTGTACACAGAAAAAAAAGCAAAAACGTTCAAGCGGCAAAAGAAATGTTCCTAAACGGCGACGAACTGACCGATCTCCGTACTGAGCCACTCTATGGATGCTAGATAGCAATAATTAAATGATAATTATAAGTACAAGCTCAACCTCGGCCTACGGCCTCGGTTGAGAATTTTTAGAATTGTAGAAAGTAATTGTTTTAGCAGTTTTAAAATGAATTTACGAACGAAGGTTTAGCGGTAATTATATGCGGTTTGTGTTGAAATTTTCGTTGTCATTATGTACGCAGTGCTGAGGAATTTACCGACATCCAAAGTAATGTGCAGAGTTAGTCAATTTTTAGGTCAGATTGTTAATGTTGGTGTGCTTATTATAATAATCTGTTTTTCGGTCATTGTACAACCACTTCGCATCGCGTATAGCAAGAGAGCACTCAGTATAGTGAACTCATGTTACGCAATACGGAGTATGTTGTGTATCTAAATTACGTTGATATGCTATTGTTAATACAGTAGATACAAAAGCCTCTATGCCGTAAGTAAACAAATCGTAAAAACCTCTTTCGATAGGGAATCAGGGAGAAGTTCAAAGTCGTTAAATGTTCTTATGTAAACAAACTTTTGATAGGGAATCAGGAGAAGTAAAAAACACTATGTACACACACCTGTGCAAACACATTCCACATTTTATTACCGTACATTCCGTACTTTACGAGCACACTGACCGGCAAGAGACACAGAACAGAGAGAAGATCATTTCAATGTCATAACACAAAATCGGAGAAGAGCGTAATTATCTTTTCACAACCATCAAGATCATAGAAGAGTAAAAACTATAAAAAACTAACAAAAAATCACAACTTCGTATGGCTAGCGGTGTAAAACAGAATACTGACTGTAATTTGGTCAACAGTTGAGATTCATAAAAGTAAAAATCTGTACATAAATCTTTTTGTAAAAAACATCTACAATTCGTAAATGTTCTCATTACGGACGTGCATCTGTATCGCATCATCGGGTTCAGCAAGTCGCTCCAGAGCGGGGCCGTTCTGTTTCTTGGCACACTTTTTCACCACAAAACAGGCACACGCAACGAAAGTTCCAACACAAGCAACCGCACCAACACAGAAATACAAAATGTTAGTGGTACTCATCTCCGCGTCTTCATCCACACTAGTGCTCGTCTCTGATGGCATGACATTTGCAGTTGATCCAGCAGTGTCGGTGGTGATGTAAGGAGCATGTGTAGTGGCTGGAATCGTCGGAGAACCAGTGCTAGCCGATGTGCCAGTTCCACAAACAGAGATGACACGAAATTTCACAAACGGTGGCGGAGTAACGCACTCATCGATAGGATTTCCAGACAAATCAACAGACATCAGACCAGGAAAGTAAACGGACAGACCATAGTAAGGGATGACACGAACGGAATTTCCGCTGAAGGCAATATGACGAATCCAGGTTTTCGGCTCGGTGGGATAAGGGATCGCTGACAGTTCTCTACCTGTACAGTTCACAATACCAGTATCATAACTGCACAGACATTTCCCGTAACACTGGATCCATTTTCCGCACTCCACACCACTGCACAAGCACAGCAAGACGAACAAGACAGAAACAAACGCCATTTTCGGTAGAAATCAGAAGATAACAAAAGAACTGAAAAAAATCACCACTAGTCACCACACACTGTCAGTACAAAACGCTAGTCCGAACAGTCATTGCATGTGCTGTATGGTATCGGCGCTGCCGGAAATGCATTTCGCACATCGTACTGCTGCCTAGTGGTAGGCCAATGCACACAGACTTCGTTTAGCGTCAAAATGGTAATGTTAATTCAAGTCAATATCATGGCGTCAAAATGGCGTCAAAACATAAATCGCATAAATCATTCATATTGATATATTTCATGCAACAGTCGTTGCACTATCATAGTCCACAGTGGTGGCGACTTTCGAAATTTGTGCATGCAACAGCCATACGATCATGATCAGTTTTCCTGCGAAGTGTCCTTTTCATTATAAGGTGCCTATCACGGCATATACACTTGTATTTGCCATGGTATGCACCTCTATAAAATAAAAGGAACACAGATGCCGCCTCGGAAGTCCGGTTATCCTAAACACTTCTGCCATAAAATAAAAAATCGGACCATTCCATTATAGAGATGCCTTCCACGCCATATGCAGACGCATTTACCGTGTAATGCATCTCTGTAAACGAATGAAAAAACAATAGTTAACAATAATGGTGCCATCCACAAGTAGAATATCCTAAACAATTTTGCCATAAACATATCGCATCTATAACCATGCATTCGGCGAACTGTACATAGGAATGGACAGGTCACGGAACGCACGGCTGTAAACATAACGGCTAGTGAATAATCAGCGACGACCAGTGCATCGGCGGAAGCAATCCATCCAAATTTAATCCGTCTCGCGCATCGATAGACTAAAATGATGTTTCGAAAACTTTTCTATCTGAAAGGTGCGAAGCAGTTGCTTTTGCCTGATCCCACCCCACTTATTGTCGCTGCTCTTATCCGAGCAGATCAAGAGGCGGGTATACCGATCTATATTATTCTAACAAATGACCAGTAGCCAGTAGGCTGTGCAAGCCATTGGCTGCACTATGTAAACAAGTTCGCGTTAGATTCTGCCGCATAACCGGCTTTTCATTTCATTCTTTTCAACAATCATTTGAACTTTTTCTTCAGTTTAATTTTTGAATATTTCACTCCAAAATGGCGTTCAGTGGCGTTGTTGGTGCTCTTTATCCAACGGGTCATGTCATGGGGTTTCCTGATGGAATTACGTATTTTATGCCAGCAACGGCAACTGAGGACACCTACATCCGTGAAATTTATACTGCATTGAAGAATCGTTTTGCACTTGCAGCTGAAGATTATCCGTTTTGAACATGGCAGTTAGAGTGCAGTTTGAGCGTGTTTCAGAAATGCAACGCCTCGCCGAATTGGTTTTAAATTTGTCAAGCCAGTGGAACAGCTTGCCGAGATTCAGCAGCGATTTCCTGACCGTACGTTCAACAAGGTGGCTCTGGCGTCCTGGAAGTACATTGTCCGCGACTTAGCCCACGGCCGGATGCGTAACTATCTGAAGTGGAAACTGCGTAAGTGGGAAGGTGAAGTTGAAGAACGGAGGCTGCAGCATGTCCGCGTGTATATCAGCATTACAGCGGAAATGCCGGACAAGACTGGACTGAAGATCTACGCATCATGTGGCACGGATGATGAACAGCTGCAGTCGTACCAGAACATCGATTTCTATTACAACGTGTGCCAGGTACACGAAGCAATGATTCGTCTAAATCCTATCTACGGCTTTCCAACGCAGGACCCGGAGTACGAAGAGGAAGAGCCAACCATTCGAACCGGTGTGGCCACCAATGGACCCAGCTTGGGGTGATTACGGCATCCTGAACAACCACTGTCACTATATCAACAACAACGACTGTTGCCACTGCTGGTAAATATTTCATCCTTCATTTGTCATTTTGAATCGTACAAAAGGATCAATTTTTTCGTAGAATTTTTTTGCCACAATGGATACACCGTTGCCACCTGTTTACGTGCCGGACGATCCTAATGGGCAGCCAAAGCCACATGGGATTCTGTTCTGGATGCTCTTTTACGTTGTGCCTTTTCTGTTTTCTCAAACAATGCGCATTATTACTGTTATCGCACTAAAAGTTACTAACCGCATTCCTTTAAAATCAGTTGTTATGCCGCTTGTTACTTTTTTATTTGACGGTACACGTCAGTTATTAGGATTTGGCAGCAACAATCTCAGCAATGGAGATCCTTTTATTGGTTCTACAAGTTCAGTTACCAGACATTGGTTCTACGACGACATTTACTTTAGAGAAGGCGTACCTATTATTTTCATCGAAGGATTACCGGACGAAATTTCTGAACCAAGATATTTTGATAAAAATTTCGTTAATGTATGCATTATTGATGACCTACATCTTGAAGAGAAGACAAGTAAACACGTAGCCCAATTATTTTGCAATGGTGGACGTCATTCTAATACCACTGTCATTTTTCTGACTCAAAACCTTTTCTTCAAGAATGCTTATGCTCGTGACATCAGACTGAACGCCAAAATCATTATCTGTTTTAAAATCCGCAAGATAGACAACAACTTCAAATTTTGGGAAGACAGTTATTCCTCAAAAGCAACAGTATTTTGAAGCAGCACTTGCCGGATGTTTAGATAGACCGTACGGCTACATTGTAATTGACTTACAGCACACAACGCCTGATAAATATCGGCTGCGTACCGCCATTTTGGGGAAAACGAAGAAAAATTACCGGAAATTTACATTCCCTCATAATGGAGCGCAGTCATACCGTTTCTAATCTGGACTTACTATCATCTATTGCAAAAGGCAAACCAAAGCTGATCAAAGCAATCATCAAAAACTCTGAAGATACTCTCATTGATGCTATTTCTGAGTGTGCGTTACAAATTGTTGAAGGAGTAGTTCCTGTCACTGAAACAAGCAAAGCTGCACGGCTTAAACGTGTGCTGCCGTATGTGAAATTATTATCAAAGCGCAACGTTTCTCGTCGCAAGAAAAGAAATTTCCTTCTAGCAAAAGGTGCCGCGTTATTATCTCTGATTTTACCTCCTGTTTTAAGTTTTGTTTTGGGGAAAATTTAAAACTAATATGGCTGCACGTAAAATGTTTCTACTTAACGCTGACCAGTTGGCACAACACAGAGATGCCCAAGCAACAAACCTCTTCAACTTTCCTTCAACACATGCGCATACGGATCGGTTCGCTCAACCATTATATAATGCATATGCGGATGGTAATAATGCTTTACATAATCCTAACTTAACCGCAAAAGAAAAACTAGCTGTGCACGATGATGCTTTTTACGCGCTTACGGAAATATGTTATACCAAGCTACTGCAATGCCACCTGGAAAATTAACTATTCCGCAGCCTGTCGACACCACAGACGCAAGCGAACACATTACGAGCAAAATTAAAGATTTATTGCCAAGCAAGCAGCAAGGTAACGCTCAGAAGATTTTAAATCATCTTTGGAACACACGAATTTGAGTGTTGCGGATAATTGGAATATAATTAACGATGGCATGGCGTTACCGGGGACCAATATCGTTGATCTTCTGCGCTGGGTGACAGCGCCAACAAATCCAACCAGCACTTACACACCAACTGGTTTAATGACGTTAATAAATGCGATGAAATACTCAAACGTTCCAGCAAGTTTAATTTCTAACGCGCAACGGCGTCGACTGTATGAAACGGCTGATGGGGATGAATTTGAAGGTTCGGGAAGTGGAACCCGTAGTGGTCGCGGCAGCGTAAACGCTACACCAAGTACATCATGGCGACGATACTAACTTTATTATGCTTATTGTGTCTAATGTTTTGCTTAATATTTGTTAAATTTCCAACAACAGCATGAAAATATGTTTTCACTTTATTACTTTGTACATCGGCAACGAATATTGCAATTTTTTCGGATGACGTTTCAAGCAACGTTCCGGATGTTTACATATGTGTAAAAATCGTCGTGCAAACTTATTTAATAAAACATCATTGCGCTTCAGATTTTTCGGATATTCAAGTTTATCAGTAATAGCACGCAACATAAGACCACGACAAGAATGATATAGAAAATAAATACAAAATAAACCACAAGTTTTAGAGTTAAGATCCTGAAGTTGTATATAATTCTCACGGTAATAGCCGTTACATTCAGGGAAGCTATCGGACAAAAATTTGTCGATTTCCACGCCATAGAAGAGCGATGTTTTTCCAAAAGAGTCGAAAAATGTAACGTTGTTTCTGTTTTTTGCGAATATGGCAAGCCAGTGCTCTCCGGGCATGTTATATTTGTCCGAATTAACAATGAGTGCACAAGGAAACCTAGTTTGAATGCCGGATGGCAGTGTGTCCCGTGAATACACGCCTAAAAAATGCTTAGCCAAACAGGCGTCGTGTTGAATAATGTCCAGTATTTCGTAGTTATTCATTATTTTGTTAGGCACGCTTATAGGGGCAGTAAACATTCCGGCGAGAATCGATTTCTATCAGCGCGTTTCTGTTGTGGTAAATTAAAATTGAATAGGTCTCAGTTGTTGGTGTGGAAAATGTAATTGACAATCCTAAAATTCCTTTGCGAGGTGCATTAATGCATGAATGATCTCCGACATCCGGTTCTAAATTGAAACCGTAAATTGCAAACCCACGTCCCTCAGTCGTCTTGCGCATAAAAAGACAGGCACGAATTCTTAAACAGCATTCCGGTCGTTTCCATTAAGCTTAGATAACCATCGCGGTAATTGTGATCCCCTAATTCTAAAGGCTTCCTGGGAACGGCTCCGAGTTGATATAAGTTACAATCTGACCAACTCCAGCAAGAACGAAATTATATGGGTTTCTTGTTAACACGCCGCCAACAGCTTGCGAATGTACAATGCCGACAAGAATTTGTTTGGGAATTGTCCGCGGAATAAATCGTCCCGCGACCAATGACTACTTCCGTTCGGGATAGTCATTTCCATAATGTTAGATTCAATGAATGGAATTAAGGCATTACGTTTTTGCAACATAATTTCATGAGCCAGCAAAAATTCTGGGTCCAACCTAATTTTTTTCAAACGTAATGTTGCTCTCTGAATAACAATTTTTAAATCTAGGGCTGGAACGCTTGACATAAGAACAAATTTATCTTTAGCCCGTGTTAAAACAAGTTTCATGTCCACTTTAGTCGGAATCAGACGCTGCTGATTAGCCAAATCAGACGGAAATTTAAAAACAGACGCAGTGTGATTCCCGCTTTAAGAGCCAGATTTCGGACAACATACGCTTCGTTAACTTTCAAGTCATTATCATTTGGGTCGGGTACGGCTAGCAACAACGTGTCGAATTGACCCGGGTTTCCGGAACCCATCCAGCATGTGACAGCTGCTCATGGCCATGCTCTCCATAATTAAATAAATTCTCAAAGTACGATGCGTAATGTGATAGCGATGGTATCGATGAAACTGATTCGCCGTTAAATAAAAGTTCGTGTCCGCTAAATAAACTACGCGCTAAATTATTCACTGCACCAAAATTTAATGCATCCGCTGGTAGTGCGTTTCCTGAGGTTCGTACACAAACATCCAACAAAATTACACTGTGAGCCAAATCAATCATTTCATCGGGAGTCCCAGCGATTTCCCATGAAAGGGTATCAACATCAAGAGTATTCCCAATTGGGTTATAAGATACATATTTTGCAGATTCGATAGCCGTTTGGGTAGGCGGAAATGAAAAGTGGTCCAACTCAGACTTTAAACATAGAGGAGCTGATTGAAGATCCATGATTGCCACGTGGCTTTCTATAGAATTCTATTTCTGATTCAGTAATTACTCAGAGGAAAACGCAGCTTTTTCTTCTTCAAGATTTTTTCACTTTTGATTTCTTGTGACGTTTAGCAGCTCGCTTTCTCGGTTTTGCTGCCTGCTTCTTTTTTCGATGGCGACGCTTCCGCTTCGTGATTGGCTTTTCTATATTTTGACAACTTTTCTGGAGCGAGTTCTGCGCTTTCTTCGCTTTCCGGACCCTCCTGAATTTTACTAGCGATGTTTTGCATAGCTTCCACAGTATGATTCCGAGCCGAATCCAACAGAGGCGTCTTGTTATGAAGAACGTCGTTAACAACATTTTTCCCTAACCTTACGAGGTTTGGAAATATTATATTTTTAGCCGTTCTAGCCAAACTACCAAAAAATTCCCAATAGCGCCATATCCAGTTTGTGCATGCCCTTCGCTGTGGTTATATGTTGGTGATAATAGCTGCACATAAACCTGAGCAGGTATGCTGAACGTTTGGATATCATCCATGATTATTTTTTCCGAAAATGTAACTGAAGTACAGTAGTAGCGCCTTTTCAAATAAAATGTTTTTGCCACTTGCATCCGTTATCGAAAATGAAATTCTGTCAAACTGATTGACGGCAATGTCAGTGTACGATCCACGTTTCGATGCGTTTCCGCCACATGCTTCTTTGACGGACAGCAAAGCTAATAGTGAAACTCTTGAATTATTTAAAATTTGACTTCTTATTAAATCAGAGTGCACAAAAAGGGTGGTTACATCAGAATTTATTGGCTTCGGACATTGTATAAACGTTAAAGCCATTTCATAATCTGACGAGAGTTGCATATAATCAGGTAAATACACGGTAAACTCAGAGGCAGTATTGCCGTTCAGCTTATCAGAAGTAGCAGTAATAGTAAAATCCATGATTGATTATTTAAACAAGCACTAGACCACGTTTAGCTAACTCGGAAACTGAAATCCATTCATCAAATTTTTATTCCACCCAACATAATGAATAAGGACTTTGTTTCTCTTTTTCCAATAACAGCGATTTCAGCGGATTCATTCGTTTCTTTCGCCACTTTTGCAATTCTTCAAGGTAAAATTTTCCTTCTAATTGCTCACCTTTCAAATCTTCCACAAAAAATACTTCAACGCCGTCTTTCGTATCTTTGCTTTTTTATTCTGTACACTTCAATGGTCCACCCAATCGTGTATCCCTTTTCATGGGAGTTTTTTTAAACTTAATCGAACGTAGTCTCCCACATTAATGTTGGTTTTCGAATTTCTTGTCAAAATATGATTAAGTTTCCACGTTTCTTTCATTATTTTCACGAACTCTGCTTCCTTTCTTTGTTTACTTCTTTAGGCGTATGGTTCTTTAGTGAGCGATGTGGAGAGTTATTGTATGAATCAAAATATCTTGTATAACATCAATCCATCTCTTTGATTTGTTAAATGTGAGATAGCGAAATAATTTTGTTGAAATTGTTCTGTTAAGACGTTCCACTAAACCGGCTTTAATTTCAGCGTTCTGAGTAGAAAATGATCAATATTATACTCTTTTAACAAACCGGAAACATGTTGGTTGTAAAACTTTTCCCAGGTCCGTTTGCAGTCGCACTGGTTGAAAGCCGCAACGTTGTAAAATTTTTTGAAGAGCATCCTTTACTTGAATACCAGATTTTTTTCACGCACGGAGAGGTTCCACCCACGGCTTGACGAAAAACAATCGCACATACAGGCACAAGCAAATTTTCATACCGAAACTTGGTGATTCTGAGAGAAGTTTTCTGATTTATGAATTTTTAACGATTCATTGAGTCAGGGTTATTGCATGAGATGCTCCAGTTGATATTCACCTGGTTGAGAGATAAAAAGACTGAAGACTTTAAATTACGATCATTGAGTCGGTTTTGCATGAATGCTCCAGTGACACAGAATAACACTTCAGGCCAAACGATTGCATGAACTGCTGGTTCATCAAATACGCAACGATAAATTTGAAGGCAGAGACACTGCGTTTATACAAAAGGGATTTTGATCATGTACTGGTAAGCGAGAACTTCCGGAAGAACAAAGCCCTGACACAAGCTCGCTTTTCAAACGCCCATTATTTTCGGCTCTCAAATGCGACATTTTAGGTTTAAAATTGAACAAACCAACTGATGAGTGAAATGTCAAGCACGTGGCGTTGTATCTGTTGCGCGTCCATCTTGGCAACAATTTTTTATTTTTCTTTCTGACCAATCGCGTGCGGCCTAAATAGTTGGGGCTGCCCACAAGTACACTGATGATAATCGGCTGTGTCCGGCTACCAACAAAAGATTGCAAATTTTAGATCTCTCCATTTGTATTTGATTTAGTAAGGATTCTTATATTTTTTGCAATGGACGCAGCATTTGAAATTAGATATAAAGAGTACATTGAGGCTCTGAGGAATGAGTTTCGTGAAATCGGTAGTATTGATGGCGCGACAGTGTATTATTTAAATGCAGTGTTATGGTGTTAGTGACTTGGTGTGACCGGAAGGTGAAAATGGTTACAACCCTTGAACCAAACGTTGTCGATTTGGACCTCATTGAAAAGAACGGCATCTGTCTACACGATCTAGAAATGGCACAGTTATTCCGAATTTTGAAGATCGCTCGGTCATTGATAATATGCATCTGGCTCGTACGGTTGGTACTGCTCAAACGATCTCTTTCCGTGGAAAGCGAAAAACCACCGTGACGTGTTTTCCAACGCCACTTGAAACTAGTGTCGACAAAGAACAATGTATTCGGATTGCACAAGGGTGAAGTCTATCGCTGGAACTTGGTCAACGTTGTGTTACTTACTTCACCGTTTGGAGAATGAACTAGGACAGGAATTGCCGCTGGGACATTTCAACAAGCCGGAAGCCTGGGATATGGAAATTTCTGCATTGCACATGGCAGAATGCATATTGGAATAATTTGTGTGCACTCATTGGTATTGCAAATTTCATCATTCTTGTTCGATCTTATTAGTTTGACATTATTTGTGTAGAAACGGAAAAGCAAATAATCTCTGTGTGCACTCAGTTTTGAATAATTGTAAATATTTCTGCGCTATCGCTTTTTTGCTCAGCTTCTTTGAAAGAAGACAATGTCAACCGATGTTTCACATTTTTTAATATAATAAATGCAAAGAATATTCAGTTGTTCGACAGAAAAAGTAGAAAATCAAAAAGAACACAGTATACACTTTGACGCCATTTTTGACGCCATAACACAAATAAAGATACGCAAACCAGAATTAGTAGAAATTATGCTAATCCACTAAGGATTCGAGAGCCACATCATCGTCAATGTTTTCATACAACATAGCAGGTGTATTTCTCAAGCAAATTAAATACGAGATCCATTTCCTTCGAGCCGATTTTAGGAAGGAATATTTTCATATCCGTGCGGGTACGTTACAAAATTTTCTCCGATCACTCTGCTGGTAAATGTGCATCCCGCGCCGCTGCAAAGGCACAGTTTGAATGGTAAAGTCCGTGGTGTTCCGTTTGAACGTTATGTCATCGCATGCTTGGACAGTTGATGGGCCAGTGCTGAATAACATGTCCCGTAGTACCGATCCGTGAAACGATCTTTCAGTGCTTCGGTTTTCGGATACCTTTGCATTTGATCCGTTCCTCCCCGTTAGACATCATTTGGCAGTACGTTTTCTTTGCCAGTGCCAACCATTCGACGAAATAATTACCACCCAGATCATCGGAGAACTCGCCCAACAGATCTCCAAGAGGTGGATCTGGCTTTTCGGTTCACTAACAAACATAACGGAGTCCGTGTCGCAATAAAGAAGACGATCCTCAACTAGCCGTAGTTGCTGCAACAGCTTCAGTTGAGCCAAACCAGTAGTGAAAACACCAATGTACGGATTGCATCGTTTGTTTGGCGCAGCCTAAAAGAAATAAAATGCAATGCTGAATAAAACTGACAAAATCAATCCGAAATATAATACCCAGTTTTTTTTTTCCATATAGGTGACATCAACGCTTTGCCGTTATTCACGATCCGAACATCTTTTGTTTCGAACGATGTATTGAAAACGATGTCCTTCATTTGCTTATAAGTAGTGCAGTATTTATGTTGCTGGTACAGCGCTTTCATAACAAACCTATCAAAAATTTAGTACAGAAACACACTACAAAATATCGATAATATTGCTTTTACCTGCCCCACACAGCGTTACCCAAATTTTCGCACAGTATTTTGCGCCTGGATTTAGCTGCACTTCGTCAGGTTCAAAAACAATTCCTAGCTTTTCGGCATAGTTGCGGCAGTAATCCCATTTCTCTTCCTCCGTCACGATGTGCGCCGGAAACCCGCTGTTCACGATTTTGCCACGGATTAAGTCAAGAATAAACTGAGCGAAAATTCCTCCGTTTTGGTTTCAGGATTGAATTGCGACGTTTCTTCGAAATGGTGGATCTCAAAAATGTGCCAATTTTACCCGTCCGATACAGCTTGTTCCATTAAAGGAGTGATCCATGCACCTTCAAGTTCCCGTTCTTCATCTGTGTGCTCACACTGTTTGGCAATATTACTTCTTCAGAACATGTTCTGCATAACGTGTAGACGGTTCTTCCATCTTTCAGTCGCATTGGCAACGTCGGTACAAACAAATTCTTAGGGAAGTACACGGCAATAAATCACGCCGTAATATTCCGATAAGTCGAACGGGTCGCCGAAGTTATTGTAAAGAATCGTAGGATGACCCACTGGATACTTGCCGTACACCATTATTGACGGGTACAAGGATATGAAATCAAAGCTTTTCCTTTCAGCGGTGGTGGAATTTCTTTATACATGGCAAAATTTCAGTCCTTCCGCCGAACAAGTGGTCACGTACATTCAGTGGCGGTCGAAATTCTTTTGCGGTATGATTTTTCCATTTTAACCAATTCGTCGTACTCACATTCCCAGATTCCACAAAAAAATCTGCCATAGCTTTCAATCTTTCTTTTAATCCTAGCGTTTCCTCTCGCAATTCGCCAAAGTACGCATTCTGACCGTGTTCATTTCCGTTGGTCAGGGAAGCATTTTTGCAGCCGTGCCAAAAGCACCCGTAGAACTGATAACATGTTCCGGTGGGTTCCCAAATCCATCAACACATATTTTGTCGTCCAAAACTTTTCACCTGCAGCTGAACGAGCAGTCTGAAGGAAATCCGGTTGTTTCTCTTGCAACTGTCTTTCGATATGCGACAACCACTGAAATCCTTTGAAACTTTGATTTTGTCGCCCGCCGTAACCACCTGGAGGAATAATCCCGATGGTGTTTGGTTTCAAATAATGAACTTGGAAA